>NW_027174569.1:627500-973542 GCF_000390325.3 Nicotiana tomentosiformis
CAAAGGCGAGGGGCTCCAAAAGCGGATGCGATCGGCCTCAGAGGAGAGGGGCTCCAAAAGTGGATGCGATCGGCCTCAGAGGAGAGGGGAGGCAACTTGGGATTCTAGGCAAAGTGCTTTTTTTGTATATAGGCCTTCGTATAGGATAGGATTTTCATTCCTCCCGCCAAAGCTAGAAAAGAAAGGAGCTCTCTCTTTTTTCCAGCCTTCTTTTTATTTTAAAGGCATATAGTGCGTTCTCGCTTTCAGGGGGAATTCAAGTCAAAATCTAGTACAAGGAGGAAGCGAAAGGCTAGCTACCAGGTACGAAACAGAGTATGACTATAATAAATCATAGAGCAGTGGGGAGCATGCCCATCCCATTAGATATCATTTGAGCTTCCCCTTTCCTAAGATCCTGGACGTGGTACTGACGCATGAACTTGGTTACTGGTTTGACCGCTTTGTTGGCAAGTCAAGTAAGGAAAGGTCTGTTCATTTGTCCAGAAATATGTTTTCGGCCTATCTATCGATTGAACCAGGGGCTGGGCTCTTGTTGACAGACATAAGAAGTGGGATTAAGAATAGGGGAAGAGCAGCTCTACTCATACTTCTGCTTATGGAAAGACATAAGAAGGACCCTATAAAACATGCAAGATCTCTTAGTAAGCCCTTGTTGGCATATCAGGTGCCATTGAACACAGTCCAGGGAAAGCATCTATCTATAGTGATAGTGATCCATCGCCTTGACTTGAGTCTCCACCACATCTATTTCCTGCCCTCTTGTAGCGGTTGGTTAGGCTAGGCCGGTTAGAACCTCTCCGCAGTTCTCGATTCTGATTGAACTAGGGAGGATCGGTATTGCTGGGGGAGATTGTTCTTCCTCAGCTGGCTTGTTAACCATGGTCTCTTGAAGGTTTCATTCTTTTACCAGCTCTCCCAGCCAACAACCTGCTAACCCTAAGCTTGCAAGCACCTTGGTCACATCTAAGTCCCTATTCTATTGTTCTATTTGGGACGGAAAGAAAAAGATCTGCCTTTTGCGGGAAGAATCGCTCGAAAGCACGGGATGGGCCTTCCCTTCCTTTACGTCATCCACCACCCTGTCCTATCCACTCTCCCCAAATCTCTACTCGTAATTTGAAGAAGAAAGATAAGGAAATCCAATTAGAGATAAGCTGCCCATGAGCATCATGGCATAGGTAAAAGGGAACGAGGAGGCAAGCCCCCCCATCTTGTTCTCTTTTTCTCCTTGAGTCGGATGAATCGAGGGTTCCAAACCTTCCAAAAGTGATAGGTATGTGTTGTTTCTTGGCACTCTCTTAGACTGTCTATCCCTTTATACCTGGGTATAAAAGCCAGAAAGAAAGTAGCTTCTTTGATATGGTTCAGTAAATAGGAATCCCAGTAATACAGTAAACATTGGAAGAACATAGGAATATGGGTCCATATAGGAATGAAGAAAGGGCATGATAGGCTAGTTTGATTCCAAGCCAAGCAGCAGGGCATGATCAGTCTTATCGGGCGGGGAATTGCATTCGCTAATAGAGCTTCCTACGATCGCACCCTAGGAGAGTGCAAATGGCAAGTTGAATGGTCTGGTTCCACTTAGTAGCCCAAATCCGCCCCTTTAACACGCAAGTACGCTTTAGCTACTAAGCTTCGAAACAACCCATAGGCTTACTTCGAAGTAGGAGCTTGAACTCAAGTATTAGAATGAGTCTTATTAGGTTTTCCCTGGGGGAAGGCTCCCCCCAACCCCCGTGAGTCCCGTCCTGCCCTGCCTTGAACTAGAACTCGGAAACCAGGACACATAACTATAAGAGAGTAGCTGCCAAAACAAGCTCCCTAAGGTCGCACCTAAGATCCGAAGGAATCGCTTGAGAACTAACTGCATACCTGAAGTTAGCTTGTGTGCGCATAGCGTTATCTTATCTTTGAATACTTCCTTTAGGCGGCTAGAAAGATGTTATTTGTGTGGTCCGTTCTAGTGACAGCATTTCAATTCTATTGTATTTATGTAGGAGCCGTTGTTTTTGCTTTGTTTGCCGGATTGGTACGCTTTCTTTTCTAAAAACCCTTCTCTCATAGGTCGTTACATTTCAGGCCATTTACGATCGTTTAAAGGGCCTTATATTATAAAGTATAAAGAAAGTCAAGATTGTTCTTGCGGAGAAAAGCCTACTTACTTGCTCTTGCTGCTTTTAATTTAAGAGCAGGTCGGTCTAGCTTCTTACTCTTTCACCTTTCAAAGAAGTCGAAATAGAAAGGGGTAGGAAAGATCCCGTGTACCTTGTTCAAGTTGCGGATCTCCTTCATTAGCTTTGAGTTCATTGTTGTTCTTCTGGTTCTCCTTTAAAAGGGGTCGTGGGGGAAAAGCCCCAGCCCCCCTACATGCATTAAGCGACGACGGCTCAAACGAAGCAAACCATTTCTCATAAGAGAATAGAAAATCACAAGAAAGATTTGATCAAAAGTGACTAGAAAAGAGGCGGTCGAGAAGGAATGAGTGGAAACTATGTTGATTGAGTGCAATTTCTAAATTAGGAAAGATTAGACAGAATCCTACCAATCTAAATCAAAGTTTCCAACAGTGAAAGGCTGCCCCTGTCGGCGGGTTGCTTAGGTCCATGTAGTCCAAATCTCCGCTTAGGAAAGAAGTCCAAGTTTACTTTTTGCGAAAGGGAAAATGGCTTTCTGTTAGAGAGTGATCGAGAGAAATTTTCAGTTGGGAGCCATTCTTTTGCAGCTAGGAGACATTGTTGTTATGTTTTCCAGTTATGAGCCATTGTTGTGTGGTCCCTTTCGAGCGGTTCCTTCTTTTCTTTTTTCGATGATTTAAAGGCGACAGCTCTTTTCACCAAGGAATTGGGGCTTAGAGCTATGAGCTATAACACATACGCAAGAAGGAAGAATGCCTTAATGGACGGGTACGCTAAGGAAGGGGAGTCGCTTGCTTGTTTGGTGTGTTTGGAACCGGGTTGTTTAAAGCTACCCTTTCTTGAAGAAAGAGAACCTGGGCCCAGGTCTTGGTGTATTTTGACATGATTCTCAATACGCTATCTAAACTAGGAAAGTCAGTAAGGAAAGGTGGGACAAAGAAAGCTCTACTTCGGGTAGCTGGGTGCATCAACCTCTTTCTTTCACAGGAGAGGGGACAATACTTAAGGAGCTTGGGCTACTCAACCGATAGGAATAGGGGCTTGTTTCCACAACTGAAAGAGAATCTGAAGCAGGATCGGAAACAGAATAAGATTGAGGAGCGGGGTAAAACCATTCTCAGAAGGAGCAGGTTTAGCGGTCAGTAAGAAACTCCTCAATCAAGATGAATGAGACCTTTCATGGAAGTCTTAGTTGGACTCTACACCGCTACGCACCTTACGTCGATCTAGATGATAACAAGGCCTTTCTTCCTCATGAAGAAGGAGTAGAGACCTAGCTTTCATCTGTCTGTTAAAATGTAATGCTATACCTTTTGTCCTTGAGAATCGGCTGGGTATAGCGGGAAAGAGTTTGACGATCTAGTTACATATCACATAAGATGGGTACTCCCGATATTGTCTTGGGAATTTTAAGTATATATAGTAGCGTACTGGACTCCATCTACATAAGTAGAAGCATTCAAGAATCACTTGACAGTTCTTATTTCTATTTTCCGACTCTCATCTTGTTAACTGACTTAACCGCAATACTTATCCAAAGACAGGACAAGTTGAAAGAGCTTCGGTAGTTACACTTTCTGTCTCGCGTAAGAAAGAGAGTTTAGAGTGCCATACAAAGAACCTTAGATAAGGGGATTCCTCCCATTGACTGAAGTTCAGAGTCAACCTTCCACACAAGGCAATCTTCTGATAGAGGGGAAGAGGCAGAGCACAACCGATTCTGTGGCACAAGATGCGCTGGTATTGCAAAGGCAGGAATGAGTTCACAACGTTCGAATAAGCTACTCGACCGACTAAAGCTAAAAGGAGAAAGGGAGATGACTCTAGTTGTTGAGTACCCTGAGGAAGGTACCAGATCGACTTCTAGTTGTAGCGGATCTTACTTACATCGGTTCTAGCGCTTTCTCTTGATTCTATTTTTGAAAGATCTTTCCTTGCTCTGAGGAATGCCCGGTTTAACCAGAATCATCTCGTTAGCTTTTAGAGTCATCCCGGGATCTTTGGCTTATGCCATGTGCTCCAAACTTGAACTCAACTTCCTTTTTTCACCAACATCCGCTTCTCACTCAAGAAACTGGTGAAAGTCCTTTCCCTTTGCTGCAGCTTTCACAGTCCCACTCCTCCTCAGACCAGACTGGGCTGCATTGCCGTACCTTCATACCTTCGCCCCGATGTCCTGTCTTAAGGTTCCCCCGAGCTACTTTATTAAAGCAGACTTTTGCTCATCGTCTGCGTCTTTAGTCGAAAGCTATTTCTTTTATGATTCCTTCTCTCACTTCTTGAAGACTTTCTTTTTCATTCAATAGCGCCTCTCCTATAAGAGAAGGAGCTTTCTTCACCCCTACGTACGGCAGGCCCTTCTTCAAGAGTGCCCTTTCCCCAGCCTCCAATCGTCTCAGAAGAGAAGACTAAGCTCAGACGAATTGCAGTCCGCCCCGGCCCCTCCTTAGTGACTTTGGTCAGGAAAGGGAATAGGGCAATAAATAGAGCTTCGGCTCAGAATTAGACCTTCTGTAGACGGAACTTCAGACTTCTGGATAGGCCTGAGAAAGCCTAGACCAAAGGTGCCTAATAGCCTAGCCAGACTCATCGGGTAGGGAATCCCATCCTCAGCGAAGCCAGTAAGCAAGCCCAAGTCCATGCAAGAAGGCCCACTGGATCTATCCAAATTCAAAGCCCATCAAAGACTCTCCTACATGAAAGGATCTGAGTCCATCCAAATGATATTAAGCAAAATCCTATTCTGGAAAGAATGGCAAAGTAAGGGATTTAAGTCTGCTCAGAGATTTCATATCTCTCCCACGTGTGATTCATCCTAACAACTATCGATTAGGTTAAAAAAGTGCCCCTACACATGCAAAAAACTAATTAAAAGGGCAAAAGAGACGAAGGCCAAAGCATTGACTGAAGAGGGGGGCAAAGAGATATTCGCCTTTGACTTCTTCTCCGCCTACTGACTGCTACTCGGCTAGATGCTCCTATTTCTTATTCGTAGATCGTAGATTAAGATGTTATTAGGTAAGGAAAGTCAGTCCTTTCATTCCTTCCTGAGAATAGATCCCCAATAGCTCGCAGATGAGGAATTCTTCCGCTACGACCCTTAGGCGAGCTAATCAGTCTTGCTTTGCCAAAAAATCCCTCCTCACTCTTCTATTTATTGACTTTTGGGGTAAGAAGCATCCAATTCCATGTCTTAAGCATGATTAGGGTTAAGGGAAGGATTGCAGCTAGATAGTAGGCGGCGGGGGAAAGCTAGCTGAAGATGCATAGAATGCCCTGTTAGGGAGAAGCCGATTCGCCACTTTAAGAAAGTATTTTCGAACTAATGCCACATCTTCTACTTCGACAAGGCAGGTGCAAAAGGAAAAGGAGTAAGGGCTTAGGAAGGTAGCGCAGTGGAAGCAGCAATCCCTATTTCGCATAGCCCTTTATTGGGTAAAGTGAATCAGAATAGGCGGGTTGACATTCAATTAGAATAACCGCTGTTGTCTCTTTCCTGCTCTCCTCTGCTACAGAATCCGGTCTTAGTTGAATAACCCTTGCTATTGAATCCGATGCTCTAGAGGAAGGCAATGAAATTGTTGATGCATCGAATGCCATGCCATGGTTGGCTCTTGGGGAAGGAAGGAGAGTGATTGGCATGAAGTAGGGCAGAAAGAGGGGATTCAGGTTCTCTTTTAAAAGGATTGGATTTGCTGCTTGCCTTCCGCACCTTGATCTGTCTAGTTCTATTTTGACTAATCCGAATCTGTGTACTGAGTAAAAGCGAAATATCTTCTCTCAATTCTTGGCAGAGGGAAGCCCCATGACCGACCGAACCGAGGCTGGGGTAGATAGAGGAAGAGAAGATTTATTGAATGCTCTCGGGCATTTATTGAGGTAGTAAAATATTATGTTTCAGAAGGATCTTTCTTGGTATTAAAGTCTTCAATCTGTGAGGAAGTAGCCCATTCTTCATCTACGCAAAGATGAATTACTGCTTATTCGACCGGTCCTACCCCGGCTTATTAGGATAGGACCTTCTCTTATCCCGGATGACTTGAGCTTGTCTTGGCTCTCTTCTTTGACAAATAGGACTTTGCTTAGATGGTTTGGCACGCTTAGCTTTCGATCGAGAAAGACGGGAATTTGTGAAAGCGGGCTTATTGCCCCATGTCTTACCTATAAAAAAAAGGCAGGAACTTATTAGCACAGATGACTTGCTTGCATACCTTCTCCGAGATATGGAAAGGGGGTTCAGATACAGGCTGGCATTAAAGGAAGCGCTTTTAGCACACACCTAAACAATCGTGTACTTGGGAGCCCCGAGACTTCCTTATAGATACAGACTTTCCGTACTGCCAAGGAAGGAATACACTTTACAAAGGATCTACTTAACTAGCAAATGAGCATTTCATACTTTCCCGCGCTACTTCCCAGTCCAATAGAGGTCTTTCCAGTAAAAGGAGGTCGTGTACCACAGTTCGAGTTAAAAAGAAGAAAGGGGCTGCGATAGAAAGAGAGGGCACAAGAGAAGCAAGATACGACATTCGTTGGAACAAAAGAGAGCAACAAAAAACAACTTAAGTAAAGATCTGGTTGATTCCATTCGTCAGTCACTAAGGGAAATGACTCTCGATTGAGAAAAAACTTGCCACCTTTTTTGTATCCATTTCGCGGATTAGGTTCCAAGCGAAAGATACCAAAAGAAAGGGAGCGCGCTATAGGACACTAGCTGGCCTTTACTTGGGCCCATCCCAAGCTCCCTGCTAAAAGATTACAATAAAAGAGAAGCATCACTTTACTGTTTTCGTTTGTTTGATCAAGCGGATTGATAGCGGATCGAAGGGAGTGCGATAGGGCATCATCTATCCGGGTCGGTGCCGGACTCCTTTGTGAATCAGTCCCTTTCCTTGTCTTCAAGAGTTCGGTTAGTTGATCGAGAAAGCGGCAGGACCGTAAAGCTTAGCCTTGAGTTGGACTGCGGTCCCGCGAAGCTGGTATCCTCAGACCGCCTAAGAGACTTTCCGACTGTCGAAGGAAGGAAGTTCACTTTTTAGTGACCAGAAATTGACTAGTTTATTTAATTGACTTAAAGATCTTTCTTTATATTTTACTAGTTAAGGCCTTCGATCATCTGTCGGTGAGGTCGATCGAAAAAGTGAAAGCTTGATGAAACCCCGTCTTTTTTAGCATCAACCACTTTTTCCCATCCCAAGTAATGTTATGAACTTTCACTCCCTATCTATACTAGAACCTCGAGCCTCTTTCTTCTTTCTGTGCAGCAGGCGTTGATTGATGGGATAAAAGAAGCACGCTGTGGAATCGAACCACAATCTTTTTCCTTACATGGCGAAAGTCGAGAGTGAAAATCTAGACTCGAAAGCATACGCTTGTTAGAGGTGATCCCCGCCTCCCCTTTTCGCCTAACCCATTCGTTCACAGCTTCGCCACTCTACCGAGGGTCGAGCTACCACGCTCTTGAAACCTCGTAAATTCGCTTTTCTTCAATGAGAATATAAAGAAAACTAGCAATTTCGCTCCCCAGCCCCACTTGGTGTTTGAGCACCACCACCTTCACTGGTTTTACACAACAGAATGAATTCGTCAATTCGATGCGATAGAGGACTGGATGGGTTATCCAATTCGTCACTCAGTTGGTAGAGGTCAGAAAGGGTGGAGGCATTATCAAGTAAGTCGGTTATAAGTGGTCGTGCTCTCGCTACCGGAAGCTTGGCAGCGATAAAACGCAGTTCCACCCCTAACTGGATTGCGCCTTTGAGGTTTTGAAAGGCGTGAAAATCCGAGTCTAGGGACGAAGTGGCTTAGTTGAACATAGTGAGACTAAGGGACGAAAGGTCAAACCCAGAAATGTGCAAGCGAGACCCAGCAAAAAAACTTTTTCGCGCGAAAGCCGTTGCTTGTTCCATAATTTGCTGGGATGGGAAGTATAGATAGAAAGGCAGAAAGGGAGGCGTCGGCTCTGAAATGATGGAAGATTGAATCATTCCTTCATTCTATTCCGGCTATTCCTTTCCGGCGGGTGATTTATTCATGAGCTAGAGAGATAAGAGCTTCGATTCGCAGGCAGGATATAGAAATCGGGCACTATCTATATATAGTAGCTTCTAGCTCTGCAACTAAACTAAAGGCTCTGGAACATAGTATACGCCTAGAACTGGTGATGCAGATAATGCGGTATCTCTTGGAATTGGAGCGAATCCAGATGAAATTTACCAAGTCAAAGCAAGGGGTTGAAAAAGCACCACAAGGGACGGGAACGACGTCCTGACTAAACAAGAGTTTCTTCAATAATGGCTTGGTCGAAAGTCGTAAAGAAGGCACCGGATAAGCAGCTAACATAAACTACTACCGTACAGCGCATCCCGTGGGCGGCCTTCAAAGGCTATCATTTGTAGGACGAGACGCTAACCTACGCCCGTACATTTCAACCTGTCTCCTTGGGACTTAGCTCTGAAGATGAATTCCCGGTTAGCCGATTACCTTGCCCGGTTAGGAGAACAGTTAGAAGTAGGAAAAGATGCCGACACCGAACAGTTAAAGAATTCTCCGTCGCTTCAAGACTGCCAGCCTATTCGCTTTGAGCCGAAGCAGACGCTGCCCATGGAGAGCCTTTTCCTTTGTGAACATTTGTGTGCCCATAAGACATGACAAAAATTGGGCTTCTAGACGCCTTACAATAAAGAAGCCCCGGCCCCTCGGTGTCTTACACGTCTTCTTCGACCCTGCCGAAGCAGCTTTCTTTCTTCAGGTAGTGAAGTCACTCCGATTTGTGTATGACTTGACGCTCTAAAGTCTGTATCTTGCCCCTAGTTACTTAATTGTATTCGACTTCTATCGCAGATCTGTTATTTCTATTTCTTTCCATTAGCTCTCCAAGCTTCCTATCTTTCCATTCCTTCCTAAGAAAGAATTTTTGAAGTTTTGTTGAATGCTTTTTTCTTGTCTAAGCATCCCCCTATCGTGCTAATAAGGTGCCTTTTCTTATTCTGAAAGCTAGCCTTCTACGGCCATTTTCTTTTGGTTTAGTTCTTCTAGCTCCTGTCCCCGCAGCCCCTGATGGGCAATGCTCTTGGTGAGTCACTTCGTCTTTCACGATCGATGGTAAATCCTCTTGCTTAGCCTATTTCCTTTTCCCTTTGAGTTCAATCCTATCAGCCTTTGAGTCAGCGCCTTCGCAGCCTGCCTTTCCATTCTTCGCTCTATTTCAATCATTTCTTTTGGTAGATGGAGTACCCGGGCATTCTCTTGTCTTCCCATTCCTCTAGCTCTCATTTCGCGCATGCGCTTTGCGCTCTTGGCTTAACAACATCAAAGAGGAATCGAACCTCTTCCAGTTCTGTGTTAACAAAAATCCATTTGATGTCCCCCCCCCTCCCCTCCTCCTTCCTCCGTTAGTTTAGCTGCAACGGCCGCAGACGCAGGAAGCAGTTCCTCTATGGGAAATTGAAAACGTCGAAGTAAGCTGTGGCTTATAAATAGGAAGATAAGGCGTTAGCGGACCGACTTGACAGGACCTTTTCTCGAAAAAAAAATTCTTGCAACTACGAAAACCACAACACAAGCACTCCTTTTCCATTCATTCTATCTAAGAAAAAGAATTCAGCATAGCCCCCGACCGCCCCACCTTTTCATTTCTTGATCGATATAAAACCAAATGGTCGAGGGCTCTTTTTTAGTGATTTCCCCCCTGACCTCAATGAGAGCGGGGATTCGTTTCTCCTCGGGCAACTCGTCCACGTCTGCAAGATACTTGACGGCGTCGACGAGTTTTTCCAGCATGAGTTCGTCCCGCACTCCTCCCTGCTCACGGGCAACTTCTCTTGCCTGCACACAGATTTCTTGCAAGAGCCTGTCACACTGGGCGGCATTCTCTTCAGTCTCCCGATGCAATTGCGCTATTTCAGCAGGCGAAAGGCCTACTGGAATCTCGTTGAGGTCAGGAAGCGCAGGAGCAGGACCCGCGCAAAAGGCTACTGAAGGGGCGAATGCTGGAAAAGCAAAAGCAACCCAGAAAGGTATTTTCTCAAAAATCTGACTTACGCTTTTAGAACAATAAATCCAGTGGAAATTTCTCATTGTAATGAATGAATAAAGGCAAAAAGAGATTAAGATGTACTTAAATTCCGAATGTAACTGTGGATTTCCCTCTATCAGGAACCCGCTATTTCTTATGTTTGTTTGAACCATATAGAAAATATATGGATATCGAAGAAGAATTAAGCTCGCGGAGATTAATAAAACAGAAAGTATCATAGTACGTCGTCCTTTCCTGTCCGTGCGCTGTTTTTCTTTGCCTTTCAAGATATTGCGTATAAAGAGAAAGATAGCCAGTCCTCTTGGGCGGCCGAGAGTGTTATGTAAAAAGGACCAAGGAGGATCCTATCCTAAAGGAGAAGGAGGAGGAGTAGGAGCTAGCTTTAGGGGCGGAATCGAATGATTACGAGATAAACAATGAGACAAAGGAGAGCACTTAGACAATTCACTTTGAGTACAGGGAAGTCTGCTGGTAGGAATTCCTCAGGGCGTATTACGGTTTTTCACCGAGGGGGTGGATCGAAGCGATTGCAGCGAAGAATTGATCTGAAACGAAGCACTTCGTCTATAGGCATTGTAGAAAGGATAGAACATGAGCCTAATCGTTCTTCTCGAATCGCTCCAGTACGATGGACCGGGGGGGGGGTCCGCCAGAGAAAATGCAAGACGATAGAAGAGTTCGCTCCGCCGCGTAAGATCCTCGAATCAACCACGACTACCATCTGCGGTCCATTTTCGTTCTCTTCCCTGCCCGGGAAGGGGGATCAAAGAAAGGTAGCTTGCTTCTCTCCTGGACGGATGGCGACTTATGTAGTGGTCGGCCTTCCTACCAGAATGGGAATCAGGTAGAATTCTAGTTTTTTGGCCGTAAAACGCAAAACAAAAACATGGAGTAGTTATGATGGGGCAGTGACTATGGTTGCTTAGGTCATATTTAATGGCCCGAAAATTTTTTAGGCGATCCGATTCTGGGGAGCCCGGGCCCATTCGGAATGCGTGGCCTATATCGCACACAAAAATATTGGAATCGGGCGGAATGCTAGTTTCTTTGCCTTAAAATGCAAAAAAATGAGGAACGGTCATGGCGGGGCAGTGACTATGATTCCTTAGGTCGTATTTGATTGCTCGGAAAAAGTTTAGGCGATTCGGTTTCCCGGGCCAACTCGGAAGGGGTGGGCTATAACACACGAAATTATGGGAATGAGGAAGATTTCTAGTTTTTTGGTCGTAAGATGCAAAAAAACAAGGTGCAGTCATGACAGGGTGATGACTATGGTTCCTTAGGTCATACTTGATGGCCCGAAAAAATTTTAGGCGATCCGATGATGGGGCCCGGGCCCACTCGGAAGGCATGGGCTATAGCACATGAAAATATGAGAATCGGGCGAAATTCTAGTTTTTCGGCCGTAAGACGCAAAAAAACAAGGAGCATTCATGACAGGGTGGTGACTATGGTTCCTTAGGTCATATTTGATGGCCTAAAAATTTTTAGGCGATCCGATGATGGGGGGCCCGGGCCCACTCGGAAGGCGTGGGCTATAGCACATGAAAATATGGGTATCGGGCGGAATTCTAGTTTTTTTGCCTTAAAATGCAAAAAAAACGAGGAACGGTCATGGCGGGGCAGTGACTATGATTCCTTAGGTCGTATTTGTTGGCTCGGAAAAAGTTTAGGCGATTTGGTTTCGGGGTGCCCGTGCCCACTCGGAGTGCGTGGGATATAGCACATGAAAATATGGGAATCGGGCGGAATTCTAGTTTTTGGCCGTAAAACGCAAATAAACGAGGAACGGTCATTGCAGGGCGATCACTATTTTTCCTTAGGTCATTTTTGATGGCCCGGAAACATTTTAGGTGATCCGTGTCCGGGGGCCCTGCCCACTGGGATGTAGTACACGAAAATATGAGAATCGGGCAGAATTCTAGTTTTTTGGCCATAAAACGCAAATAAACGAGGAACGATCATGGCAAGGTGATGAATATGGTTCCTTAGGTTGTATTTGATGGCCCGAAAAAATTTTAGGCAATCCGATTCTGGGGGGGCCGACCCACTCGGAAGCCGTGGTCTATAGCACATGAAAATATGGGAATCAGGCAGAATTATAGTTTTTTGGCAGTAAAACTCAAAGAAATGAGGAGTAGTCATGACGGGGCGGTGACTATGGTTCCTAAGGTCGTATTTGATGGCCCGCAAAAAAATTTAGGTGATCCGGTTCTGGGGGCACGGGGCCACTCGGAAGGCGTTGGCTATAGCACATGAAAATATGGGAATCGGACGGAATTCTAGTTTTTTTGGCTATAAAACGCAAAAACCTAACAAGGAGCGGTCAAGGCGGGGGGTTGACTATGGTTCCTTAGGTCATTTTTGATGGCCCGGAAACATTTTAAGCGATCGGGCGGAAAATGTTTTGATGCCCACTAGGAAGTAGCACACGAAAATATGGGAATCGGGCGAAATTCTAGCTTTTTGGCCGTAAAACTCAAATAAACGCTGAACGGTTATGGCGAGGCGATGACTATGGTTCCTTAGGTGGTATTTGATTGCCCAAAAAAATTTAAGGCGACCCAGTTCTGGGGGGCCCGAGCCTACCCGGAAGGCGTGGGCTATAGCACATGAAAATATGGGAATCGGCCGGAATTCTAGTTTTTTGGCCGTAAAACGCAAAACAATGAGGAGCAGTCATGATGGGGCGGTGACTATGGTTCCTTATGTCATATTTGATGGCCCAGATAATTTTTAAGCGATCCGCTTTTCTAGGGGGCCCGGGCCCAATCGAAAGGCGTGGGCTATAGCACACGAAAATATGGGAATCGGGCAGAATTCTAGTTTTTTGTTGGTAAAACTCAAATAAACGAGGAACGGTCATGGAAGGGTGGTGATTATGGTTCCTTAGGTCGTATTTGATGGCCCGGGAAAAATTTAAGGCGATCCGGTTCTGGGGGCCAGACCCACTCGGAGGCGTGGGTTATAGCACACGACATTATGGGAATCAGGTAGAATTCTAGTTTTTTGGCCGTAAAACACAAAAACAAAAATAGAGTAGTCATGACGGGGCAGTGTCTATGGTTGCTTAGGTCGTATTTAATGGCCCGAAAAATTTTTAGGCGATCCAATTCTGGGGAGCCCGGGCCCACTCGGAAGGCGTGGGCTATATCGCACACAAAAATATTGGAATCGGGCGGAATTCTAGTTTTTTCCCTTAAAATGCAAACAAATGAGGAACGGTCATGGCGGGGTAGTGACTATGATTCCTTAGGTCATATTTGATGGCTCGGAAAAAGTTTAGGCAATTCGGTTTCAGGGGGCCCGAGCCCACTCGGAATGCGTGGGATATAGCACACAAAAATATGTGAATCGGGCGGAATTCTAGTTTTTTGGCCATAAAATGCAAAAACATGAGGAGCAGTCATGACGGGGCGGTGACTATGGTTCCTTAGGTCGTATTTGATGGCCCGAAAAATTTATAAGCGATCCGCTTTTCTAGGGGGCCCGGGCCAACTCGAAAGGCGTGGGCTATAGCACACGAAACTATGGGAATCGGGAAGATTTCTAGTTTTTTGGCTATAAGACGTAAAACAACAAGGAGCAGTTATGACAGGGTGATGACTATGGTTCCTTAGGTCGTATTTTATGGCCCAAAAATATTTTAGGCGATCCGATGATGGGGGGCCCGGGCCCACTCCGAAGGTGTGGGCTATAGCACGCGAAAATATGGGAATCAGGCGGAATTCTAGTTTTTTGGCCGTAAGACGCAAGAAAACAAGGACCAGTCATGACGGGGCGGTGAATATGGTTCGTTAGGTCATATTTGATGGCCCGAAATTTTTTTAGGCGATCCGCTTTTCTAGGGGGCCCAGGCCCACTCAGAAGGCGTGGGCTATAGCACACGAAAATATGGGAATCGGGCGAAATTCTAGTTTTTTGTCCGTAAAACTCAAATAAACGAGGAACAGTCAAGGAAGAGCGGTGACTATTGTTCCTTAGGTCGTATTTGATGGCCCGGAAAAATTTTAGGCGATCCGGTTCTGGGGGGCCTGACCCACTCGGAGGCGTGGGCTATAGTACACGACAATATGGGAATCAGGTAGAATTCTAGTTTTTTGGCCGTAAAACGCAAAATAAAAACATGGAGTAGTTATGATGGGGCAGTGACTATGGTTGCTTAGGTCATATTTAATGGCCCGAAAATTTTTTAGGCGATCCGATTCTGGGGAGCCCGGGCCCATTCGGAATGCGTGGCCTATATCGCACACAAAAATATTGGAATCGGGCGGAATGCTAGTTTCTTTGCCTTAAAATGCAAAAAAATGAGGAACGGTCATGGCGGGGCAGTGACTATGATTCCTTAGGTCGTATTTGATTGCTCGGAAAAAGTTTAGGCGATTCGGTTTCCCGGGCCAACTCGGAAGGGGTGGGCTATAACACACGAAATTATGGGAATGAGGAAGATTTCTAGTTTTTTGGTCGTAAGACGCAAAAAAACAAGGTGCAGTCATGACAGGGTGATGACTATGGTTCCTTAGGTCATACTTGATGGCCCGAAAAAATTTTAGGCGATCCGATGATGGGGCCCGGGCCCACTCGGAAGGCGTGGGCTATAGCACATGAAAATATGAGAATCGGGCGAAATTCTAGTTTTTCGGCCGTAAGACGCAAAAAAACAAGGAGCATTCATGACAGGGTGGTGACTATGGTTCCTTAGGTCATATTTGATGGCCTAAAAATTTTTAGGCGATCCGATGATGGGGGGCCCGGGCCCACTCGGAAGGCGTGGGCTATAGCACATGAAAATATGGGTATCGGGCGAAATTCTAGTTTTTTTGCCTTAAAATGCAAAAACATGAGGAACGGCCATGGCGGGGCAGTGACTATGATTCCTTAGGTCGTATTTGATGGCTCGGAAAAAGTGTAGGCGATTCGGTTTTGGGGGGCCCGAGCCCACTCGGATGGCATGGGTTATATAGCACACGAAAATATGGGAATCGGGCACAATTCAAGTTTTTTGGCCGTAAAATGCAAAACAATAAGGAACAGTCATGACGGAGTGGTGACTATGGTTCCTTAGGTCGTATTTGATGGCCCAGAATAATTTTAGGCGATCGGGTTCCGAGGGACCGGACCCACACGGAAGGTGTGAGCTATAGCACATAAAAATATGGGAATCGGGAAGATTTCTAGTTTTTTAGCCGTAAGACGCAAAACAACAAGGAGCAGTCATGACTGGGTGATGACTATGGTTCCTTAAGTCGTATTTGATGGCCCGAAAAATTTTTAGGCAATCCGATGATGGGGGGCCCGGGTCCACTCGGAAGGCGTGGGTTATAGCACACGAAAATATGGGAATCACGCGGAATTCTAGTTCTTTGGCCGTAAGACGCAAAACAACAAGGAGCAGTCATGACAGGGTGGTGACTATGGTTCCTTAGGTCATATTTGATTTACTAAAATTTTTTTACGCGATCCGATGATGGGGGGCCCGGGCCCACTCGGAAGGCGTGGGCTATAGCACACGAAAATAAGGGAATCGGGCGGAATTCTAGTTTTTTGTCCGTAAAACTCAAATAAACGAGGAACGGTCATAGAGGGGCGGTGACTATGGTTATTTAGGTAGTATTTTATGGCCTGGAAATTTTTAGGCTTTTCGGTTCTGGGGGGCCCAACCCACTCGAAAAGCGTGGGGTATAGCACACGAAAATATGAGAATCAGGCTGAATTCTAGTGTTTTGACCATAAAACGCAAAACAATGAGGAGCAGTCATGATGAGGTGGTGACTATGGTTCCTTAGGTCATATTTGATGGCCCAAAAATTTTTTAAGCGAACCGCTTTTCTAGGGGGCCCGGGCCCACTCGGAAGGCGTGGGCTATAGCACACGACAATATGGGAATCAGGTAGAATTATAGTTTTTTGGCCGTAAAACGCAAAAACAAACATGGAGTACTCATGACGGGGCAATGACTATGGTTCCTTAGGTTGTATTTGATGGCCCGAAAAAAGTTTGGCGATCCAATTCTGGGGAGTCCGGGCCCGCTCAGAAGGCGTGGGCTATATAGCACACAAAAATATGGGAATCGGGCGGAATTCTAGTTTTTTTGCCTTCAAATGCAAAAAACCAAGGAACGGTCATGGTGGGGGCAGTGACTATGATTCCTTAGGTCGTATTTGATGGCTTGGAAAAAGTTTAGGCAATTCGGTTCCGGGGGGCCCGAGCCCACTCGGAATGCGTGGGATATAGCACAAAACAATATGGGAATCAGGCGGAATTCTAGTTTTTTGGCCATAAAATGCAAATAAATGAAGAACGGTCATGGTAGGGTAGTGAAAATGGTTCCTTAGGTTGTATTTGATGCCCAAAAAAACTTTAGGCGATCCGGTTCTGGGGGCCCGACCCACTCGGAAGGCATGGGCTATAGCACACGAAAATATGGGAATCGGGCACAATTCTAGGTTTTTGGCCGTAAATTGCGAAAACATGAGGAGCATGCATGACAGGGCTTTGATTATGGTTCCTTAGGTCGTATTTGATGGCCCGGAAAATTTTTAGGCGATTTAGTACCGGGGGCCCGGGCCCACTCGGAATACGTGGGCTAGCACACGAAAATATGACAATCAGGCGGAATTCTAGTTTTTTGGCCGTAAAATGCTAAAAAATGAGGAGCGATCATGGGAGGGCGGTGACTATGCTTCCTTAAGTCGTATTTGATGGCCTAGAAAAATCTTAGGCGATCGGGGTCCGGGGAGCCCGGGAACACTCGGAAGGCGTGGGCTATAGCACATGAAAATATTGGAATGAGGCGGAATTCTAGTTTTTTATCCATAAAACGCAAAACAATGAGGAACAGTCATGACGGGGCGGTGACTATAGTTCCTTAGGTCGTATTTGATTGCCCGGAAAAATTTTAAGCGATCCACGTTTCTAGGGGCCCGGGCCCACTCGAAAGGCGTGGGCTATAACACACGAAAATATGCGAATCAGGCAAAATTCTAGTTTTTTGGCTGTAAGACGCAAAACAATGAGGAGCAGTCATGACAGAGTGGTGACTATGGTTTCTTAGGTCATATTTGATGGCCCAAAATAATTTTAGGCGATCCGATGATGGGGGCCCCTGGCCCACTCGGAAGGCGTGGGCTATAGCACACGAAAATATGGGAATCAAGTAGAATTGTAGTTTTTTGGCCGTAAAACACAAAAAACACATGAAGTATTCATGACGGGGCAGTGACTATGGATCCTTAGGTCGTATTTGATGGACCAAAAATTTTTAGGCGATCCGATTCTGGGGAGTCCGGGCCCACTCAGAAGGCGTGGGCTATATAGCATACAAAAATATGGGAATCGGGAGGAATTCTAGTTTTTTTGCCTTAAAATACAAAAAACCAAGGAACGGTCATGGCGGGGAAGTGACTATGATTCCTTAGGTCGTATTTGATGGCTCGGAAAAAGTTTAGGCGATTCAGTTCGGGGGGGCCCGAGCCCACTCGGAATGCATGGGATATATCAAACGAAAATATGGGAATCAGGCGTAATTCTAGTTTTTTGGCCGTAAAATGCAAATAAACGAAGAACGATCATGGAGAGGCAGTGAATATGGTTCCTTAGGTTGTATTTGATGGCCCAGAAAAATTTTAGGCGATCCGGTTCTGGAGGGCCCGACCCACTCGGAAGGCATGGGCTATAGCACACGAAAATATGGGAATCAGGCACAATTCTAGTATTTTGGCCGTAAAATGTAAAGAAAACGAGGAGCATGCATGACAGGTCATTGATTATGGTTACTTAGGTCATATTTGATGGCCCAAAAATTTTTTAGGTGATTTATTACCGGGGGCCCGGGCCCACTCGGAATGCGTGGCCTATCACACGAAAATATGGGAATCAGGCGGAATTCTAGTTTTTTGGCCGTAAAATGCAAAAAGAAAAATGAGGAGAGGTCATGGGAGGGCGGTAACTATGGTTCCTTAAGTTTTATTTGATGGCCTGAAAAATTTTTAGGCGATCGGGGTCCGAGGGGCCCGGGCCCACTCGAAAGGCATGGGCGCACATGAAATTATGGGAATCGGGCAGAATTCTAGTTTTTTGACTGTAAAATGCAAAAAAAGGAGGAAAGGTCATGGCGGGGCAGTGACTATTTTTCCTTAGGTCATTTTTGATGGCCCAGAAACATTTTAGGCAATCCGTGTCCGGGGGCCCTGCCCACTGGGAAGTAGCACGCGAAAATATGGGAATCGAGCGGAATTCTAGATTTTTGGCGGTAACACGCAATTAAACAAGGAATGGTTATGGCGAGGCGATGACTATGGTTCCTTAGGTTGTATTTGATGGCCCGAAATTTTTTTAGGCGACCCGGTTCTGGGGGGTCGGACCCACTCGGAAGGCGTGGTCTATAGCACACGAAAATATGGGAATCGGGGAGAATTCTAGTTTTTTGGCCGTAAAACACAAAGAAATGAGGAGCAGTCATGACGGGGCAGTGACTATGGTTCCTTAGGTCGTATTTGATGGCCCGAAAACTTTTTAGGTGATCCGGTTCTGGGGGGCCCGGGCCCACTCGGAAGGCGTGAGCTATAGCACAAGAAAATATGTGAATCGGGCGGAATTCTAGTTTTTTATCCATAAAACGCAAAACAATGAGGAACAGTTATGACGGGGCGGTGCCTATGGTTCCTTAGGTCATATTTGATTGCTTGGAAAATTTTTAAGCTATCCGCTTTTCTAGGGGGCCCGGGCCCACCCGAAAACGGGCAGAATTCTAGTTTTTTTGCCGTAAGACGCAAAACAATGAGGAGCAGTTAAGACAGAGTGGTGACTATGGTTCCTTAGGTCGTATTTGATGGCCAAAAAATATTTAGGCGATCCGATGATGGGCGGCCGGGCCCACTTAGAAGGCCTGGGCTATTGCACACTAAAATATGGGAATCGGGCAGAATTCTAGTTTTTTGGACGTAAAACACAAATAAACGAGGAACGGTCATAGAGGGGCGGTGACTATGGTTCCTTAGGTCGTATTTGATGGCTCAGAAAAAAATTAGGAAATCCGGTTCTGGGGAGCCTGCCCCACTCGGAAGGCGTGGGCTATAGCACATGAAAATATGAGAATCAGGCAGAATTCTAGTTTTTTTGCCGTAAAACACAAAGAAATGAGGAGCAATCATGACGGGGAAGTGACTATGGTTCCTTACGTCGTATTTGATGGCTCATAAAAATTTTAGGCGATCCGGTTCTGGGGGGACCGGGCCCACTCGGAAGACGTGGGCTATATAGCACACGAAAGTTTGGGAATCGGGCGAAATTCTAGTTTTTTGGACGTAAAATGCAAAACAACAAGGAGCAGTCATGACAGGGCATTGACTATGGTTCCTTAGGTCATATTTTATGGCCCAAAAAAAATATAGATGACCCGGGTCTGGGGGGCCCGGGCCCACTCGGTATGCGTGGGCTATAGCATACAAAAATATGAGAATTGGGCAGAATTCAAGTTTTTTGGTCGTAAAATGCAAAAAAATGAGGAGCATGCATGACGGGGCATTGACTATGGTTCCTTAGGTCGTATTTGATGGCCCGAAAAATTTTTAGGCGATTCAGTTCCGGGGGGCCCGGCCCACTCGGAAGGCGTGGGCTATAGCATATGAAAATATGGTAATCGGGCAGAATTCATGTTTTTTGGCCGTAAAATGCAAAAAACAAATGATGAGCGGTCATGGAGGGGCGGTGACTATGGTTCCTTAAGTCGTATTTGATGACCTGGAAAAATTTTAGGCGATCGGGGTCCGGGGGCCGGGCCCATTCGGAAGGCGTGGGCTATAGCACATGAAAATATGGGAATCAGGCGGAATTCTAGTTTTTTGGCCGTAAAACACAATAAAACGAGGCACAGGGGTGGTGACTATTTTTCCTTAGGTCCTTTTTGATGGCCAAAAAATATATTAGGCGATCCGTGTCTGGGGGCCCTACCCACTGGGATGTAGCACACGAAAATATGGGAATCGGGCGGAATTCTAGTTTTTTGGCCATAAAACACAAATAAACGAGGAACGGTCATGGCCAGGCGATGAATATGGATCCTTAGGTTGTATTTGATGGCCCGAAAAATTTTTAGGCAATCCGGTTGTGGGGGGCCTGACCTACTCGGAAGGCATGGTCTATAGCACACGAATATATGGGAATCGGGCAGAATTCTAGTTTTTTGGCGGTAAAACGCAAAGAAATGAGGAGCAGTCATGATGGGGCAGTGACTATGGTTCCTTAGGTCATATTTGATGGCCCGAAATATTTTTAGGTGATCCGGTACTGGGGGTCCGGGCCCACTCGGAAGGCGTGGGCTATGGTACAAGAAAATATGTGAATCGGGTGGAATTCTAGTTTTTTTGGCCATAAAACACAAAAAGATGAAGAGGAGTCATGATGGGGTGGTGACTATGGTTCCTTAGGTCATATTTGATGGCCCGAAATATTTTTAGGAGATCCTATGATAGGGGGCCCGAGCCCACTCGGAAGGCGTGGGAGCACACAAAAATAAGGGAATCGGGCGGAATTCTAGTTTTTTGGCCGAAAGACGCAAAAAAACAAGAAGCAGTCATGATAGGGTGGTGACTATAGTTCCTTAGGTCGTATTTGATGGCCTAAAAAAATTTTATTCGATCCGATAATGGGGGCCCGGGCCCACTCGGAAGGCGTGGGCTATAGCACACGAAAATATGGGAATCGGGCAGAATTCTAGTTTTTTGCCGGGTAAAACTCAATTAAACGAGGAACGGTCATGGAGAGGCAGTATGGTTCCTTAGGACGTATTTGATGGCCCGGAAAAATTTTAGGCGATCCGCTTCTGGAGGGCCCGACCCACTCGGAAGGCGTGGGCTATAGCACACGAAAATATGGGAATCGTGCAGAATTCTAATTTTTTGGCCATAAAACGCAAAACAATGAGGAGCAGTCATGACGGGGCGGTGACTATGGTTCCTTTGTTCGTATTTGATGGCCCAAAAATATTTTATGCGATCTGCTTTTCTAGGAGGGTCCGGCCCACTCGGAAGGCGTGGGCTATAGCACACGACAATATGGGAATCAGGTAGAATTCTAGATTTTTGGCCGTAAAATGCAAAACAAACATGGAGTAGTAATGACGGGGCAATGAATATGGTTCTTTAGGTCGTATTTGATGGCCCGGAAAAATTTTAGGCGATCCGATTCTGTGGCGTGGGCTATATAGCACATGAAAATATGGGAATCGGGCGAAATTCTAGTTTTTTTTACCTTAAAATGCAAAAATATGAGGAATGGTCATGGAAAGGCAGTGACTATGATTCCTTAGGTCGTATTTGATGGCTCGGAAAAAGTTTAGGCGATTCGGTTTCGGGGGGCCCGAGCCCACTCGAAATGCGTGGGATATAGCACACGAAAATATGGGAATCGGGCGAAATTCTAGTTTTTTGCCATAAAATGCAAATAAACGAGGAACAGTCATGGCGGGGCAGTGACTATGGTTCCTTAGGTTGTATTTGATGGCCCGGAAAATATTTAGGCGATCTGGTTCAGGGGGGCCCGACCCACTCGAAAGGCATGGGCTATAGCACCCGAAAATATGGAAATCGGGCACAATTCCAGTTTTTTGGCCGTTAAATGCAAAACAACGAGGAGCATGCATGACAGAGTGTTGATTATGGTTCCTTAGGTCGTATTTGATGGCCCGAAAATTTTTTAGGCGATCCTATGATAGGGGGCCCGGGCCCACTCGGAAGGCGTGGGCTATAGCACACGAAAATTTGGGAATCGGGCGGAATTCTAGTTTTTTGGCCGTAAGACGCAAAAAAACAAGGAGCAATCATGACAGGATGGTGACTATGGTTCATTAGGTCGTATTTGATAGCCTGAAAATTTTTTAGGTGATGCGATGATGGGAGGCCCGGGCCCACTCGGAAGGCGTGGGCTATAGCACAAGAAAATATGAGAATCGGGCGGAATTCTAGTTTTTTATCCATAAAACGCAAAACAATGAGGAACAGTCATGACGGGGCGGTGACTATGGTTCCTTAGGTTGTATTTGATTGCCTGGAAATTTTTTAAGCGATCTGCTTTTCTAGGGGGCCCGGGCCCACTCAGAAACGTGCAGAATTCTAGTTTTTTGGCCGTAAGACGCAAAATAATGAGGAGCACTCATGACAGAGTGGTGACTATGGTTTCTTAGGTCGTATTGGATGGCCCAAAATATTTTTAGGCGATCCGATGATGGGGGGCGGGCCCACTCAGAAGGCGTGGGCTATAGCACACGAAAATATGTGAATCGGGCGGAATTCTAGTTTTTTTTGGTCATAAAACACAAAAAAATGAAGAGGAGTCATGACGGGGTGGTGACTATGGTTCCTTAGGTCATA
Organism: Nicotiana tomentosiformis; assembly: GCF_000390325.3. Taxonomy (NCBI): domain Eukaryota; kingdom Viridiplantae; phylum Streptophyta; class Magnoliopsida; order Solanales; family Solanaceae; genus Nicotiana; species Nicotiana tomentosiformis. The sequence continues at coordinate 650,048 of NW_027174569.1, forward strand.
TTGGATGGCCCGAAAAGTTTTTAGGAGATCCTATTATAGGGGGCCCGGGCCCACTCGGAAGGCGTGGGAGCACACAAAAATATGGGAACCGAGCGAAATTTAAGTTTTTTGGCCGTAAGATGCAAAAAAACAAGAAGCAGTAATCACAGGGTGGTGACTATGGTTCCTTAGGTCGTATTTGATGGCCCGAAAATTTTTTAGGCGATCCGATGATGGGGGGCCCGGGCCCACTCGGAAGGCGTGGGCTATAGCACACGAAAATATGGGAATCGGGCAGAATTCTAGTTTTTTGCCGGGTAAAACTCAATTAAACGAGGAACGGTCATGGAGGGGAGGTGACTATGGTTCCTTAGGACGTATTTGATGGCCCGGAAAAATTTTAGGCGATCCGCTTCTTGAGGGCCCGACTCACTCGGAAGGCGTGGGCTATAGCACACGAAAATATGGGAATCGGGCAGAATTCTAGTTTTTTGGCCATAAAACGCAAAACAATTAGGAGCAGTCATGACGGGGCGGTGACTATGGTTCCTTTGTTTGTATTTGATTTCCCAAATATATTTTATGTGATCCGCTTTTCTAGGGGGTCGGGCCCACTCGGAAGGCGTGGGCTATAGCACACGACAATATGGGAATCAGGTAGAATTCTAGTTTTTTGGCTGTAAACTGCAAAACAAACATGTTGTAGTAATGACGGGGCATTGACTATGGTTCCTTAGGTCGTATTTGATGGCCCGAAAAAATTTTAGGCGATCCGATTCTGTGGCGTAGGCTATATAGCACACAAAAATATGGGAATCGGGGGGAATTCTAGTTGTTTTTACCTTAAAATGCAAACAAATGAGGAACGGTCATGGAGGGGCAGTGACTATGATTCCTTAGGTCGTATTGAATGGCTCGGAAAATGTTTAGGCAATTTGGTTCCGGTGGGCCCGAGCCCACTCAGAATGCGTGGGATATAGCACACGAAAATATGGGAATCGGGCAAAATTCTAGTTTTTTGACGTAAAATGCAAATAAACGAGGAACAGTCATGGCGGGGCGGTGACTATGGTTCCTTAGGTTGTATTTGATGTCCCGGAAAATTTTTAGGCGATCCGATTCAGGGGGGCCCGACCCACTCGAAAGGCATGGGCTATAACACCCGAAAATATGGGAATCGGGCACAATTCCAGTTTTTTGGCCGTTAAATGCAAAAAAATGAGGAGCATGCATGACGGGGCATTGATTATGGTTCCTTAGGTCGTATTTGATGGCCCGGAAAAATTTTAGGCGATCCTATGATGGGGGGCCCGGGCCCACTCGGAAGGCGTGGGCTATAGCACAGGAAAATATGGGAATCGGGCGGAATTCTAGTTTTTTGGCCGTAAGACGCAAAAAACCAAGGAGCAGTCATGACAGGGTGGTGACTATGGTTCATTAGGTCGTATTTGATAGCCTGAAAATTTTTTAGGCGATCCGATGATGGGAGGCTCGGGCCCACTCGGAAGGCGTGGGCTATAGCACAAGAAAATATGTGAATCGGGCGGAATTCTAGTTTTTTATCCATAAAACGCAAAACAATGAGGAAAAGTCATGACGGGGCGGTGACTATGGTTCCTTAGGTCGTATTTAATTGATTGGAAAATTTTTAAGCGATCCGCTTTTCTAGGGGGCCCGGGCCCACTCGAAAACGGGTAGAATTCTAGTTTTTTGGCCGTAAGATGCAAAACAATGAGGAGCAGTCATGACAGAGTGGTGACTATGGTTCCTTAGGTCGTATTTGATGGCCCAAATTTTTTTTGACCGATTCCCATATTTTCGTGTGCTATAGCCCATGCCTTCCGAGTGGGTCCGAGCCCCCGGACCCTGATTGCCTAACATTTTCCCAGGCTATCAAATACGACCTAAGGAACCATAGTCACCACCCTGCCATGGCCATTGTTCGTTGTTTTGCATTTTACGGCCAAAAAACTAGAATTCCGCCCGATTCCCATATATTCGTGTTCTATAGCCCACGCCTTCCTACTGGGTTCCGGGCCCCCCGGACCATGAACGCCTAAAATATTTTCGAGATATCAAATATGACCTAAGGAACCCTAGTAACCTCCCCTCCATGACTGTTCCTCGTTTTTTGCATTTTACGGCCAAAAAACTAGAATTCCGCCCGATTCCCATATATTCGTGTGCTATATATAGCCCACGCCTTCCGAGTGGGTCCGAGCCACCCGGACCCCGATCGCATAAAATTATTTCGGGCAATAAAATACGACCTAAGGAATCATAGTCACCGCCCAGTCATGACCGTTCCTCGTTGTTTTGCATTTAAGGCCAAAAAACTAGAATTCCTCACGATTCCCATATATTCGTTTGCTATAGCCCACGCCTTCCGAGTGGGTCCGGGCCCCCGTACCCCGATCGCCTAAAATTATTCAGGGCCATCAAATATGACCTAAGGAACCATAGTTACCGCCCCACCATGGTCGTTCCTCGATGTTTTGCGTTTTACGGCCAAAAAACTAGAATTCCGCCCGATTCCCATATATTCGTGTGCTATATATAGCCCACGCCTACCTAGTGGGTCCGGTCCCCCGAACCCCGATCGCCTAAAATTTGTCCGGGCTGTCAAATATGACCTAAGGAACCATAGTCACCGCTCTTCCATGACCGTTCCTCGTTGTTTTGCCTTTTACGACCAAAAAACTAGAATTTTGCCCGATTCCCATATTTTCGTGTGCTATAGCCCATGCCTTCCGAGTGGGTCCGAGCCCCCGACCCCAATTGCCTAACATTTTTCCAGGCTATCAAATACGACCTAAGGAACCATAGTCACCGCCCCGCCATGGCCGTTCCTCGTTGTTTTGCGTTTTACGGCCAAAAAACTAGAATTCCGTCCGATTCCCATATATTCTTGTGCTATAGCCTACGCCTTTCTAGTGGGTTCCAGGCCCTCGGACCCCGATCGCCTAAAATATTTTCGGGCTATCAAATATAACCTAAGGAACTATAGTCACCGCCCCTCCATGACCGTTCCTCATTTTTTTGCATTTTACGGCCAAAAAACAAGAATTTCGCCCAATTCCCATATATTCGTGTGCTATATATAGCCCACGCCTTCCGAGTGGGTCCGAGCCACCCGGACCCCGATCGCATAAAATTATTTCGGGCAATAAAATACGACCTAAGGAACCATAGTCACCGCCCAGTCATGACCGTTCCTCGTTGTTTTGCATTTAAGGCCAAAAAATTAGAATTCCTCCCGATTCCCATATATTCGTGTGCTATAGCCCACGCCTTCCGAGTGGGTCCGGGCCCCCGGACCCCGATCGCCTAAAATTATTCTAGGCCATCAAATACGACCTAAGGAACCATAGTTACCGCCCCACCATGGTCGTTCCTCGTTGTTTTGCGTTTTACGGCCATAAAACTAGAAATCCGCCCGATTCCCATATATTCGTGTGCTATATATAGCCCACGCCTACCTAGTGGGTCCGGTCCCCCCGAACCCCGATCGCTTAAAATTTGTCCGGGCTATCAAATACGACCTAAGGAACCATAGTCACCGCTCTTCCATGACCGTTCCTCATTGTTTTGGCTTTTACGACCAAAAAACTAGAATTTTGCCCGATTCCCATATTTTCGTGTGCTATAGCCCATGCCTTCCGAGTGGGTCCGAGCCCCCGACCCCAATTGCCTATCATTTTTCCAGGCTATCAAATACGACCTAAGGAACCATAGTCACCGCCCCGCCATGGCCGTTCCTCGTTGTTTTGCGTTTTACGGCCAAAAAACTAGAATTTCGTCCGATTCCCATATATTCTTGTGCTATAGCCTATGCCTTCCTAGTGGGTTCCGGGCCCCCGGACCCCGATCGCTTAAAATATTTCCGGGCTATCAAATATAACCTAAGGAACCATAGTCACCGCCCTTCCATGACCGTTCCTCATTTTTTGCATTTTACGGCCAAAAAACTAGAATTTCGCCCAATTCCCATATATTCGTGTACTATAGCCCACGCCTTCCGAGTGGGTCCGGGCCACCCGGACCCCGATCACCTAAAATTTATTTGGGCCAACAAATACATCCTTAGGAACCATAGTCACCGCCCCGCCATGACCGTTCCTCGTTGTTTTGCTTTTTACGACCAAAAAACTAGAATTCCGCCCGATTCCCATATTTTCGTGTGCTCTAGCCCAAGCCTTCCAAGGGGGCCCGGGTCACCCGAAACCGGATTGCCTAACACTTTTCCAGGCCATCAAATACGACCTAAGGAACCATAGTCACCGCTCCGCCATGGCCGTTCCTCGTTGTTTTGCGTTTTACTGCCAAAAAACTATAATTCCCCCCGATTCCCATATATTCGTGTGCTATATATAGCCCACGCCTTCCTAGTGGGTTCCGGGCCCCCCGGACCCCAATCGCCTAAAATATTTCCAGGCTATCAAATACGACCTAAGGAACCATAGTCACGGCCCTGCCATGGCCGTTCCTCGCTATTTTGCATTTTATGGCCAAAAAACTAGAATTTCGCCCGATTCCCATATATTCGTGTGCTATAGCCCACGCCTTCCGAGTGGGTTCGGGCCCCCGGACCCCGATCACCTAAAATTATTCTGGGCCATCAAATACGACCTAAGGAACCATAGTCACCGCCCCACCATGGTCGTTCCTCGTTGTTTTGTGTTTTACGGCCAAAAACTAGAATTCCGCCCGATTCCCATTTATTCGTGTGCTATATATAGCCCACGCCTACCTAGTAGGTCCAGTCCCAACCCCGATCGCCTAAAATTTGCCCGGGCTATCAAATACGACCTAAGGAACCATAGTCACCGCTCTTCCATGACCGTTCCTCGTTGTTTTGCCTTTTACGACCAAAAACCTAGAATTTTGCCCGATTCCCATATTTTTGTGTGCTATAGCCCATGCCTTCCGAGTGGATCCGAGCCCCCCGACCCCAATTGCCTAACATTTTTCCAGGCTATCAAATACGACCTAAGGAACCATAGTCACCGCCCCGCCATGGCCGTTCCTCGTTGTTTTGCATTTTACGGCCAAAAAACTAGAATTCCGTCCGATTCCCATATTTTCTTGTGCTATAGCCTACGCCTTCCTAGTGGGTTCCGGGCCCCCGGACCCCGATCGCCTAAAATATTTTCGGGCTATCAAATATGACCTAAGGAACCATAGTCACCGCCCCTCCATGACCGTTCCTCATTTTTTGCATTTTACGGCCAAAAAACTAAAATTTCGCCCAATTCCCATATATTCGTGTACTATAACCCACGCCTTCCGAGTGGGTCCGGGCCACCCGGACCCCGATCACCTAAAATATATTTGGGCTAACAAATACGTCCTTAGGAACCATAGTCACCGCCCCGCCATGACCGTTCCTCGTTGTTTTGCTTTTTACGACCAAAAAACTAGAATTCCGCCCGATTCTCATATTTTCGTGTGCTCTAGCCCAAGCCTTCCGAGGGGGCCCGGGTCACCCGAAACCGGATTGCCTAACACTTTTCCAGGCCATCAAATACGACCTAAGGAACCATAGTCACCGCTCCGCCATGGCCGTTCCTCGTTGTTTTGCGTTTTACTGCCAAAAAACTATAATTCCCCCCGATTCCCATATATTCGTGTGCTATATATAGCCCACGCCTTCCTAGTGGGTTCCGGGCCCCAGGACCCCGATCGCCTAAAATATTTCTGGGCTATCAAATACGACCTAAGAAACCAGTCACCGCCCCTCTATGGCCGTTCCTCGTTGTTTTGCATTTTACGGCCAAAAAACTAAAATTCCGCCCGATTTCCATATTTTCGTGTGCTAAGCCCATACCTTCCGAGTGAGTCCGGGCCCCATGGACGCTGATCACCTAAAATTTATTTGGGCTAATAAATACGTCCTAAGGAACCATAGTCACCGCCCCGCCAAGACCATTCCTCGTTATTTTGCTTTTTACGACCAAAAAATTAGAATTCTGCCCGATTCCCATATTTTTGTGTGCTCTAGCCCAAGCCTTCCGAGTGGGCCCGGGTCACCCGAAATCGGATTGCCTAACACTTTTCCAGGCCATCAAATACGACCTAAGGAATCATAGTCACCACCCCGCCATGGCCGTTCCTCGTTGTTTTGCGTTTTACGGTAACAAAACTATAATTCCGCGAGATTCCCATATATTCGTGTGCTATATATAGCCCACGCCATCCTAGTGGGTCCGGGCCCTCCGGACCCCGATCGCCTAAAATTTTTCCGGGCTATCAAATACGACCTAAGGAACCATAGTCACCACCCTGCCATGACCGTTCCTCGTTGTTTTGCTTTTTACGATCAAAAAACTAGAATTTTGCCCGATTCCCATTTTTTCGTGTGCTATAGCCCATGCCTTCCGAGTGGGTCCTAGCCCCCGGACCACGATTACCTAACATTATTCCAGGCTATCAAATATGACCTAAGGAACCATAGTCACCGCCCTGCCATGGTCGTTCCTCGCTGTTTTGCAATTTATGGCCAAAAAACTAGAATTTCGCCCGATTCCCATATATTCGTGTGCTATAGCCCACGCCTTCCTAGTGGGTTCCGGGTCCCCCGGACCCCGATCGCCTAAAATATTTTCGGGCTATCAAATACGACCTAAGGAACCATTGTCACCGCCCCGCCCGATTCCCATATTTTTGTGTGCTAAGCCCATGCCTTTCGAGTGGGTCCGGACCCACCGGACCCCGATCGCCTAAAATTTATTTGGGTCATCAAATAGTTCCTAAGGAACCATAGTCACCGCCCTGCCATGACCGTTCCTCGTTGTTTTGCTTTTTACGACCAAAAAACTAGAATTCCGCCCGATTCCCATATTTTCGTGTGCTCTAGCCCACTCCTTCCGAGTGGGCCCGGGTCCCCCAAAACCGAATTGCCTAACATTTTTCCAGGCCATCAAATACGACCTATTGAACCATAGTCACTGCCCTGCCATGGCCGTTCCTCGTTGTTTTGCGTTTTACGGGAAAAAAACTAGAATTTCGCCCGATGCCTATATATTCGTGTGTTATATATAGCCCATGCCTTCCTAGTGGGTACGGTCTCCCCGGACCCCGATCGCCTAAAATGTTTCCGGGCTATTAAATATGACCTAAGGAACCATAGTCACCGCTCTTCCATGATCGTTCCTCATTGTTTTGCCTTTTACGACCAAAAAACTAGAATTTTGCATGATTCTCATATTTTCGTGTGCTATATCCCATGCCTTCCGAGTGGGTCCGAGCCCCCCGACCCCAATTGCCTAACATTATACCAGGCTATCAAATATGACCTAAGGAACCATAGTCACTGCCCCACCATGGCCGTTCCTCGTTGTTTTGCATTTTATGGCCAAAAAACTAGAATTCCGCCCGATTCCCATATATTCGTGTGCTTTAGCCTACGCCTTCCTAGTGGGTTCCGGGCCCCCCGGACCCCGATCGCCTAAAATATTTCCGGGCTATCAAATACGACCTAAGGAACCATAGTCACCGCCCCTCCATGACCGTTCCTCATTTTTTGCATTTTACGGCCAAAAAACTAGAATTCCGCCCAATTCTCATATATTCGTGTGCTATAGCCCTTGCCTTCCGAGTGGGTCCGGGCCACCCAGACCCCGATCACCGAAGGCATGGGCTATAGCACATGAAAATATGGTATTAGGTAGAATTCTACTTTTTTTGCCGTAAAACGCAAAACAACAAGGATCAGTCATGACGGGGTAGTGACTATTGTTCCATAGGTCATATTTGATGGCCCGAAAAACTTTTAGGCAATCCGGTACCGGGGGCGCGAGCCCACTCAGAAGGCGTGGGCTATAGCACAAGAAAATGTACTGAATTCTAGTTTGTTGGCCGTAAAATGCAAAACACCGAGGAGTAGTCATGGCGGGGCGGTGACTATGGTTCCTTAGGTCGTATTTGATGGGTCGGAAAAACTTTTTGGCTATTCGATTCTAGGGAGCCCGGGCCCACTCGGAAGGCGTGTGCTATAGCACACGAAAATATGGGAATCAGGCGGAATTCTATTTTTTTGCCATAAAATGCAAAACCACGAGGAGTAGTCATGAGGGGGCGGGGACTATGGTTCCTTATGTCGTATTTGATGGATCGAAAAATTATTTTTAGGCGATCCGGGTCTGGGGGCCTGGGCCCACTCAGAAGGCGTGGGCAATAGCACACGAAAATATGGGAATCGGGCAGAATTCTAGTTTTTTGGCTGTAAAACGTAAAAAATGAGGAAAGGTCATGGCGGGTGGTGACTATTTTTCCTTAGGTTATTTTTGATGGCCCGAAAAAATTTTAGGCGATCCGAGTCTGGAGGGCCCTGCCCACTGGGAAGGCGTGTGCTATAGAACACGAAAATTTCAAAATCGGGCGGAATTCTAGTTTTCTTGCCGTAAAACGCAAATAAACGAGGAACGGTCATGATGGGGCGATGACTATGGTACCTTAGGTTGTATTTGATGATCCGGAAAAATTTAAGGCGATCTGATTTTTGGGGGCTTTGACCCACTCGGAAGGCGTGGGCTATTGCACACGAAAATATGGGAATCGGGCAGAATTCTAGTTTTTTTACCGTCAAACGTAAAAAATGAGGAACGGTCATGGCGGGGTAACGACTATGGTTCCTTAGGTCATATTTGATGGCCCAGAAAAACTTTTTAGGCGATCTGGGTCTGGGAGGCCGGGGACCACTTGGAATGCATTGGCTATAGCACACGAAAATATGGGAATCGGGCAGAATTCTACTTTTTTAGCCATAAAACACAAAAAATACGAGGAGAAGTCATGAAGGGGCGGTAACTGTGGTTCCTTAGGTCGTATTTCATGGCCCGAAAAAGGTTTTAGGGGATCGAGGTCCGGGGGGCCCGTGCCCACTCGAAAGGCATGGGCTATAGCACACGAAAATATGGGAATCAGGCGGAATTATATTTGTTTGGCCATAAAATGGCCATTGCGGGGCGGTGACTTTGGTTCCTTAAGTCGTATTTGATGGCCTGAAAGAAATTTAGGCGATCGGGGTCCGGTTGGCTCGGGCCCACTCGGAAGGTGTGGAGCGGTCATGACAGGGAGGTGACTATTGTTCCTTAGGTCATATTTGATGGCCCGAAAAACTTTTAGGCGATCCGGTTCCAGGGGCCCGGGCCCACTCGGAATGTGTGGGCTATAGCACACGAAAATATGGGAATCGGGCGGAATTCTAGTTTTTTGGCCGTAAAATGCAAAACAAACGAGGAACGGTCATGAAGGGGCGGTGACTATGGTTCCTTAGGTCATATTTGATCGCCCGGAAAAATGTTTAAGCGATCCGCTTTTCTTGGAGCCCGGGCCCACTCAGAAGGCATAGGCTATAGCACACGAAAATATGGGAATCAAGCGCAAGAAGCAAACAACTAGGAGCCGTCATGACAGGGTGGTGACTATGGTTCCTTAGGTTGTATTTAATGGCCCAAAAAAAATTTAGGCGATACGATGATGGGGGCTTGGGCCCACTCGGAAAGCGTGGGCTATAGCACACGAAAAATATGGGAATCGAGTGGAATTCTAGTTTTTTGGCCGTAAAACACAAATAAACGAGGAACGGTCATGGAGGGGCAATGACTATGGTTCCTTAGGTTGTATTTGATTGCTCGGAAAAATTTTAGGCAATCCGGTTCTGGGGGGCCCGACCCACTCGGACGGCGTGGGCTATAGCACACTAAAATATGGGAATCGGGCAAAATTCTAGTTTTTTGGCCATAAAAAAACAAATAAATGAGGAGCAGTCATGACGGGGCGATGACGATGGTTCCTTAGGTCGTATTTGATGGCCTGGAAAAAGTTTAGGCGATCCGGTTCTGGGGGGCCCGACCCACTCGGAAGGCATGGGCTATAACACACGAAAATATGAGAATTAGACGGAATTCTAGTTTTTTGGCCGTAAAACACAAAGAAATGAGGAGAAATCATGACGGGGCAGTGACTATGGTTCCTTAGGTCATATTGGATGGCCCGGAAAAATTTTAAGTGATCCAGTTCAGGGGGGAACCGGGTCCACTCGGAAGGCGTGGGCTATATAGCACACGAAAATATGAGAATCAAGCGAAATTCTAGTTTTTTATATGTAAAAGGCAAAACAACAAGGAGCAGTCATGACAGGGCGGTGACTATGGTTCCTTAGGTCTTATTTGATGGCCTAGAAAATTTTTAGATAATTCGGGTCTAGGGGCCCGGGCCCACTCGGTATGCGTGGGCTATAGCACACGAAAATATGGGAATCGGGCACAATTCTAGTTTTTTGGCCGTAAAAATGGAAAACAACGAGGAGCATGCATGATGGGGCATTGACTATGGTTCCTTAGGTTGTATTTGAAGGCCCGAAAAAATTTTAGGCAATACAATTCTGGGGGGCCCGGGCCCACTGGGATATAGCGTACGAAAATATGGGAATCGGGCGGAATTCTAGCTTTTTGGCCGTAAAACGCAATTAAACGAGGAACGATTATTGCGAGGCGATGGCTATGTTTCCTTAGGTTGTATTTGATGGCCCGAAAATTTTTTTAGGCAACCCGGTTCTGGGTGCCCGACCCACTCGGAAGGCGTGGTCTATAGCACACGAAAATATGGGAATCGGGAAGAATTCTAGTTTTTTGGCCGTAAAACACAAAGAAATGAGGAGCAGTCATGACGGGGCATTGACTATGGTTCCTTAGGTCATATTTTATGGCCTGAAAATTTTTTAGGTGATCCGGTTCCGGGGGTCCGGCCCACTCGGAAGGCGTGGGCTATGGCAGAAGAAAATATGTGAATCGGGCGGAATTCTAGTTTTTTTGCCATAAAATGCAAAAACATGAGGAGCAGTCATGACGGGGCAGTGACTATGGTTCCTTAGGTCGTATTTGATGGCCTGAAAATTTTTTAAGCGATCCGCTTTTCTAGGGGGCCCGGGCCAACTCGGAAGGCGTGGGCTATAACACACGAAACTATGGGAATCGGGAAGATTTCTAGTTTTTTGGCTGTAAGACGTAAAACAACAAGGATTAGTTATGACAGTGTGATGACTATGGTTCCTTAGGTCGTATTTGATGGCTCGAAAAATTTTTAGGCGATCCGATGATGGGGGGCCCGGGCCCACTCTGAAGGTGTGGGCTATAGCACACGAAAATATGGGAATCGGGTGGAATTCTAGTTTTTTGGCCGTAAGACGCAAGAAAAAAAGGACCAGTCATGACGGGGCGGTGTCTATGGTTCCTTAGGCCAAATTTGATGGCCCGGAAAATTTTTAAGCGATCTGCTTTTCTAGGGGGCCCGGGCCCACTCGGAAGGCGTGGGCTATAGCACACGAAAATATGGGAATCGGGCGGAATTCTAGTTTTTTGTCCGTAAAACTCAAATAAACGAGGAACGGTTAAGGAAGGGCGGTGACTATGGTTCCTTAGGTTGTATTTGATGGCCCGGAAAAATTTTAGGCGATCCTGTTCTGGGGGGCCCTGACCCACTCGGAGGCATGGGCTATAGCACACGACAATATGGGAATCAGGTAGAATTCTAGTTTTTTGGCCGTAAAACGCAAAAAAAAAACATGGAGTAGTCATGATGGGGCAATGACTATGGTTGCTTAGGTCGTATTTAATGGCCCGAAAATATTGTAGGCGATCTGATTCTGGGGAGCCCGGGCCCACTCGGAAGGCGTGGGCTATATCACACACAAAAATATTGGAATCGGGCGGAATTCTAGTTTTTTTTCCTTAAAATGCAAAAAAACGAGGAACGGTCATGGCGGGGCAGTGACTATGATTCCTTAGGTCATATTTGATGACTCGGAAAAAGTTTAGGCAATTCAATTTCGGGGGGTCCGAGCCCACTCGGAATGCGTGGGATATAGCATACGAAAATATGGGAATCTGGCGGAATTCTAGTTATTGGCCGTAAAACGCAAATAAACGAGGAACAGTCATTGCAGGCGGTGAATATTGTTCCTTAGGTCATTTTTGATGGCCCGGAAACATTTTAGGTGATCCGTGTCCGGGGGCCCTGCCCACTGGGATGTAGCACACGAAACTATGAGAATCGGGCAGAATTCTAGTTTTTTGGCCATAAAACGCAAATAAACGAGGAACGGTCATGGCAAGGTGATGAATATGGTTCCTTAGGTTGTATTTGATGGCCCGAAAAAATTTTAGGCGATCCGGTTCTGGGGGGCTCGACCCACTCGGAAGGCGTGGTCTATAGCACACGAAAATATGGGAATCAGGCAGAATTCTAGTTTTTTGGCAGTAAAACTCAAAGAAATGAGGAGTAGTCATGACGGGGCGGTGACTATGGTTCCTTAGGTCGATTTGATGGCTCGAAAAAAGTTTAGGAGATCGGGGTACGGGGGGCCCGGGCCCACTCGGTAGGCATGGGCTAGAGCACACGAAAATATGGGAATCGGGCGGAATTCTAGTTTTTTGGTCGTAAAAAGCAAAAGCTAAACAAGGAGCGGTCATGGCGGGGGGTTGACTATGGTTCCTTAGGTCATTTTTGATGGCCCGGAAACATTTTAAGCGATCGGGCGGAAAATGTTTTGATGCCCACTGGGAAGTAGCACGCGAAAATATGGGAATCGGGCAAAATTCTAGCTTTTTGGCCGTAAAACTCAAATAAACGCTGAACGGTTATGGCGAGGCGATGAATATGGTTCCTTAGGTGGTATTTGATTGCCCGAAAAAATTTTAGGCGACCCAGTTCTGGGGGGCCCGAGCCTACCCGGAAGGTGTGGGCTATAGCACATGAAAATATGGGAATCGGCCGGAATTCTAGTTTTTTGGCCGTAAAACGCAAAACAATGAGGCACAGTCATGATGGGGCGGTGACTATGGTTCCTTATGTCGTATTTGATGGCCCGGAAAATTTTTAAGCGATTCGCTTTTCTATGGGGCCCGGGCCCACTCGGAAGGCGTGGGCTATAGCACACGAAAATATGGGAATCGGGCGGAATTCTAGTTTTTTGTCGGTAAAACTCAAATAAACAAGGAACGGTCAAGGAAGGGCGGTGACTATGGTTCCTTAGGTCGTATTTGATGGCGCGGGAAACTTTAGGAGATCCGGTTCTGGGGGGCCCGACCCACTCGGAGGCGTGGGCTATAGCACACGACAATATGGGAATCAGGTAGAATTCTAGTTTTTTGGCCGTAAAACGCAAAAACAAAAATGGAGTAGTCATGACGGGGCAGTGACTATGGTTCCTTAGATCGTATTTGATGGCCCGAAAATTTTTTAAGCGATCCGCTTTTCTAGGGGGCCCGGGCCAACTCGGATAGGCGTGGGCTATAACACACACAAAAATATTGGAATCGGGTGGAATTCTAGTTTTTTTGCCTTAAAATGCAAAAAAACGAGGAACGGTCATGGTGGGGCAGCGACTATGATTCCTTAGGTCGTATTTGATGGTTCGGAAAAAGTTTAGGCGATTCGATTTCGGGGGGCCCGTGCCCACTCGGAATGCGTGGGATATAGCACACGAAAATATGTGAATCCGGTGGAATTTTAGTTTTTTGGCCATAAAATTCAAAAACATGAGGAGCAGTTATGACGGGGCGGTGACTATGGTTCCTTAGGTCGTATTTGATGGCCCGAAAATTTTTTAAGCGATCCGCTTTTCTAGGGGGCCCGGGCCAACTCGGAAGGTATGGGCTATAACACACGAAACTATGGGAATCGGGAAGATTTCAAGTTTTTTGGCTGTAAGACGTAAAACAACAAGGAGCAGTTATGACTGGCTGATGACTATGGTTCCTTAGGTCGTATTTGATGGCCCGAAAAAATTTTAGGCGATCCGATGATGGGGGACCCGGGCCCACTCCGAAGGTGTGGGCTATAGCTCACAAAAATATGGGAATCGGGCGGAATTCTAGTTTTTTGGCCGTAAGACGCAAGAAAACAAGGACCAGTCATGACAGGGCAATGACTATGGTTCCTTAGATCATATTTGATGGCCCGAAAATTTTTTAAGCGATCCGCTTTTTTAGGGGGCCCGGGCCCACTCAGAAGGCGTGGGCTATAGCACACGAAAATATGGGAATCGGGCGGAATTCTAGTTTTTTGTCCGTAAAACTCAAATAAACAAGGAACGGTCAAGGAAGGGCGGTGACTATGGTTCCTTAGGTCGTATTTGATGGACCGGAAAAATTTTAGGCGATCTGGTTCTGGGGCGCCTGACCCACTCGGAGGCGTGAGCTATAGCACACAACAATATGGGAATCAGGTAGAATTCTAGTTTTTAGGCCGTAAAACGCAAAAACAAATCATGGAGTAGTCATGATGGGGCAGTGACTATGGTTACTTAGGTCGTATTTAATGGTCCGAAAAAATTTTTGGCGATCTGATTCTGGGGAGCCCGGGCCCACTCGAAAGGCGTGGGCTATATCACATACAAAAATATTGGAATCGGGCAAAATTCTAGTTTTTTTGCCTTAAAATGCAAAAACATAAGGAACGGTCATGGCGGGCCAGTGACTATGATTCCTTAGGTCGTATTTGATGGCTCGAAAAAATTTTAGGCGATTCGATTTCGGGGGGCCCGAGCCCACTTGGAATGCGTGGGATATAGCACACGAAAATATGAGAATCAGGCGAAATTCTAGTTTTTGGCCGTAAAATGCTAATAAATGGGGAACGGTCATTGCAGGGCGGTGACTATTTTTCCTTAGGTCATTTTTGATGGCCCGGAAACATTTTAGGTGATCCGTGTCCGGGGGCCCTGCCCACTGGGATGTAGCACACGAAGATATGAGAATCGAGCAGAATTCTAGTTTTTTGGCCATAAAACGTAAATAAACGAGAAACGGTCATGGAAAGGTGATGAATATGGTTCCTTAGGCTGTATTTGATGGCCCGAAAAAATTTTAGATGATCCGATTCTGGGGGGCCCGACCCACTCGGAAGGCGTGGTCTATAGCACACGAAAATATGGGAATCGGGCAGAATTCTAGTTTTTTGGCAGTAAAACTAAAAGAAATGAGGAGTAGTCAAGACGGGGCGGTGACTATGATTCCTTAGGTCATATTTGATGGCCCGAAAAAAATTTAGGTGATCCGGTTCTGGGGGCACGGGCCCACTCGGAAGGCGTTGGCTATAGCACATGAAAGTATGAGAATCGGGCGGAATTCTAGTTTTTTTGGCTGTAAAACGCAAAAAACAAACAAGGAGCGTTCATGGAGGGGGGTTGACTATGGTTCCTTAGGTCATTTTTGATGGCCCGGAAACATTTTAAGCGATCGGGCGGAAAATGTTTTGATGCCCACTGGGAAGTAGCACACGAAAATATGGGAATCGGCAGAAATTCTAGCTTTTTGGCCGTAAAACTCAAATAAATGCTGAACGGTTATGGCGAGGCGATGACTATGGTTCCTTAGGTGGTATTTGATTGCCCGAAAAAATTTTAGGCGACCCAGTTCTGGGGGGCCCGAGCCTACCCGGAAGGCGTGGGCTGTAGCACATGAAAATATGGGAATCGGCCGGAATTCTAGTTTTTTGGCCGTAAAACGCAAAACAATGAGGAGCAGTCATGATGGGGCGGTGACTATGGTTCCTTATGTCGTATTTTATGGCCCGTAAAATTTTTAAGCGATCCGCTTTTCTGGGGGGCCAGACCCACTCGGAGGCATGGGCTATAGCACACGACAATATGGGAATCAGGTAGAATTCTAGTTTTTTGACGTAAAACGCAAAAAAACAAATGGAGTAGTCATGATGGGGAAGTGACTATGGTTGCTTAGGTCGTATTTAATGGCCCGAAAATTTTTTAGGCGATCCGATTCTAGGGAGCCCAGGCCCACTCGGAAGGTGTGGGCTATATCGCACACAAAAATATTGGAATCGGGCGGAATTCTAGTTTTTTTGCCTTAAAATGCAAAACAATGAGGAACGGTTATGGCGGGGCAGTGACTATGATTCCTTAGGTCATATTTGATGGTTCGGAAAAAGTTTAGGCGATTCAGTTTCGGGGGGCCCGAGCCCACTCGGAATGCGTGGGATATAGCACTCGAAAATATGTGAATCCGGCGGAATTCTAGTTTTTTGGCCATAAAATGCAAAAACATGAGGAGCAGTCATGACGGGGCGGTGACTATGGTTCCTTAGGTCGTATTTGATGGCCCAAAAACTTTTTAAGTGATCCGCTTTTCTAGGGGGCCCGGGCCAACTCGAAAGGCATGGGCTATAGCACACGAAACTATGGGAATTGGGAAGATTTCTAGTTTTTTGGCAGTAAGACGTAAAACAACAAGGAGCAGTTATGAAAGGGTGATGACTATGGTTCCTTAGGTCGTATTTGATGGCCCGAAAAAATTTTAGGTGATCCGATGATGGGGGGCCCGGGCCCACTCCGAAGGTGTGGGCTATAGCACACGAAAATATGGGAATCGGGCGGAATTCCAGTTTTTTGGTCGTAAGACGCAAGAAAACAAGGACCAGTCATGACAGGGCGGTGACTATGGTTCCTTAGGTCATATTTTATGGCCCGAAAATTTTTTAAGCGATCCGCTTTTCTAAGCGGCCCGGGCCCACTCAGAAGGCATGGGCTATAGCACACGAAAATATGGGAATCGGGCGGAATTCTAGTTTTTTCTCCGTAAAACTCAAATAAACGAGGAACGGTCAAGGAAGGGTGGTTACTATGGTTCCTTAGGTCGTATTTGATGGCCCGGAAAAATTTTAGGCGATCCGGTTCTGGGGCGCCCAACCCACTCGAAGGCGTGGGCTATAGCACACGACAATATGGGAATCAGGTAGAATTCTAGTTTTTTGGCCATAAAACGCAAAAAATCAAATGGAGTAGTCATGATGGGGAAGTGACTATGGTTGCTTAGGTCGTATTTAATGGCCCGAAAATATTTTAGGCTATCCGATTCTGGGGAGCCCGGGCCCACTCGGAAGGCGTGGGCTATATCGCACACAAAAATATTGGAATCGGGCGGAATTCTAGTTTTTTTGCCTTAAAATGCAAAGAAATGAGGAACGGTCACAGTGGGGCAGTGACTATGATTCCTTAGGTCGTATTTGATGGCTCAGCAAAAGTTTAGGTGATTCGGTTTCGGAGGGCATGAGCCCACTCGGAATGCGTGGGATATAGCACACGAAAATATGGGAATCAGGCGGAATTCTAGTTTTTGGCCGTAAAACACAAATAAACGAGGAACGGTCATTGCAGGGCGATGACTATTTTTCCTTAGGTCATTTTTGATGGCCCGAAAACATTTTAGGTGATCCGTGTCCGGGGGCCCTGCCCACTGGGATGTAGCACACGAAAATATGAGAATCGGGTAGAATTCTAGTTTTTTGGCCATAAAACGCAAATAAACGAGGAACGGTCATGGAAAGGTGATGAATATGGTTCCTTAGGTTGTATTTGATGGCCCGAAAAAATTTTAGGCGATCCGGTTCTGGGGGGCCCGACCCACTCGGAAGGCGTGGTCTATAGCACACGAAAATATGGGAATCAGGCAAAATTCTAGTTTTTTGGCAGTAAAACTCAAAGAAATGAGGAGTAGTCATGATGGGGTGGTGACTATTGTTCCTTAGGTCGTATTTGATGGCCCGAAAATTTTTTAGGTGATCCGGTTCTGGGGGCACGGGCCCAATCGGAAGGCGTTGGCTATAGCACATGAAAATATGGGAATCGGGCAGAATTCTAGTTTTTTTGGCTGTAAAACGCAAAAAACAAACAAGGAGCGGTCATGGCGGGGGGTTGACTATGGTTCCTTAGGTCATTTGTGATGGCCCGGAAACATTTTAAGCGATCGGGCGGAAAATGTTTTGATGCCCACTGGGAAGTAGCACACGAAAATATGGAAATCGGGCGAAATTCTTGCTTTTTGGCCGTAAAACTCAAATAAACGCTGAACGGTTATGGCGAAGCGATGACTATGGTTCCTTAGGTGGTATTTGATTGCCCGGAAAAATTTTAGGTGACCCAATTCTGGGGGGCCCAAGCCTACCCGGAAGGCGTGGGCTATGGCACATGAAAATATGGGAATCGGCCGGAATTCTAGTTTTTTGGCCGTAAAATGCAAAACAATGAGGAGCAGTCATGATGGGGCGGTGACTATGGTTCCTTATGTCATATTTGATGGCCCGGAAAATTTTTAAGCGATCCGCTTTTCTAGGGGACCCGAGCCCACTCGGAAGGCGTGTGCTATAGCACACGAAAATATGGGAATCGGGCGGAATTCTAGTTTTTTGTCCGTAAAACTCAAATAAATGAGGAACGGTCAAGAAAGGGTGGTGACTATGGTTCCTTAGGTCGTATTTGATGGCCCGGCAAAATTTTAGGCGATCCGGTTCTGGGGGGCCAGACCCACTCGGAGGCGTGGGCTATAGCACACGACAATATGGGAATCAGGTAGAATTCTAGTTTCTTGGCCGTAAAATGCAAAAACAAAAATGGAGTAGTCATGACGGGGCAGTGACTATGGTTGCTTAGGTCATATTTAATGGCCCGAAAAAATTTTAGGCGATCCGATTCTGGGGTGCCCGGGCCCACTCGGAAGGCATGGGCTATATCGCACACAAAAATATTGGAATCGGGCGGAATTCTAGTTTTTTTGCCTTAAACTGCAAAAAAACAAGGAACGGTCATGGCGGGGCAGTGACTATGATTCCTTAGGTCGTATTTGATGGCTCGGAAAAAGTTTAGGCGATTAGGTTTCGGGGGGCCCGAGCCCACTCGTAATGCGTGGGATATAGCACACGAAAATATGTGAATCCGGTGGAATTCTAGTTTTTTGGCTATAAAATGCAAAAACATGAGGAGCAGTCATGACGGGGCGGTGACTATGGTTCCTTAGGTCGTAATTGATGGCCCAAATTTTTTTTAAGCGATCCGCTTTTCTAGGGGGCCCGGGCCAACTCGAAAGGCGTGGGCTATAGCACACGAAACTATGGGAATCAGGAAGATTTCTAGTTTTTTGGCTATAAGACGTAAAACAACAAGGAGCAGTTTTGACAGGGTGATGACTATGGTTCCTTAGGTCGTATTTGATGACCCGAAAAAATTTTAGGCGATCCGATGATAGGGGGTCCGGGCCCACTCCGAAGGTGTGGGCTATAGCACATGAAAATATGGGAATCGAGCGGAATTCTTATTTTTTGGCCGTAAGACGCAAGAAAACAAGGACCAGTCATGACGGGGCGGTGAATATGGTTCCTTAGGTCATATTTGATGTCCCAAAATTTTTTTAAACGATCCGCTTTTCTAGGGGGCCCGGGCCCACTCAGAAGGCGTGGGCTATAGCACACGAAAATATGGGAATCAGGCGGAATTCTAGTTTTTTGTCCGTAAAACTCAAATAAACGAGGAACGGTCAAGGAAGGGCGGTGACTATGGTTCCTTAGGTCGAATATGATGGCCCGAAAATATTTTAAGCGATCCGGTTCTGGGGCGCCCGACCCACTCGGAGGCGTGGGCTATAGCACACGACAATATGGGAATCAGGTAGAATTCTCGTGTTTTGGCCGTAAAATGTAAAAAACAAAAAACATGGAGTAGTCATGATGGGGCAGTGACTATGGTTGCTTAGGTCGTATTTAATGGCCCGAAAATATTTTGGGCGATCCGATTCTGGGTAGCCCGGGTCCACTCGAAGGCTTGGGCTATATCACACACAAAAATATTGGAATCAGGCGGAATTCTAGTTTTTTTGCCTTAAAATGCAAAAAAACGAGGAACGGTCATGGCGGGGCAGTGACTATGATTTCTTAGGTCGTATTTGTTGGCTCGGAAAAAGTTTAGGCAATTTGGTTTCGGGGGGCCCGAGCCCACTCGGAATGCGTGGGATATAGCACACGAAAATATAGGAATTGGGCGGAATTCTAGTTTTTGGCCGTAAAACACAAATAAACAAGGAACGGTCATTGCAGGGCGATGACTATTTTTCCTTAGGTCATTTTTGATGGCCCGGAAACATTTTAGGTGATCCGTGTCCGGGGGCCCTACCCACTGGGATGTAGCACACGAAAATATGAGAATCGGGCAGAATTCTAATTTTTTTGCCATAAAACGCAAATAAACGAGGAACGATCATGGTAAGGTGATGAATATGGTTCCTTAGGTTGTATTTGATGGCCCAAAAAAATTTTAGGCGATCCGATTCTGGGGGGGCGGACCCACTCGGAAGGCGTGGTCTATAGCACATGAAAATATGGGAATCGGGTAGAATTATAGTTTTTTGGCAGTAAAACTCAAAGAAATGAGGAGTAGTCATGACGGGGCGGTGTCTATGGTTCCTTAGGTCGTATTTGATGGCCCGCAAAAAAATTTAGGCGATCCGGTTCTGGGGGCACGGGGCCACTCGGAAGGCGTTGGCTATAGCACATGAAAATATGGGAATCGGGCGGAATTCTAGTTTTTTTGGCAATAAAACGCAAAAAACTAACAAGGAGTGGTCATGGCGGGGGGTTGAATATGGTTCCTTAGTTCATTTTTGATGGCCCGGAAACATTTTAAGCGATTGGGCGAAAAATGTTTTGATGCCCACTGGGAAGTAGCACACGAAAATATGGGAATCGGGCGAAATTCTAGCTTTTTGGCCGTAAAACTCAAATAAATGCTGAACGGTTATGGCGAGGTGATGACTATGGTTCCTTAGGTGGTATTTGATTGCCCGAAAAAATTTAAGGCAACCCAGTTCTGGGGGGCCCAAGCCTACCCGGAAGGCGTGGGCTATAGCACATGAAAATATGGGAATCGGTCGGAATTCTAGTTTTTTGGCCGTAAAACGCAAAACAATGAGGAGCAATCATGATGGGGCGGTGACTATTGTTCCTTATGTCGTATTTGATGGTCCGGATAATTTTTAAGCGATCCGCTTTTTTAGGGGGCCCGGGCCCAATCGGAAGGCGTGGGCTATAGCACACGAAAATATGGGAATCGGGCAGAATTCTAGTTTTTTGTCGGTAAAACTCAAATAAACGAGGAATGGTCAAGGAAGGGTGGTGATTATGGTTCCTTAGGTCGTATTTGATGGCCCGGGAAAAATTTAAGGCGATCCGGTTCTGGGGGCCAGACCCACTCGGAGGCGTGGGCTATAGCACACGACAATATGGGAATCAGGTAGAATTCTAGTTTTTTGGCCGTAAAACGCAAAAACAAAAATGGAGTAGTCATGACGGGGCAGTGTCAATGGTTGCCTAGGTTATATTTAATGGCCCGAAAATTTTTTAGGCGATCCAATTATGGGGAGCCCGGGCCCACTCAGAAGGCGTGGGCTATATCGCACACAAAAATATTGGAATCGGGCGGAATTCTAGTTTTTTTGCCTTAAAATGCAAACAAATGAGGAACGGTCATGGCAGGGTAGTGACTATAATTCCTTAGGTCATATTTGATGGCTCGGAAAAAGTTTAGGCGATTCGGATTCAGGGGGCCCGAGCCCACTCGGAATGCGTGGGATATAGCACAAGAAAATATGTGAATCAGGCGGAATTCTAGTTTTTTGGCTATAAAATGCAAAAACATGAGGAGCAGTCATGACAGGGCGGTGACTGTTGTTCCTTAGGTCGTATTTTGATGGCCCGAAAAATTTATAAGCGATCCGCTTTTCTAGGGGGCCCGGGTCAACTCGAAAGGCGTGGGCTATAGCACACGAAACTATGGGAATCGGGAAGATTTCTAGTTTTTTGGCTGTAAGACGTAAAACAACAAGGAGCAGTTATGACAGGGTGATGACTATGGTTCCTTAGGTCGTATTTGATAGTCCAAAAAGTTTTTAGGCAATCCGATGATGGGGGGCCCGGGCCCACTCCGAAGGTGTGGGCTATAGCACACGAAAATATGGGAATCGGGCGGAATTCTAGTTTTTTGGCCGTAAGACACAAGAAAACAAGGACCAGTCATGACGGGGCGGTGAATATGGTTCCTTAGGTCATATTTGATGGCCCGAAAATTTTTTAGGCGATCCGCTTTTCTAGGGGCCCGTGCCCACTCAGAAGGCGTGGGCTATAGCACACGAAAATATGGGAATCGGGCGGAATTCTAGTTTTTTGTCCGTAAAACTCAAATAAATGAGGAACAGTCAAGGAAGAGCGGTGACTATGGTTCCTTAGGTCGTATTTGATGGCCTGGAAAAATTTTAGGCGATCCGGTTCTGGGGGGCCCGACCCACTCGGAGGCGTGGGCTATAGTACACGACAATATGGGAATCAGGTAGAATTCTAGTTTTTTGGCCGTAAAATGCAAAACAAAAACATGGAGTAGTCATGATGGGGCAGTGACTATGGTTGCTTAGGTCGTATTTAATGGCCCGAAATATTTTTAGGCGATCCAATTCTGGGGAGCCCGGGCCCATTCGAAATGCGTGGGCTATATTGCACACAAAAATATTGGAATCGGGCGGAATGCTAGTTTCTTTTCCTTAAAATGCAAGAAAACGAGGAACGGTCATGGCGGGGCAGTGACTATGATTCCTTAGGTCGTATTTGATTACTCGGAAAAAGTTTAGGCGATTCAGTTTCGGGGGGCCCGAGCCCACTCGGAATGCGTGGGATATAGCACACGAAAATATGGGAATCGGGCGGAATTCTAGTTTTTGGCCGTAAAACGCAAATAAACGAGGAACGGTCATTGCAGGGTGGTGACTATTGTTCCTTAGGTCATTTTTGATGGCCCGGAAACATTTTAGGTGATCCGTGTCCGGGGGCCCTGCCCACTGGGATGTAGCACACGAAAATATGAGAATCGGGCAGAATTCTAGTGTTTTGGCCATAAAACGCAAATAAAGGAGGAACGGTCATGGCAAAGTGATGAATTATGGTTCCTTAGGTTGTATTTGATGGCCCGAGCCCACTCGGAAGGCGTGGTCTATAGCACACGAAAATATGGGAATCGGGCTGAATTCTAATATTTTGGCAGTAAAACTCAAAGAAATAAGGAGTAGTCATGATGGGGCAGTGACTATGGTTCCTTAGGTCGTATTTGATGGCCCGAAAAAAATTTAGGTATCCAGTTCTGGAGGGCACGGGCCCACTCGGAAGGCGTTGGCTATAGCACATGAAAATATGGGAATCGGGCGGAATTCTAGTTATTTGGCGGTAAAACGCATAAAACAAACAAGGAGCGGTCATGGCGGGGGGTTGACTATGGTTCCTTAGGTCATTTTTGATATCCCGGAAACATTTTAAGCAATCGGGCGGAAAATGTTTTGATGCCCACTAGGAAGTAGCACACGAAAATATGGGAATCGGGCGGAATTCTAGCTTTTTGGTCGTAAAACGCAAATAAACGCTGAACGGTTATGGCAAGGCGATGACTATGGTTCCTTAGGTGGTATTTGATTGCCCGAAAAGTTTTTAGGTGACCCAGTTCTTGAAGGCCCGAGCCTACTCGGAAGGCGTGGTCTATAGCACATGAAAATATGGGAATCGGTCGGAATTCTAGTTTTTTGGCCGTAAAACGCAAAACAATGAGGAGCAGTCATGACGGGGCAGTGACTATGGTTCCTTATGTCGTATTTGATTGCCTGGAAAATTTTTAAGCGATGCGCATTTCTAGGGGGCCCGGGCCAACTCGGAAGGGGTGGGCTATAGCACACGAAATTATGGGAATGAGGAAGATTTCTAGTTTTTTGGTCGTAAGACGCAAAAAAACAAGGTGCAGTCATGACAGGGTGATGACTATGGTTCCTTAGGTCATACTTTATGGCCCGAAAATTTTTAGGCGATCCGATGATGGGGCCCGGGCCCACTCGGAAGGCGTGGGCTATAGCACACGAAAATATGGGAATCGGGCGAAATTCTAG
This sequence comes from Nicotiana tomentosiformis, assembly GCF_000390325.3. NCBI lineage: Eukaryota > Viridiplantae > Streptophyta > Magnoliopsida > Solanales > Solanaceae > Nicotiana > Nicotiana tomentosiformis. The sequence goes on from NW_027174569.1 coordinate 673,786, forward strand.
TTTTTCGGCCGTAAGACGCAAAAAAACAAGGAGCATTCATGACAGGGTGGTGACTATGGTTCCTTAGGTTATATTTGATGTCCTGAAAAATTTTTAGGCGATCCGATGATGGGGGGCCTGGGCCCACTCGGAAGGCGTGGGCTATAGCACACGAAAATATGGGTATCGGGCGGAATTCTAGTTTTTTTGCCTTAAAATGCAAAAACATGAGGAATGGTCATGGCGGGGCAGTGACTATGATTCCTTAGGTCATATTTGATGGCTCGGAAAATGTTTAGGCAATTCGGTTTTGGGGGGCCCGAGCCCACTCAGAAAGCATGGGTTATATAGCACACGAAAATATGGGAATTGGGCACAATTCAAGTTTTTTGGCCGTAAAATGCAAAACAATAAGAAACAGTCATGACGGGGCGGTGACTATGGTTCCTTAGGTCGTATTTGATGGCCCAGAATGATTTTAGGTGATTGGGTTCCGAAGGACCGCACCCATACGGAAGGCGTGAGCTATAGCACATGAAAATATGGGAATCGGGAAGATTTCTAGTTTTTTAGCCGTAAGAAGCAAAACAACAAGGAGCAGTCATGACTGGGTGATGACTATGGTTCCTTAGGTCGTATTTTATAGCCCGAAAAAATTTTAGGCGATCCGATGATGGGGGGCCCGGGCCGACTCGGAAGGCGTGGGTTATAGCACACGAAAATATGGGAATCAGGCGGAATTCTAGTTCTTTGGCCGTAAGACGCAAAACAACAAGGAGCAGTCATGACAGGGTGGTGACTATGGTTCCTTAGGTCATATTTGATTTCCTAAAACCTTTTTACGCGATCCGATGATGGGGGCCCGGGCCCACTCGGAAGGCGTGGGCTATAGCACACGAAAATAAGGGAATCAGGCGGAATTCTAGTTTTTTGTCCGTAAAACTCAAATAAACGAGTAATGGTCATAGAGGGGCGGTGACTATGGTTACTTAGGTAGTAGTTTATGGCCCGGAAAGTTTTAGGCGTTCCGGTTCTGGGGGGCCCAACCCACTCGAAAAGCGTGGGCTATAGCACATGAAAATATGGGAATCGGGCTGAATTCTAGTATTTTGGCCATAAAACGCAAAACAATGAGAAGCAGTCATGACGAGGTGGTGACTATGGTTCCTTAGGTCATATTTGATGGCCCGAAAACTTTTTAAGCGATCCGCTTTTCTAGGGGGCCCGGGCCTACTCGGAAGGCATGGGCTATAGCACACGACAATATGGGAATCAGGTAGAATTGTAGTTTTTTGGCCGTAAAACGCAAAAACAAACATGGAGTATTCATGACGGGGCAGTGACTATGGTTCCTTAGGTCGTATTTGATGGCCCGAAAAAAGTTTGGCGATCCAATTCTGGGGAGTCCGGGCCCGCTCAGAAGGCGTGGGCTATATAGCACACATAAATATGGGAATCGGACGGAATTCTAGTTTTTTTGCCTTCAAATGCAAAAAACCAAGGAACGGTCATGGTGGGGGCAGTGACTATGATTCCTTAGGTCGTATTTGATGGCTTGGAAAAAGTTTAGGCGATTCGGTTCCGGGGGGCCCGAGCCCACTCGGAATGCGTGGGATATAACACAAAACAATATGGGAATCAGGCGGAATTCTAGTTTTTTGGCCATAAAATGCAAATAAATGAAGAACGGTCATGGCGGGGCAGTGAAAATGGTTCCTTAGGTTGTATTTGATGCCCAGAAAAATTTTAGGCTATCCGGTTCTGGGGGGCCCGACCCACTCGGAAGGCATGGGCTATAGCACACGAAAATATGGGAATCGTGCACAATTCTAGGCTTTTGTCCGTAAATTGCGAAAACATGAGGAGCATGCATGACGGGGCTTTGATTATGGTTCCTTAGGTCGTATTTGATGGCCCGGAAAATTTTTAGGCGATTTAGTACCGGGGGCCCGGGCCCACTCGGAATGCGTGGGCTATCACACGAAAATATGACAATCAGGCGGAATTCTAGTTTTCTTGGCCGTAAAATGCTAAAAACTGAGGAGCGATCATGGGAGGGCGGTGACTATGCTTCCTTAAGTCGTATTTGATGGCCTGGAAAAATCTTAGGCGATCGGGGTCCGGGGAGCCCGGGAACACTCGGAAGGCGTGGGCTATAGCACATGAAAATATGGGAATGAGGCGGAATTCTAGTTTTTTATCCATAAAACGCAAAACAATGAGGAACAGTCATGACGGGGCGGTGACTATAGTTCCTTAGGTCATATTTGATTTCCTAAATTTTTTTTACGCGATCCGATGATGGGGGGCCCGGGCCCACTCGGAAGGCGTGGGCTTTAGCACACAAAAATAAGGGAATCAGGCGGAATTCTAGTTTTTTGTCCGTAAAACTCAAATAAATAAGGAACGGTAATAGAGGGGCGGTGACTATGGTTACTTAGGTAGTATTTTATGGCCCGGAAATTTTTAGGCGTTCCGGTTCTGGGGGGCCCAACCCACTCGAAAAGCGTGGGCTATAGCACACGAAAATATGGGAATCGGGCTGAATTCTAGTGTTTTGGCCATAAAACGCAAAACAATGAGGAGCAGTCATGACGAGGTGGTGACTATGGTTCCTTAGGTCGTATTTGATGGCCCGAAAATTTTTTAAGCGATCCGCTTTTCTAGGGGGCCCGGGCCCACTCGAAAGGCGTGGGCTATAGCACACGACCATATGGGAATCAGGTAGAATTGTAGTTTTTTGGCCGTAAAACGCAAAAACAAACATGGAGTATTCATGACGGGGCAATGACTATGGTTCCTTAGGTCGTATTTGATGGCCCGAAAAAACTTTGGCGATCCAATTCTGGGTAGTCCGGGCCCGCTCAGAAGGCGTGGGCTATATAGCACACAAAAATATGGGAATCGGACGGAATTCTAGTTTTTTTGCCTTCAAATGCAAAAAACCAAGGAACGGTCATGGTGGGGGCAGTGACTATGATTCCTTAGGTCGTATTTGATGGCTTTGAAAAAGTTTAGGCGATTCGGTTCCGGGGGCCCGAGCCCACTCGGAATGCGTGGGATATAGCACAAAACAATATGGGAATCAGGCGAAATTCTAGTTTTTTGGACATAAAATGCAAATAAATGAAGAACGGTCATGGCGGGGTAGTGAAAATGGTTCCTTAGATTGTATTTGATGCCTAGAAAAATTTTAGACGATCCGGTTCTGGGGGGCCCGACCCACTCGGAAGGCATGGGCTATAGCACACGAAAATATGGGAATCGGGCACAATTCTAGGTTTTTGGCTGTAAATTGCGAAAACATGAGGAGCATGCATGATGGGGCTTTGATTATGGTTCCTTAGGTCTTATTTGATGGCCCGAAAAATTTTTAGGCGGTTTAGTACCGGGGGCCCGGGCCCACTCGGAATGCGTGGGCTATCACACGAAAATATGACAATCAGGCGGAATTCTAGTTTTTTTGGCCGTAAAATGCTAAAAAATGAGGAGCGCTCATGGAAGGGCAGTGACTATGCTTCCTTAAGTCGTATTTGATGGCCTGGAAAAATCTTAGGCGATCGGGGTCCTGGGAGCCCGGGAACACTCGGAAGGCGTGGGCTATAGCACATGAAAATATGGGAATGAGGCGGAATTCTAGTTTTTTATCCATAAAACGCAAAACAATGAGGAACAGTCATGACGGGACGGTGACTATCGTTCCTTAGGTCGTATTTGAATGCCCGGAAAATTTTTAAACGATCCGCTTTTCTAGGGGCCCGGGCCCACTCGAAAGGCGTGGGCTATAACACACGGAAATATGGGAATCAAGCAAAATTCTAGTTTTTTGGCCGTAAGACGCAAAACAATGAGGAGCAGTCATGACAGAGTGGTGACTATGGTTTCTTAGGTCATATTTGATGGCCCAAAATAATTTAAGGCGATCCGATGATGGGGCCCCTGGCCCACTCGGAAGGCGTGGGCTATAGCACACGAAAATATGGGAATCAAGTAGAATTGTAGTTTTTTGGCCGTAAAACACAAAAAACACATGAAGTATTCATGACGGGGCAGTGACTATGGATCCTTAGGTCGTATTTGATGGACCGAAAATTTTTTAGGCGATCCGATTCTGGGGAGTCTGGGTCCACTCAGAAGGCGTGGGCTATGTAGCAAACAAAAATATGGGAATCAGGAGGAATTCTAGTTTTTTTGCCTTAAAATACAAAAAACCAAGGAACGGTCATGGCGGGGAAGTGACTATGATTCCTTAGGTCATATTCGATGGCTCGGAAAAAGTTTAGGCGATTCGGTTCGGGGGGGCCCGAGCCCACTCGGAATGCATGGGATATATCAAACGAAAATATGGGAATCAGGCGGAATTCTAGTTTTTTGGCCATAAAATGCAAATAAACAAAGAACGATCATGGAGGGGCAGTGAATATGGTTCCTTAGGTTGTATTTGATGGCCCAGAAAAATTTTAGGCGATCCGGTTCTGGAGGGACCGACCCACTCGGAAGGCATGGGCTATAGCACACGAAAATATGGGAATCAGGCACAATTCTAGTATTTTGGCCGTAAAATGTAAAAAAAACGAGGAGCATGCATGACAGGGCATTGATTATGGTTACTTAGGTCATATTTGATGGCCCAAAATTTTTTTAGGCGATTTATTACCGGTGGCCCGGGCCCACTCGGAATGCGTGGCCTAACACACGAAAATATGGGAATCAGGCGGAATTCTAGTTTTTTGGCCGTAAAATGCAAAACAAAAATGAGGAGAGGTCATGGGAGGGCGGTGACTATGGTTCCTTAAGTTGTATTTGATGGCCTGAAAATATTTTAGGTGATCGGGGTCCGAGGGGCCCGGGCCCACTCGAAAGGCATGGGCGCACATGAAATTATGGGAATCGGGCGGAATTCTAGTTTTTTGACTGTAAAATGCAAAAAAAGGAGGAAAGGTCATGGCGGGGCGGTGACTATTTTTCCTTAGGTCATTTTTGATGGCCCGAAAACATTTTAGGCGATCCGTGTCCGGGGGCCCTGCCCACTGGGAAGTAGCACGCGAAAATATGGGAATCGAGCGGAATTCTAGATTTTTGGCGGTAACACGCAATTAAACAAGGAACGGTTATGGAGAGGCGATGACTATGGTTTCTTAGGTTGTATTTGATGGCCCGAAAATTTTTTAGGCGACCCGGTTCTGGGGGTTCGACCCACTCGGAAGGCGTGGTCTATAGCACACGAAAATATGGGAATCGAGGAGAATTCTAGTTTTTTGGCCGTAAAACACAAAGAAATGAGGAGCAGTCATGATGGGGCAGTGACTATGGTTCCTTAGGTCGTATTTGATGGCCTGAAAATTTTTTAGGTGATCCGGTTCTGGGGGGCCCGGGCCCACTCGGAAGGCGTGGGCTATGGCACAAGAAAATATGTGAATCGGGCGGAATTCTAGTTTTTTATCCATAAAACGCAAAACAATGAGGAACAGTTATGACGGGGCGGTGCCTATGATTCCTTAGGTCGTATTTGATTGCTTGGAAAATTTTTAAGCTATCCGCTTTTCTAGGGGGCCCGGGCCCACTCGGAAATGGGCAGAATTCTAGTTTTTTTGCCGTAAGACGCAAAACAATGAGGAGCAGTCAAGACAGAGTGGTGACTATGGTTCCTTAGGTCATATTTGATGGCCCAAAAAATTTTTAGGCGATCCGATGATGGGGAGCCGGGCCCACTTAGAAGGCCTGGGCTATGGCACATGAAAATATGAGAATCAGGCAGAATTCTAGTTTTTTGGCCGTAAAACGCAAAGCAATGAGGAGCAATCATGACGGGGAAGTGACTATGGTTCCTTACGTCATATTTGATGGCTCATAAAAATTTTAGGCGATCCGGTTCTGGGGGGACCGGGCCCACTCGGAAGACGTGGGCTATATAGCACACGAAAGTTTGGGAATCGGGCGAAATTCTAGTTTTTTGGACGTAAAATGCAAAACAACAAGGAGCAGTCATGACAGGTCATTGACTATGGTTCCTTAGGTCGTATTTTATGGCCCAAAAAAAATATAGATGACCCGGGTCTGGGGGCCCCGGGCACACTCGGTATGCGTGGGCTATAGCATACAAAAATATGAGAATTGGGTAGAATTCAAGTTTTTTGGCCGTAAAATGCAAAACAATGAGGAGCATGCATGACGGGGCATTGACTATGGTTCCTTAGGTCGTATTTGATGGCCCGAAAAAATTTTAGGCGATTCAGTTTCGGGGGGCCCGGCCCACTCGGAAGGCGTGGGCTATAGCATATGAAAATATGGTAATCGGGCAAAATTCAAGTTTTTTGGCCGTAAAATGCAAAAAACAAATGAGGAGCGGTCATGGAGGGGCGGTGACTATGGTTCCTTAAGTCGTATTTGATGACCTGGAAAAATTTTAGGCGATCGGGGTCCGGGGGGCCGGGCCCATTCGGAAGGCGTGGGCTATAGCACATGAAAATATGGGAATCAGGCGGAATTCTAGTTTTTTGGCCGTAAAACACAATAAAACGAGGAAAGGTCATGGCGGGGCGGTGACTATTTTTTCTTAGGTCATTTTTGATGGCCCAAAAATATATTAGGCGATCCGTGTCCGGGGGCCCTACCCACTGGGATGTAGCACACGAAAATATGGGAATCAGGCGGAATTCTAGTTTTTTGGCCATAAAACGCAAATAAACGAGGAACGGTCATGGCCAGGCGATGAATATGGATCCTTAGGTTGTATTTGATGGCCCGAAAATATTTTAGGCGATCTGGTTGTGGGGGGCCCGACCTACTCGGAAGGCATGGTCTATAGCACACGAATAAATGGGAATCGGGCAGAATTCTAGTTTTTTGGCCGTAAAACGCAAAGAAATGAGGAGCAGTCATGACGGGGCGGTGACTATGGTTCCTTAGGTCATATTTGATGGCTCGAAATATTTTTAGGTGATCCAGTACTGGGGGTCCGGGCCCACTCGGAAGGCGTGGGAGCACACAAAAATAAGGGAACGGGGCGGAATTCTAGTTTTTTGGCCGAAAGACGCAAAAAAACAAGAAGCAGTCATGATAGGGTGGTGACTATGGTTCCTTAGGTCGTATTTGATGGCCTGAAAAATTTTTAGACGATCCGATAATGGGGGCCCGGGCCCACTCGGAAGGCGTGGGCTATAGCACACGAAAATATGGGAATCGGGCAGAATTCTAGTTTTTGGCCGGGTAAAACTCAATTATACGAGGAACGGTCATGGAGGGGCGGTGAATATGGTTCCTTAGGACGTATTTGATGGCCCGGAAAAATTTTAGGCGATCCGCTTCTGGAGGGCCCGACCCACTCGGAAGGCGTGGGCTATAGCACACAAAAATATGGGAATCGGGCAGAATTCTAGTTTTTTGGCCACAAAACGCAAAACAATGAGGAGCAGTCATGACGGGGCAGCGACTATGGTTCGTTTGTTCGTATTTGATGGCCCGAAAATATTTTATGCGATCCGCTTTTCTAGGGAGGTCCGGCCCACTCGGAAGGCGTGGGCTATAGCACACGACAATATGGGAATCAGGTAGAATTCTAGTTGTTTGGCCGCAAAATGCAAAACAAACATGGAGTAGTAATGACGGGGCATTGACTATGGTTCCTTAGGTCGTATTTGATGGCCTGAAAAAATTTAAGGCGATCCGATTCTGTGGCGTGGGCTATATAGCACACGAAAATATGGGAATCGGGCAGAATTCTAGTTTTTTTTACCTTAAAATGCAAAAAAATGAGGAACGGTCATGGAGGGGCAGTGACTATGATTCCTTAGGTCGTATTTGATGGCTCGGAAAAAGTTTAGGCGATTCGGTTCCGGGGGGCCCGAGCCCACTCGGAATGCGTGGGATATAGCACACGAAAATATGGGAATCGGGCGAAATTCTAGTTTTTTGCCGTAAAATGCAAATAAACGAGGAACAGTCATGGTGGGACGGTGACTATGGTTCCTTAGGTTGTATTTGATGGCCCGGAAAATATTTAGGCAATCTGGTTCAGGGGGGCCCGACCCACTCGAAAGGCATGGGCTATAGCACCCGAAAATATGGGAATCGGACACAATTCCAGTTTTTTGGCCGTTAAATGCAAAACAACGAGAAGCATGCATGACGGAGCATTGAATATGGTTCCTTAGGTCGTATTTGATGGCCCGAAAATTCTTTAGGCAAACCTATGATAGGGGGCCCGGGCCCACTCGGAAGGCGTGGGCTATAGCACACGAAAATATGGGAATCGGGCGGAATTCTAGTTTTTTGGCCGTAAGACGCAAAAAAACAAGGAGCAATCATGACAGGATGGTGACTATGGTTCATTAGATCGTATTTGATAGCCTGAAAATTTTTTAGGCGATCCGATGATGGGAGGCCCGGGCCCACTCGGAAGGCGTGGGCTATAGCACAAGAAAATATGAGAATCGGGAGGAATTCTAGTTTTTTATTCATAAAGCGCAAAACAATGAGGAACAGTCATGACGGGGCGGTGACTATGCTTCCTTAGGTTGTATTTGATTGCTTGGAAATTTTTTAAGCGATACGCTTTTTTGGGGGCCAGGGTCTACTCGGAAACGTGCAGAATTCTAGTTTTTTGGCCGTAAGACGCAAAACAATGAGGAGCACTCATGACAGAGTGGTGACTATGGTTTCTTAGGTCGTATTTAATGGCCCAAAATATTTTTAGGCGATCCGATGATGGGGGGGCCGGGGCCACTCAGAAGGCGTGGGCTATAGCACACGAAAATATGTGAATCGGGCGGAATTCTAATTTTTTTGGCCATAAAACACAAAAACATGAAGAGGAGTCATGACGGGGTGGTGACTATGGTTCCTTAGGTCATATTGGATGGCCCAAAATATTTTTAGGAGATCCTATTATAGGGGGCCCGGGCCCACTCGGAAGGCGTGGGAGCACACGAAAATATGGGAACCGGGCGAAATTCTAGTTTTTTGGCCGTAAGACACAAACAAACAAGAAGCAGTCATGATAGGGTGGTGACTATGGTTCCTTAGGTCGTATTTGATGGCCTGAAAAATTTTTAGGCGATCCGATGATGGGGGCCCGGGCCCACTCGGAAGGCGTGGGCTATAACACACGAAATTATGGGAATCGGGCAGAATTCTAGTTTTTTGCCGGGTAAAACTCAATTAAACGAGGAACGGTCATGGAGGGGAGGTGACTATGGTTCCTTAGGACGTATTTGATGGCCCGGAAAAATTTTAGGCGATCCGCTTCTGAAGGGCCCGACCCACTCGGAAGGCGTGGGCTATAGCACACGAAAATATAGGAATCGGGCAGAATTCTAGTTTTTTGGCCATAAAACGGAAAACAATGAGGAGCAGTCATGACGGGGCGGTGACTATGGTTCCTTTGTTTGTATTTGATGGCCCAAAAATATTTTATGTCATCCGCTTTTCTAGGGGGGTCGGGCCTACTCGGAAGGCGTGGGCTATAGCACACGGCAATATGGGAATCAGGTAGAATTCTAGTTTTTTGGATGTAAAATGCAAAACAAACATGGAGTAGTAATGACGGGGCATTGACTATGGTTCCTTAGGTCGTATTTGATGGCCCAAAAAAATTTTAGGCGATCCGATTCTGTGGCATGGGCTATATAGCACACGAAAATATGGGAATCGGGGGGAATTCTAGTTGTTTTTACCTTAAAATGCAAAAAAATGAGGAACGGTCATGGAGGGACAGTGACTATGATTCCTTAGGTCGTATTGAATGGCTCAGAAAAAGTTTAGGCAATTTGGTTCGGGGGGCCCGAGCCCACTCGGAATGCGTGGGATATAGCACACAAAAATATGGGAATCGGGCAAATTTCTAGTTTTTTGACGTAAAATGCAAATAAACGAGGAACAGTCATGGCGGGGCGGTGACTATGGTTCCTTAGGTTGTATTTGATGGCCCAAAAAATTTTTAGGCGATCCGATTCTGGGGGGCCCGACCCACTCGAAAGGCATGGGCTATAACACCCGAAAATATGGGAATCGGGCACAATTCCAGTTTTTTGGCCGTTAAATGCAAAAAAACGAGGAGCATGCATGATGGGGCATTGATTATGGTTCCTTAGGTCATTTTTGATGCCCCGGAAAAATTTTAGGCGATCCTATGATGGGGGGCCCGGGCCCACTCGGAAGGCGTGGGCTATAGCGCAGGAAAATATGGGAATCGGGCGGAATTCTAGTTTTTTGGCCGTAAGACGCAAATAAACAAGGAGCAATCATGACAGGATGGTGACTATGGTTCATTAGGTCGTATTTGACAGCCTGAAAATTTTTTAGGCGATCCGATGATGGGAGGCCCGGGCCCACTCGGAAGGCGTGGGCTATAGCACAAGAAAATATGAGAATCGGGCGGAATTCTAGTTTTTTATCCATAAAACGCAAAACAATGAGGAACAGTCATGACGGGGCAGTGACTATGCCTCCTTAGGTTGTATTTGATTGCCTGGAAATTTTTTAAGCGATCCGCTTTTCTAGGGGGCCCGGGCCCACTCGAAAACGTGCAGAATTCTAGTTTTTTGGCCGTAAGACGCAAAACAATGAGGAGCACTCATGACAGAGTGGTGACTATGGTTTCTTAGGTCGTATTTGATGGCCCAAAATATTTTTAGGCGATCCGATGATGGGGGGCCGGGGCCCACTCAGAAGGCGTGGGCTATAGCACACGAAAATATGTGAATCGGGCGGAATTCTAATTTTTTTGGCCATAAAACACAAAAACATGAAGAGGAGTCATGACGGGGTGGTGACTATGGTTCCTTAGGTCATATTGGATGGCCCAAATTTTTTTTAGGAGATCCTATTATAGGGGGCCCGGGCCCACTCGGAAGGCGTGGGAGCACACGAAAATATGGGAACCGGGCGGAATTCTAGTTTTTTGGCCGTAAGACGCAAAAAAACAAGAAGCAGTCATGATAGGGTGGTGACTATGGTTCCTTAGGTCGTATTTGATGGCCTGAAAAATTTTTAGGCGATCCAATGATGGGGGCCCGGGCCCACTCGGAAGGCGTGGGCTATAACACACGAAAATATAGGAATCAGGCAGAATTCTAGTTTTTTGCCGGGTAAAACTCAATTAAACGAGGAACGGTCATGGAGGGGTAGTGAATATGGTTCCTTAGGTCATATTTGATGGCCCGGAAAAATTTTAGGCGATCCGCTTCTGCAGGGCCCGAACCACTCGTAAGGCGTGGGCTATAGCACACGAAAATATGGGAATCGGGCAGAATTCTAGTTTTTTGGCCATAAAACGCAAAACAATGAGGAGCAGTCATGACGGGGCGGTAACTATGGTTCCTTTGTTTGTCTTTGATGGCCCGAAAATATTTTATGTGATCCGCTTTTCTAGGGGGTCGGGCCTACTCGGAAGGCGTGGGCTATAGCACACGACAATATGGGAATCAGGTAGAATTCTAGTTTTTTGGCCGTAAAATGCAAAACAAACATGGAGTAGTAATGGCGTGGCATTGACTCTGGTTCCTTAGGTCGTATTTGATGGCCCGAAAATATTTTAGGCGATCCGATTCTGTGGCGTGGGCTATATAGCACACGAAAATATGGGAATCGGGGGGAATTCTAGTTGTTTTTACCTTAAAATGCAAAAAAATGAGGCACGGTCATGGAGGGACAGTGACTATGATTCCTTAGGTCGTATTGAATGGCTCGGAAAAAGTTTAGGCAATTTGGTTCTGGGGGGCCCGAGCCCACTCGGAAGGCGTGGGATATAGCACACGAAAATATGGGAATCGGGCGAAATTCTAGTTTTTTGCCGTAAAATGCAAATAAACGAGGAACAGTCATGGTGGGACGGTGACTATGGTTCCTTAGGTTGTATTTGATGGCCCGGAAAATATTTAGGCAATCTGGTTCAGGGGGGCCCGACCCACTCGAAAGGCATGGGCTATAGCACCCGAAAATATGGGAATCGGACACAATTCCAGTTTTTTGGCCGTTAAATGCAAAACAACGAGAAGCATGCATGACGGAGCATTGAATATGGTTCCTTAGGTCGTATTTGATGGCCCGAAAATTCTTTAGGCAAACCTATGATAGGGGGCCCGGGCCCACTCGGAAGGCGTGGGCTATAGCACAGGAAAATATGGGAATCGGGCGGAATTCTAGTTTTTTGGCCGTAAGACGCAAAAAAACAAGGAGCAGTCATGACAGGGTGGTGATTATGGTTCATTAGGTCGTATTTGATAGCCTGAAATGTTTTTAGGCGATCCGATGATGGGAGGCCCGGGCCCACTCGGAAGGCGTGGGCTATAGCACAAGAAAATATGTGAATCGGGCGGAATTCTAGTTTTTTATCCATAAAACGCAAAAAAAGAGGAACAGTCATGACGGGGTGGTGACTATGGTTCCTTAGGTCGTATTTGATTGCTTGAAAAATTTTTAAGCGATCCGCTTTTCTAGGGGGCCCGGGCCCACTCGGAAAGGGGCAGAATTCTAGTTTTTTGGCCGTAAGACGCAAAACAATGAGGAGCAGTCATGACAGAGTGGTAACCATGGTTCCTTAGGTCATATTTGATGGCGCAAAAAATTTTTAGGCGATCCGATGATGGGGGGGCCGGGCCCACTCAGAAGGCATGGGCTATAGCACACGAAAATAAGGGAATCGTGCAGAATTCTAGTTTTTTGGACGTAAAACACAAATAAACGAGGAACGGTCATAGAGGGGCGGTGACTATGGTTCCTTAGGTCGTATTTGATGGCTCAAAATTTTTTTTAGGAAATCCGTTTCTGGGGAGCCCGACCCACTCGGAAGGCGTGGGCTATAGCACAAAAAAAATATGAGAATCACGCGGAATTCTAGTTATTTGGCCGTAAAATGCAAAGAAATGAGGAGCAGTCATGACGGGGCGGTGAATATGGTTCTTAGGTCATATTTGATGGCCCGAAATATTTTTAGGTGATCCGGTACTGGGGGTCCGGGCCCACTCGGAAGGCGTGAGCTATGGTACAAGAAAATATGTGAATCAGGCGGAATTCTATTTTTTTGGCCAAAAAACGCAAAACAATGAAGAGGAGTCATGACGGGGTGGTGACTATCCCGGGCCCAGTCGGAAGGCGTGGGCTATAGCACAAGAAAATATGTGAATAGGGCGGAATTCTAATTTTTTATACATAAAACATAAAACAATGAGAAACAGTCATGACGGGGCGGTGACTATGGTTCCTTAGGTTATATTTGATTGCCTGGAAATTTTTTAAGCGATCCGCTTTTCTAGGGGGCCCGGGCCCACTCGGAAACGTGCAGAATTCTAGTTTTTTGGCCGTAAGACGCAAAACAATGAGGAGCACTAATGACAGAGTGGTGACTATGGTTCCTTAGGTCGTATTTGATGGCCCAAAATATTTTTAGGCGATCCGATGATGGGGGGGCCGGGCCCACTCAGAAGGCGTGGGCTATAGCACACGAAAATATGGGAATCGGGCGGAATTCTAGTTTTTTTGGCCATAAAACTCAAAAATATTAAGAGGAGTCATGACGGGGTGGTGACTATGGTTCCTTAGGTCATATTGGATGGCCCAAAATCTTTTTAGGAGATCCTATTATAGGGGGCCTGGGCCCACTCGGAAGGCGTGGGAGCACACGAAAATATGGGAACCGGGCGGAATTCTAGTTTTTTGGCCGTAAGACGCTAAAAAACAAGAAGCAGTCATGATAGGGTGGTGACTATGGTTCCTTAGGTCGTATTTGATGGCCTGAAAAAATTTTAGGCGATCCGATGATGGGGGCCCGGGCCCACTCGGAAGGCGTGGGCTATAGCACACAAAAATATGAATCGGGCAGAATTCTAGTTTTTTGCCGGGTAAAACTCAATTAAACGAGGAACGGTAATGGAGGGGAGGTGACTATGGTTCCTTAGGACGTATTTGATGGCCCGGAAAAGTTTTAGGCGATCCGCTTCTGGAGGGCCCGACCCACTCAGAAGGCGTGGGCTATAGCACACGAAAATATGGGAATCGGGCAGAATTCTAGTTTTTTGGCCATAAAACGCAAAACAATGAGGAGCAGTCATGACATGGCGGTGACTATGGTTCTTTTGTTTGTATTTGATGGCCCGAAAATATTTTATGTGATCCTCTTTTCTAGGGGGTCGGGCCCACTCGGAAGGCGTGGGCTATAGCACACGACAATATGGGAATCAGGTAGAATTCTAGTTTTTTGGCCGTAAAATGCAAAGCAAACATGGAGTAGTAATGACGGGGCATTGAATATGGTTCCTTAGGTCGTATTTGATGGCCCAAAAAAATTTTAGGCGATCCGATTCTATGGCGTGGGCTATATAGCACACGAAAATATGGGAATCGAGGGGGAATTCTAGTTGTTTTTACCTTAAAATGCAAACAAATGAGGAACGGTCATGAAGGGGCAGTGACTATGATTCCTTAGGTCGTATTGAATGGCTCGGAAAAAGTTTAGGCAATTTGGTTCCAGGGGGCCCGAGCCCACTCGGAATGCGTGGGATATAGCACACGAAAATATGAAAATCGGGCAAAATTCTAGTTTTTTGACGTAAAATGCAAATAAACGAGGAACAGTCATGGCGGGGCGGTGACTATGGTTCCTTAGGTTGTATTTGATGGCCCGGAAAATTTTTAGGCGATCCGATTCAGGGGGTCCGACCCACACGAAAGGCATGGGCTATAACACCCGAAAATATGGGAATTGGGCACAATTCCAGTTTTTTTGCCGTTAAATGCAAAAAAACGAGGAGCATGCACGACGAGGCGTTGATTATGGTTCCTTAGGTCGTATTTGATGGCGCAGAAAAATTTTGGGTGATCCTATGATGGGGGGCCCGGGCCCACTCGGAAGGCGTGGGCTATAGCACACGAAAATATGGGAATCGGGCGGAATTCTAGTTTTTTGGCCGTAAGACGCAAAAAAAACAAGGAGCAGTCATGACAGGGTGGTGACTATGGTTCATTTGGTCGTATTTGATAGCCTGAAATTTTTTTAGGCGATCCGATGATTGGAGGCCCGGGCCCACTCGGAAGGCGTGGGCTATAGCACAAGAAAATATGTGAATCGGGCGGAATTTTAGTTTTTTATCCATAAAACGCAAAACAATGAGGAACAGTCATGACGGGGCGGTGACTATGGTTCCTTAGGTCGTATTTGATTGCTTGGAAAATTTTTAAGCGATCCGCCTTTCTAGGAGGCCCGGGCCCACTCAGAAACGGGCAGAATTCTAGTTTTTTGCCGTAAGACGCAAAACAATGAGGAGCAGTCATGACAGAGTGGTGACTATGGTTCCTTAGGTCGTATTTGATGGCCCAAAATTTTTTTAGGCGATCCGATGATGGGGGGCGGGCCCACTCAGAAGGCGTGGGCTATAGCACACGAAAATATAGGAATCGGGCAGAATTCTAGTTTTTTGGACGTAAAACACAAATAAACAAGGAACGGTCATAGAGGGGCGGTGACTATGGTTCCTTAGGTCATATTTGATGGCTCAAAAAAAATTTAGGAAATCGGTTTCTGGGGAGCCCGACCCACTCGGAAGGCGTGGGCTATAGCACACGAAAATATGAGAATAACGCGGAATTCTAGTTTTTTGGACGTAAAATGCAAAGAAATGAGGAGCAGTCATGACGGGGCGGTGAATATGGTTCTTAGGTCATATTTGATGGCCCAAAATATTTTTAGGTGATCCGGTACTGGGGGTCCGGGCCCACTCGGAAGGCGTTAGCTATGGTACAAGAAAATATGTGAATCGGGCGGAATTCTATTTTTTTGGCCAAAAAACGCAAAACAATGAAGAGGAGTCATGACGGGGTGGTGACTATGGTTCCTTAGGTCATATTTGATTGCCCGAAAAGTTTTTAGGAGATCCTATGATAGGGGGCCCGGGCCCACTCGGAAGGCGTGGGAGCACACGAAAATATGGGAACCGGGCGGAATTCAAGTTTTTTGGCCGTAAGATGCAAAAAAACAAGAAGTAGTCATCACAGGGTGGTGACTATGGTTTCTTAGGTCGTATTTGATGGCCTGAAAAATTTTTAGGCGATCCGATGATGGGGGGGCCGGGCCCACTCGGAAGGCGTGGGCTATAGCACACGAAAATATGGGAATCTGGTAGAATTCTAGTTTTTTGCCGGGTAAAACTCAATTAAACGAGGAACGGTCATGGAGGGGTAGTGAATATGGTTCCTTAGGTCATATTTGATGGCCCGGAAAAATTTTAGGCGATCCGCTTCTGGAGGGCCCGACCCACTCGTAAGGCGTGGGCTATAGCACACGAAAATATGGGAATCGGGCAGAATTCTAGTTTTTTGGCCATAAAACGCAAAACAATGAGGAGCAGTCATGACGGGACGGTGACTATGGTTCCTTTATTTGTCTTTGATGGCCCGAAAATATTTTATGTGATCCGCTTTTCTAGGGGGTTCGGGCCCACTCGGAAGGCGTAGGCTATAGCACACGACAATATGGGAATCAGGTAGAATTCTAGTTTTTTGGCCGTAAAATGCAAAACAAACATGGAGTAGTAATGACGGGGCATTGACTATGGTTCCTTAGGTCATATTTGATGGCCCGAAAATTTTTTAGGTGATCCGATTCTGTGGCGTGGGCTATATAGCACACGAAATATGGGAATCGGGGCGGAATTCTAGTTGTTTTTACCTTAAATGCAAAAAAATGAGGAACGGTCATGGAGGGGCAGTGACTATGAATCCTTAGGTTGTATTGAATGGCTCGGAAAAAGTTTAGGCAATTTGGTTCCGGGGGGCCCAAGCCCACTCGGAATGCGTGGGATATAGCACACGAAAATATGGGAATCGGGCAAAATTCTAGTTTTTTGACATAAAATGCAAATAAATGAGGAACAGTCATGGCGGGGCAGTGACTATGGTTCCTTAGGTTATATTTGATGGCCTGAAAATTTTTTAGGCGATCCGATTCTGGGGGGCCCGACCCACTCGAAAGGCATGGGCTATAACACCCGAAAATATGGGAATCGGGCACAATTCCAGTTTTTGGCCGTTAAATGCAAAAACACGAGGAGCATGCATGACGGGGCATTGATTATGGTTCCTTAGGTCGTATTTGATGGCCCGGAAAAATTTTAGGCGATCCTATGATGGGGGGCCCGGGCCCACTCGGAAGGCGTGGGCTATAGCACAGAAAAATATGGGAATCGTGCGGAATTCTAGTTTTTTGGCCGTAAGACACAAAAAAACAAGGAGCAGTCATGACAGGGTGGTGACTATGGTTCATTAGGTCGTATTTGATAGCCTGAAATATTTTTAGGCGATCCGATGATGGGAGGCCCGGGCCCACTCGGAAGGCATGGGCTATAGCACAAGAAAATATGTGAATCGGGCGGAATTCTAGTTTTTTATCCATAAAATGCAAAACAATGAGGAACAGTCATGACGGGGCGGTGACTATGGTTCCTTAGGTAGTATTTGATTGCTTGGAAAATTTTTAAGCGATCCGCTTTTCTAGGGGGCCCGGGCACACTCGAAAACGGGCAGAATTCTAGTTTTTTGCCGTAAGACGCAAAACAATGAGGAGCAGTCATGACAGAGTGGTGACTATGGTTCCTTAGGTCGTATTTGATGGCCCAAAAAATTTTTAGGCGATCCGATGATGGGGGGGCGGGCCCACTCAGAAGGCGTGGGCTATAGCACATGAAAATATGGGAATCGGGCAGAATTCTAGTTTTTTGGACGTAAAACACAAATAAACGAGGAACGGTCATAGAGGGGCGGTGACTATGGTTCCTTAGGTCGTATTTGATGGCTCAAAAAAAATTTAGGAAATCCGTTTCTGGGGAGCCCGACCCACTCGGAAGGCGTGGGCTATAGCACACGAAAATATGAGAATCACGCGGAATTCTAGTTTTTTGGCCGTAAAACGCAAAGAAATGAGGAGCAGTCATGACGGGGCGGTGAATATGGTTCTTAGGTCATATTTGATGGCCCGAAATATTTTTAGGCGATCCGGTACTGGGGGGTCCGGGCCCACTCGGAAGGCGTGAGCTATGGTACAAGAAAATATGTGAATCGGGCGGAATTCTATTTTTTCGGACAAAAAACGCAAAACAAAGAAGAGGTGTCATGACGGGGTGGTGACTATGGTTCCTTAGGTCATATTTGATTGCCCGAAAAGTTTTTAGGAGATCCTATGATAGGGGGCCCGGGCCCACTCGGAAGGCGTGGGAGCACACGAAAATATGGGAACCGGGCGGAATTCAAGTTTTTTGGCCGTAAGATGCAAAAAAACAAGAAGCAGTCATCACAGGGTGGTGACTATGGTTCCTTAGGTCGTATTTAATGGCCTGAAAAATTTTTAGGCGATCCGATAATGGGGGGGCCGGGCCCACTCGGAAGGCGTGGGCTATAGCACACGAAAATATGGGAATCGGGTAGAATTCTAGTTTTTTGCCGGGTAAAACTCAATTAAATGAGGAACGGTCATGGAGGGGTAGTGAATATGGTTCCTTAGGTCATATTTGATGGCCCGGAAAAATTTTAGGCGATCCGCTTCTGGAGGGCCCGACCCACTCGTAAGGCGTGGGCTATAGCACACGAAAATATGGGAATCGGGTAGAATTCTAGTTTTCTGGCCATAAAACGCAAAACAATGAGGAGCAGTCATGATGGGGAGGTGACTATGGTTCCGTTGTTCGTATTTGATGGCCCAAAAATATTTTAGGCGATCCGCTTTTCTAGGGGGGTCGGGCCCACTCGGAAGGCGTGGGCTATAGCACACGACAATATGGGAATCAGGTAGAATTCTAGTTTTTTGGCCGTAAAATGCAAAACATAATGGAGTAGTAATGAAAGGGCAGTGACTATGGTTCCTTAGGTCATATTTGATGGGCCGAAAAGTTTTTAGGCGATCCGATTCTGTGGCGTGGGCTATATAGCACACGAAAATATGGGAATCGGGCGGAATTCTAGTTTTTTTACCTTAAAATGCAAAACAATGAGGAATGGTCATGGAGGGGCAGTGACTATGATTCCTTAGGTCGTATTTGATGGCTCGAAAAAAGTTTAGGCGATTCGGTTCTGGGGGGCCCGAGCCCACTCGGAATGCGTGGGATATAGCACACGAAAATATGGGAATCGGGCAAAATTCTAGTTTTTTGCCGTAAAAAGCAAATAAACGAGGAACGGTCATGGCAGGGCGGTGACTATGGTTCCTTAGGTTGTATTTGATGGCCCGAAAAATTTTTAGGTGATCCGGTTCTGGGGGGCCCGACCCACTAGAAAGGCATGGGCTATAGCACATGAAAATATGGGAATCGGGCACAATTCTAGTTTTTTTGCCGTTAAATGCAAAACAACAAGGAGCATGCATGACGAGGCATTGATTATGGTTCCTTAGGTCGTATTTGATGGCCCGGAAAAATTTTAGGCGATCCTAAGATGGGGGGCCCGGGCCCACACGGAAGGCGTGGGCTATAGCACACGAAAATATGGGAATCAGGTGGAATTCTAGTTTTTTGGCCGTAAGACGCAAAAAAAACAAGGAGCAGTCATGAAAGGGTGATGAATATGGTTCCTTAGGTCGTATTTGATGGCCTGAAAAATGTTTAGGCGATCCGATGATGGGAGTCTCGGGCCCACTCGGAAGGCGTGGGCTATAGCACAAGAAAATATGTGAATCGTGCGGAATTCTAGTTTTTTATCCATAAAATGCAAAACAATGAGGAACAATCATGACGGTGCGGTGATTATGGTTCCTTAGGTCGTATTTGATTGCCTGAAAATTCTTTAAGCGATCCGCTTTTCTAGGGGGCCCGGGCCCACTAGGAAACGGGCAGAATTCTAGTTTTTTGGCCGTAAGACGCAAAGCAATGAGGAGCAGTCATGACAGAGTAGTGACTATGGTTCCTTAGGTCGTATTTGATGGCCCAAAAAAACTTTATGCGATCCGGTGATGGGGGCCGGGCCCACTCAGAAGGCGTGGGCTAAAGCACACGAAAATATGAGAATCGGGCAGAATTCTAGTTTTTTGGACGTAAAACACAAATAAACAAGGAACGGTCATAGAGGGGCGGTGACTATGGTTCCTTAGGTCGTATTTGATGGCTCGGAAAAAAATTAGGAAATCCGGTTCTGGGGAGCCCGACCCACTCGGAAGGCGTTGGCTATAACACACGAAAATATGAGAATCAGGCGGAATTCTAGTTTTTTGGCCGTAAAACGCATAGAAATGAGGAGCAATCATGACGGGGCAGTGACTATGGTTCCTTAAGTCGTATTTGATGGCTCATACAAATTTTTGGCGATTCGGTTCTGGGGGGACCAGGCCCACTCGGAAGGCGTGGGCTATATAGCACACGAAAGTTTGGGAATCAGGCAAAATTCTTGTTTTTGGATGTAAAATGCAAAACAACAAGGAGCAGTCATGACAGGGCATTGACTATGGTTCCTTAGGTCGTATTTTATGGCCCAAAAAAATATGGATGACTCGGGTCTGGGGGCCCGAGCCCACTCGGTATGCGTGGGCTATAGCACACGAAAATATGAGAATTGGGCAGAATTCAAGTTTTTTGGCCGTAAAATGCAAAACAACGAGTAGCATGCATGACAGAGCATTGACTATGGTTCCTTAGGTCGTATTTGATGGCCCGAAAAAATTTTAGGCGATTCAGTTTCGGGGGACCCGGGCCCACTCGGAAGGCGTGGGCTATAGCATATGAAAATATGGGAATCGGGCAAAATTCTAGTTTTTTGGCCGTAAAACGCAAAAAACAAATGAGGAGCGGTCATGGAGGGGCGGTGACTATGGTTCCTTAAGTCGTATTTGATGGCCTGGAAAAATTTTAGGCGATCGGGGTCCGGGGGGCCAGGCCCATTCGGAAGGCGTGGGCTATAGCACATGAAAATATGAGAATCAGGCGGAGTTCTAGTTTTTTGGCCGTAAAACACAATAAAACGAGGAAAGGTCATGGCGGGGCAGTGACTATTTTTCCTTAGGTCGTTTTTGATGGCCCGAAAATATATTAGGCGATCAATGTCCGGGGGCCCTACCCACTGGGATGTAGCACACGAAAATATGGGAATCGGGCGGAATTCTAGTTTTTTGGCCATAAAACGTAAATAAACGAGGAACGGTCATGGCGAGGCGATGAATATGCATCCTTAGGTTGTATTTGATGGCCCGAAAAAATTTTAGGCGATCCGGTTCTGGGGGGCCTGACCTACTCGGAAGGCGAGGTCTGTAGCACATGAAAATATGGGAAACGGGCAGAATTCTAGTTTTTTTGGCCGTAAAACGCAAAGAAATGAGGAACAGTCATGACGGGGTGGTGACTATGGTTCCTTAGGTCATATTTGATGGCCCAAAATATTTTTAGGTGATCCGGTACTGGGGTCCGGGCCCACTCGGAAGGCGTGGGCTATGGTATAAGAAAATATCTGAATCGGGCAGAATTCTAGTTTTTTTGGCCATAAAGCGCAAATAAATGAAGAGGAGTCATGATGGGGTGGTGACTATGGTTCCTTAGGTCATATTTGATGGCCCGAAAATTTTTTCGGAGATCCTATGATAGGGGGCTCGGGCCCACTCGGAAGGCGTGGAGGCACATGAAAATATGGGAACCGGGCGGAATTCTAGTTTTTTGGCCGTAGGACGTAAAAACACCAAGAAGCAGTCATGACAGGGTGGTGACTATGGTTCCTTAGGTCGTATTTGATGGCCTGAAAAAGTTTTAGGCGATCCGATGATGGGGGGCCCGGGTCCACTCGGAAGGCATGGGCTATAGCACACGAAAATATGGGAATCGGGCAGAATTCTAGTTTTTTGCCAGGTAAAACTCAATTAAACGAGGAACGATCATGGAGGGGTGGTGACTATAGTTCCTTAGGTCCTATTTGATGGCCCGGAAAATTTTTAGGCGATCCGCTTCTGGAGGGCCCGACCCACTCCGAAGGCGTGGGCTATAGCACACAAAAATATGGGAATCGGGTAGAATTCTAGTTTTTTGGCCATAAAACGAAAAACAATGAGGAGCAGTCATGACGGGGCGGTGACTATGGTTTCTTTGTTTGTATTTTATGGCCCGAAAATATTTTAGGCGATCCGCTTTTCTAGGGGGTCGGGCCCACTCGGAAGGCGTGGGCTATAGCACACGATAATATGGGAATCAGGTAGAATTCTAGTTTTTTGGTCGTGAAATGCAAAATAAACATGGAGTAGTAATGACGGGGCAGTGACTATGGTTCCTTAGGTCGTATATGATGGCCCGAAAAATTTTTAGGCGATCCGATTCTGTGGCGTGGGCTATATAGCACACGAAAATATCGGAATCGGGCGGAATTCTAGTTTTTCTTACCTTAAAATGCAAAAAACATGAGGAACGGTCATGGAGGGGAAGTGACTATGATTCCTTAGGTCGTATTTGATGGCTCGGAAAAAGTTTAGGCGATTCGGTTCCGGGGGGCCCGAGCTCACTCGGAACGCGTGGGATATAGTACACGAAAATATGGGAATCGGGCGAAATTCTAGTTTTTTGCCGTAAAATGCAAATAAACAAGGAACGGTCATGGTGGGGTGGTGACTGTGGTTCCTTATGTTGTATTTGATGGCCTGGAAAATTTTTAGGCGATCCGGTTCTGGGGGGCCCGACCCACTCGGAAGGCATGGGCTATAGCACACGAAAATATGGGAATCGGGCATAATTCCAGATTTTTGGCCGTTAAAGGCAAAACAACGAGGAGCATGCATGACAGGGCAGGCATTGATTTTGGTTCCTTAGGTCGTATTTGATGGCCCGAAAATGTTTTAGGTGATCCTATGATGGGGGCCCGGGCCCACTCGGAAGGCTTGGGCTATAGCAAACAAAAATATGGAAATCGGGCGAAATTTTAGTTTTTTGGCCGTAAGACGCAAAAAAACAAGGAGCAGTCATGACAGGGTGGTGACTATGGTTCCTTAGGTCGTATTTGATGACCTGAAAAAAATTTAGGCGATCCGATGATGGGAGGCCCGGGCCCACTCGGAAGGCGTGGGCTATATAGCACACGAAAATATGGAAATCGGGCGGAATTCTATTTTTTGCCGGGTAAAACTCAAATAAACAAGGAACGGTCATGGAGGGGCGGTGACTATGGTTCCTTAGGTCGTATTTGATGGAACGGAAAAATTTTAGGCGATCCGGTTCTGGAGGCCCCGACCCACTCGGAAGGCATGGGCTATAGCACACGAAAATATGGGAATCGAGCATAATTCCAGATTTTTGGCCGTTAAATGCAAAACAACGAGGAGCATGCATGAAGGAGCATTGATTATGGTTCCTTAGGTCATATTTGATGCCCCGAAAATATTTTAGGCGATCCGCTTTTCTAGGGGGCCGGGCCCACTCGGAAGGCGTGGGCTATAGCACACAGCAATATGGGAATCAGGTAGAATTCGAGTTTTTGGCCGTAAAACGCAAAACAAACATAGAGTAGTAATGACGAGGCAGTGACTATGGTTCCTTAGGTCATATTTAAAGGCCCGAAAATTTTTTAGGCGATCCGATTCTGTGGCGTGGGCTATATAGCACACAAAAATATGGGAATCGGGCGGAATTCTAGTTTTTTTGCCTTAAAATGCAAAAAAACGAGGAACAGTCAAGGAGGGGCAGTGACTATGATTCCTTAGGTCATATTTTATGGCTGGGAAAAAGTTTAGGCAAATCGGTTCCGGGGGGCCCGAGCCCACTCGGAATGCGTGGGATATAGCACACGAAAATATGGGAATAGGGGCGGAATTCTAGTTTTGTTGCCGTAAAATGCAAATAAACGAGGAACGTTCATGGCCAGTTAGTGAATATGGTTCCTTAGGTTGTATTTGATGGCCTGAAAAAATTTTAGGCGATCCGGTTCTGGGGGGCTCGACCCACTCGGAAGACGTGGGCAATAGCACACGAAAATATGGGAATCGGGCAGAATTCTAGTTTTTTGGCCATAAAACGCAAAACAATGAGGAGCAGTCATGACGGGGCGGTGACAATGGTTCCTTTGGTCATATTTGATGGCCCAAAAGTTTTTTAGGTGATCCGCTTTTTTAGGGGGGCCGGGCCCACTCGGAAGGCGTGGGCTATAGCACACGACAATATGGGAATCAGGTAGAATTCTAGTTTTTTTTGCCATAAAACACAAAACAAACATGGAGTAGTAATGACGGGGCAGTGACTATGGTTCCTTAGGTCGTATTTGATGGCCCGAAAAAAATTTAGGCGATCCAATTTTGTGGCGTGGGCTATATAGCACACGAAAATATGGGAATCGGGCGAAATTCTAGTTTCTTTGCCTTAAAATGCAAAAAAAGGAGGAACGGTCATGGAGGGGCAGTGACTATGATTCCTTAGGTCGTATTTGAATGCTTGGAAAAAGTTTAGGCGATTCGGTTCCGGGGGGCCCGAGCCCACTCGGAATGCGTGGGATATAGCACACGAAAATATGTGAATCGGGCGGAATTCTAGTTTTTTTGCCATAAAATGCAAATAAACGAGGAACGGTCATGGCAGTGCGGTGACTATGGTTCCTTAGGTTGTATTTGATGGCCCAAAAATATTTTAGGCGATCCGGTTTTGGGGGGCCCGACCCACTCGGAAGGCATGGGCTATAGCACACAAAAATATGGGAATCGGGCACAATTCTAGTTTTTTGGCCGTTAAATGCAAAAAAACAAGGAGCATGCATGACAGGGCGTTGATTATGGTTCCTAAGGTCGTATTTGATGGCCCGAAAAATTTTTAGGCAATTCAGTTCCGGGGGCCCGGGACCACTCGGAATGTGTGGGCTAGCACACGAAAATATGAGAATCAGGCAAAATTCTAGTTTTTTGGCCGTAAAATGCTAAAACAAACGAGGAGCGTTCATGTGAGGGCGGTGACTATGATTCCTTAAGTCGTATTTGATGGCCTGGAAAATATTTTGGCGATCGGGGTCCGGGGGGCCCGGGCCCACTCGGAAGATAGGCTATAGCACATGAAAATATAGGAATCGGGCAAAATTCTAGTTTTTTGGCCGTAAAATGCAAAAAAATGAGGAAAAGTCATGGCGGGGCGGTGACTATTTTTCCTTAAGTCGTTTTTGATGGCCCGGAAACATTTTAGGCGATCCGTATCTGGGGGCCCTGCCCACTAGAAGTAGCACATGAAAATATGGGAATTGGGCAGAATTTTAGCTTTTTGGCTGTAAAACGCAAATAAATGAGGAACGGTTATGGCGAGGCAACCCGGTTCTGGGCGGCCCTACCCACTCGGAAGGCGTGGGCTATAGCACAAGAAAATATCTGAATCGGGCAGAATTCTAGTTTTTTATCCATAAAACGCAAAACAATGAGGAGCAGTCATGACGGGGCGGTGACTATGGTTCCTTAGGTCGTATTTGATTGCCCAAAATTTTTTGAAGCGATCCGCTTTTCTAGGGGCACGGGCCCACTCGGAAGGAAAATATAGCATACGAAAATATGAGAATCGGGCGGAATTCTAATTGTTTGGCCGTAAAACGCAAATAAAAGAGTAACGGTCATGGCGAGGCGATGACTATGGTTCCTTTGGTTGTATTTGATGGACCAAAAAAATTTTAGGTGATCCGGCTCTGGGGGGCCGGACCCACTCGGAAGGCGTGGGCTATAGCACACGAAAATATGGGAATAGGGCGGAATTCTAGTTTTTTGGCTGTAAAACACAAATAAACAAGGAGCGGTCATGGAGGGGCAGTGACTATGGTTCCTTAGGTCATATTTGATGGCCCAGAAAACCTTTTGGCGATCCGGTTCTGGGGGGACCGACCCACTCGGAAGGCGTGGGCTATAGCACAAGAAAATATGGGAAACAGGCGGAATTCTAGTTTTTTGGCCATAAAATGCAAAACAATGAGGAGCAGTCATGATGGGGCGGTGACTATGGTTCCTTAGGTCGTATTTGATGGCCCAACAAAATTTTAGGCGATCCGGTTCTAGGGGGCCTGGGCCCACTCGGAATACGTGGGCTATAGCACACGAAAATATGGGAATCGGGCAGAATTATAGCTTTTTGGCCGTAAAATGCAAAACAACGAGGAACTGATATGGAGGGGTGGTGACTATGGTTCCTTAAGTCATATTTGATGGCCTGGAAAAATTTTAGGCGATCGGGGGGCCTGGGCCCACTCGGAAGGCGTGGGCTATAACACATAAAAATATGGGAATCAAGCGGAATTCTATATTTTTGGCCGTAAAATGCAAATAAATGAGGAAAGGTCATGGCGGGCCGGTGACTAGTTTTCCTTAGGTCATTTTTGTTGGCCCAAAAACATTTTCGGCGATCCGTGTCCGGGGGGCTCTGTCCACTGGGAAGGCGTGGGCTATAACACACGAAAATATGGGAATCGGGCAGAATTCTAGTTTTTTGGTCGTAAAACGCGTAGAAATAAGGAGAAGTCATGACAAAGCGGTGACTATGGTTCCTTAGGTCATAATTTATGGCCCGGAAAAATTTTAGGCGATCCGGTTCTGGGGGCCCGGGCCCACTCGGAAGGCGTGGGCTATAACACACGAAAATATGGGAATCGGGCAGAATTCTTGTTATTTGGACGTAAAATGCAAAACAAATAAGGAGCAGTCATGATGGGGCGGTGACTATGGTTCCTTAGGACGTATTTGATGTCCCAAAAAAATTTTAGACGATCCGGTTCTGGTGGCCAGGGCCCACTCGGAAGGCATGGGCTGTAGCACACGAAAATATGGGAATCGGGCAGAATTCTAGTTTTTTGGACATAAAATTCAAACAAACAAGGAGCAGTCATGACGGGGCGGTGACTATGGTTCCTTAGGTCATATTTCATATCCCGAAAAAATTATAGGTGATCCGAGTCTGGGGGGTCCGGGCCCACTCGGAATGCGTGGGCTATAGCTCACGAAAATATGGGAATCGGGCAGAATTCTAGTTTTTTTGCCGTAAAATGCTAAACAACGAGTAGCATTCATAACGGGGCGTTGACTATGGTTCCTTAGGTCATATTTGATGGCCCAGAAAATTTTTAGGCGATTCGGTTCCGGGGGCCCGGGCCCACTCAGAATGCGTGGGCTAGCACGCAAAAATATGGGAATTAGGCGGAATTCTAGTTTTTTGGCTGTAAACGCAAAAAAAAATGAGGAGCGGTCATGGAGGGGTGGTGACTGTTGTTCCTTAAGTCGTATTTGATGGCCTTGAAAATTTTTAGGTGATCGGGGTCAGGGGGCCGGGGCCCACTCGGAAGGCGTGGGCTATAGCACATGAAAATATGGGAATCGGGCGGAATTCTTGTTTTTAGACCGTAAAACGCAAAAAAATGAGGAAAGGTCATGGCTGGGCGGTGACTATTTCTCCTTAGGTCATTTGTGATGGCCAGGAAACATTTTAGGCGATCCGTGTCTGGGGGCCCCACCCACTAGGAAGTAGCACACGAAAATATGAGAATCGGGCGGAATTCTAATTGTTTGGCCGTAAAATGCAAATAAAAGAGTAACGGTCATGGCGAGGCAATGACTATGGTTCCTTAGGTTGTATTTGATGGACCAAAAAATTTTAGGCGATCCGGTTCTGGGGGGCTGGACCCACTCGGAAGGCGTGGTCTATAGCACACAAAAATATGGGACTCGGGCGGAATTCTAGTTTTTTGGCCGTAAAACGCAAAGAAATGAGGAGCAGTCATGATGGGGCAATGACTGTGTTTCCTTAGGTCGTATTTGATGGGCTAACAAAATTTTAGGTGATCCGGTTCTAGGGGGCACGGGCCCACTCGAAAGGTGTGGTCTGTAGCACAAGAAAATATGGGAATCGGGCGGAATTCTAATTTTTGGCGATAAAACGCAAAAACAAGAGGAGCAGTCATGACAGGGCAGCGACTATTGTTCCATAGGTCGTATTTGATGGCCCAAAAATTTTTTTAGCCATCCGCTTTTATAGGGGGCCCAGGTCCACTCGGAAGGTGTGGGCTATAGCACATGAAAATATGGGAATCAGGCAAAATTCTAGTTTTTTGTCCGTAAAACTCAAATAAATGAGGAAAGTTCATGGAGGGGCGGTGACTTTGGTTCCTTAGGTTGTATTTAATGGCCCGGAAAAATTTTAGATGATCCGGTTCTGGGGGGTCCGACCTACTCGGAAGGCGTGGGCTATAACATACGAAAATATGGGAATCGGGCAGAATTCTAGTTTTTTGGCCATAAAACACAAAACAATGAGGAGGAGTCATGATGGGGCGGTCACTATGGTTCCTTAGGTCGTATTTGATGGCCCAGAAAATTTTTATGTGATCCGCTTTTCTAGGGGAGGGGGCCCACTCGGAAGGCTTTGGCTATAGCCCGGGCCCACTCGGAAGGCGTGGGTTATAGCACACAAAAATATGGGAATCGGGCGAAATTCTAATTTTTTTTATCCGTAAAACTCAAATAAATGAGGAACGGTCAAGGAGGGACGGTGACTATGGTTCCTTAGGTCATATTTTATGGCCCGGAAAAATTTTAGGCGATCCGGTTCTGGGGGGCCCGACCCACTCAGAAGGCGTGGGCTATAGCACACGAAAATATGGGAATCGGGCAGAATTCTAGTTTTTTGGCCATAAAACGCAAAACAATGAGGAGCAGTCATGTCGGGGCGGTGACTATGGTTCCTTAGGTCATATTTGATTGCCCGTAAAGTTTTTAGGCGATCACCATTTCTAGGGGGCCCGGGCCCACTCGGAAGGCATGGGCTATAGCACACGACAATATGGGAATCAGGTAGAATTCTAGTTTTTTGCCCGTAAAACGCAATACAAACATGGAGTAGTCATGATGGGGCGGTGACTATGGTTCCTTAGGTCGTATTTGATGGCCCGAAAAATTTTTAGGCGATCCGATTTTGGGGGGCCCGGGCCCACTCGGAAGGCGTTGGCTATATAGCACACGACAATATGGGAATCAGGCGGAATTCTAGTTTTTTGGACTTAAAATGCAAAAAAACGAGGAACGGTCATGGCGGGGAAATGACTATGGTTACTTAGGTCGTATTTGATTGCCCAAAAAAATTTTAGGCGATCCGATGATGGGGGGCCCGGGTCCACTCGGAAGGCGTGGGTTATAGCACACGAAAATATGGGAATCGGGCGAAATTCTAATTTTTTTTCCGTAAAACTCAAATAAATGAGGAACGGTCATGACGGGGTAATGACTATGGCTCCGTAGGTAGAATTTGATTGCTCGAAAAAATTTTAAGCGATCCGCTTTTCTGAGGGGGCTGAGCCCACTAGGAAGGCGTGGGCTATAGCGCACGACCATATGGGAAACATGCAGAATTCTAGTTTTTTGGTCGTAAAACGCAAAAACAACACGAGGAGTAGTCATGACGGGGCGGTGACTATGGTTCCTTAGGTCATATTTGATGGCCTGGAAAATTTTTAGGCAATACGATTCTAGGGGGACTGGGCCCACTCGGAAGGCGTGGGCAATATATCACACAAAAATATGGGAATCAGGCGGATTTCTAGTTATTTGGCCGTAAAACACAAAAAATGAGGAACGGTCATGGTGGGGCAGTGACTATGATTCCTTAATTCGTATTTGATGGCCCGAAAAAAGTTTAGACGATCGGGGTTCGGGGGGCCCGGGCCCACTCGGAAGGCGTGGATTATAGCATATTAAAATATGGGAATCGGGCGGAATTCTAGTTTTTTTACCGTAAAATGCAAAAAGATTAGGAAAGGTCATGGCGGGGTGGTGATTATTTTTCCTTAGGTCGTTTTTGATGTCCCGAAAAAATGTTAGGCGATCCAGGTCTGCGGGGCCCTGCCCACTGGGAAGGCATGGCCTATAGCACACGAAAATATGGGAATCGGGTGGAATTCTAGTGCTTTGGCCATAAAACGCAAATAAATGAGGAACGGTCATGGCGAGGCGATGTCTATGGTTCCTTAGGTTGTATTTGATGGGCCGAAAAAATTTTAGGCGATCCGCTTCCGGGGTCCCGACCGACTCGGAAAGCGTGTGCTATATCACACGAAAATATGGGAATCGGGCGGAATTCTAGTTTTTTGGACGTAAAATGCAAAATAACGAGGAGCAGTCATGACGGGGCGGTGACCATAGTTCCTAAGGTCATATTCAATGGCCCGAAAAAATTTTAGGCGATTCGGTTCCATGGGGCCCGGGCCCACTCGAAATGCGTGGGCTATGGCACACGAAAATATGAGAATCAGGCGGAATTCTAGTTTTTTGGCCGTAAAATGCAAAAACAACGAGGAACGGTCAGGGCGGGGTGGAGATTATGGTTCCTCAAGTCGTATTTGATGGCCTGGAAAAATTTTAGGCAATCGGGGTCCGAGGGGCCCGGGCCCACTCGGAAGGCATGGGTTATAGCAAATGAAAATATGGGAATAGGGCAGAATTCAAGTGTTTTGTCCGTAAAACGCAAAAGAATGAGGAAAGGTCATGGAGAGGCGGTGACTATTTTTCCTTAGGTCGTTTTTTATGGCCCGAAAATATTTTATGCGATCCGGGTCCGGGGGGCCCTGCTCACTGGGAAGGAGTGGGCTATAGCACACGAAAATATGGGAATCAGGCAGATTCTAGTTTTTTGGCTGTTAAACGCAAATAAACGAGGAACACTCATGGAGGGGCAGTGACTATAGTTCCTTAGGTTGTGTTTGATGGCCGGAAAAAATTTTAGGCGATTCGGTTCTCGGGGGCCCGACCCACTCGGAATGCGTGGGCTATAGCACCCGAAAATATGGGAATCGGGCGGAATTCTAGTTGTTTTGCCGTAAAACGCAAATAAACGAGGACCGGTCATGGAGGGGTAGTGACTATGGTTCCTTAGGTTGTATTTGATGGCCTGAAAAAATTTTAGGCGGTCCGGTTCTCTGGGGGGCCGACCCACTCAGAAGGCGTGGGTTATAGCACACGAAAATATGGGAATCGGGCGGAATTCTATTTTTTTGGCCATAAAACGCAAAAAGACAATGAGGAGCAGTCATGATGGGGCAATGACTATGGTTCCTTAGGTCGTATTTGTTGGCCCGAAAACATTTTAGGCGATCTAGTTCAGGTGGGCCCGGGCCCACTCGGAAGGCGTGGGCCATAGCACACAAAAATATGGGAATCGGGCAGAATTCTAATTTTTTGGCCATAGAACGCAAAACAAAGAGGAGTAGTCATGGCGCGGCGATGATTATGGTTCCGTAGGTCGTATTTGATGGCCCGGAAAAATTTTAGGCGATCCGATTCGGGGGGCCCGGGCCCACTCGGAAGGCGTGGGCTATATAGCACATGAAAATATGGGAATCGGGCAAAATTCTAGTTGTTTGGCCGTAAAACGCAAAAAATGAGGAACGGTCATGGCGGGGCGGTGACTATGGATCCTTAGGTCGTATTTGATGGCTCGAAAATTATTTTTTAGGCAATCCGGGTCTGGGGGGCCCTGGCCCACTCGGAAGGCATGGGCTATAGCACATGAAAATATGGGAATCGGGCGGAATGCTATTCTTTTGGCCTTAAAACACAAAAAAACGAGGAAAGGTCATGGAGGGGCAGTGACTATTATTCCTTAGGTCGTTTATGATGGCCCGAAAAAATGTTAGGCGATCCGGGTCCGCGGGGCCCTGCCCACTAGGAAGGGCTGGACTATAGCACACGCAAATATGGGAATCAAGCGGAATTTTAGTGTTTTGGCCGTAAAATGCAAATCCTTAGGTTGTATTTGATGGCCTGGAAAAATCTTAGGCAATCCGGTTCTGGGGGGCCCGACCCACTCGGAAGGCGTGGGCCATAGCACACGAAAATGTGGGAATCGGGAGGAATTCTAGTCTTTTGGCCGTAAAACGCAAAGAAATGAGGAGCAGTCATGAAGGGGCGGTGACTATGATTCCTTAGGTCGTATTTGATATCCCGGAAAAGTTTTAGGCAATCCGGTTACAAGGGGGAATGGGACCACTCAGAAGGCGTGGGCTATAGCACACGAAAAAATGGGAATAGGGTGGAATTCTAGTTTTTTGGCTGTAAAACGCAAAACAGCGAGGAGCAGTCATGGCGAGGTGGTGAATATGGTTCCTTAGGTCGTATTTTATGGCCCAAAAAAATTTTAGGCGATCCGATTTTGGGGGCCCTGGGCCCACTCGGAAGGCATTGGCTATATAGCACACGAAAATATGGGAATCAGGCGGAATTCTAGTTTTTTGGCCTTAAAACGCAACAGAATGAGGAACGGTCATGGCGTGGAAGTAACTATGGTTCCTTAGGTCGTATTTGATGGCCCGAAAAAAATTTTGGCGATCCGATGATGGGGGGCCCGGGCCCACTCGGAAGGCGTGGGCTATTGCACACGAAAATATGGGAATCGGGCAGAATTCTAGTTTTTTGGCCGTAAAATGCAAAATAACGAGGAGCAGTCATGACGGGGCGTTGACTATTTTTCCTTAGGTCATATTCAATAGCCCGAATATTTTTTAGTCGATTTGGTTCTAGGGGGCCCGGGCCCACTCGGAATGCGTGGGCTATAGCACACGAAAATATGGGAATTAGGCAGAATTCTAGTTTTTTGGCAGTAAAACGCAAAAACAACGAGGAACGGTCAGGGCGGGGTGGAGACTATAGTTCCTTAATCGTATTTGATGGCCCAGAAAAATTTTAGGCGATCGGGGTCCGGGGGGCCCGGGCCCACTCGGAAGGCGTGGGCTATAGCAAATGAAAATATGGGAATAGTGCGGAATTCAAGTGTTTTGGCTGTAAAACGCAAAAAAAAACGAGGAAAGGTCATGGCAGGGTGGCGACTATTTTTCCTTAGGTAATTGTTTATGGCCCGGAATCATTTTATGCGATCCGGGTTGGGAAGGCATGGGCTATAGCAAACAAAAATATGGGAATCAGGCGGAATTCTAGTTTTTCGGCCGTTAAACGCAAATAAACGAGGAACAGTCATGCCGGGGTGGTGACTATAGATGCTTAGGTTGTATTTGATGGCCCGAAAGATTTTTAGGCAATCCAGTTCCAAGGAGGCACGGGACCACTCACAAGGCGTGGGCTATAGCACATGAAAAAATGGGAATAGAGCGGAATTCATGTTTTTTGGCTTTAAAACGCAAAACAACGAGGAGCAGTCATGGTGGGGCGGTGACTATGGTTCCTTAGATCGTATTTGATGGCCTGAAAAAAATTTAGACGAATCGGTTCTGGAGGGCCCGGGCCTACTCGGAAGACGTGGGCTATAGCACACAAAATACGGGAATCGGGCGAAATTCTAGTTTTTTGGCAGTAAAACGCTAAAACACGAGGAGCAGTCATGACTGGGAGATGACTATAGTTCCTTAGGTTGTATTCGATGGCCAAAAATTATTTTAGGTGATTCGGGTCTGGGGGCCCGGGCCCACTCGGAATGCGTGGGCTATAGCATACGAAAATTTGGGAATCGGGCAGAATTCTTATTTTTTTGCTGTAATATGCAAAAAAAATGAGAAGCAGTCATGATGGGGCATTGACTATTTTTCCTTAGGTCATATTTGATAGCCTGGAAAAACTTTAGGTGATTCGGTTCCGGGGGGGCCGGGCCCACTCGGAATGCGTGGGCTATAACACATGAAAATATGAAAATCATGCAGAATTCTATTTTTTGGCCGTAAAATGCAAAACAAATGAGGAATGGTCATGGCAGGGCGGTGACTATGGTTCCTTAAGTCGTATTTGGCATGGAAAAAGTTTAGGCGATCGGGGTCCTGGGGGCCCGGGCCCGCTCGGAAGGCGTGGGCTATAGCACATGAAATTATGGTAATCGAGCGGAATTCTAGTTTTCTTGCCGTAAAACGCAAAAAATGAAAAAGGTCATGGTGGGGTGGTGACTATTTTTCCTTAGGTCATTTTTTATGGCCCGGAAACATTTTATGCGATCCGGGACCGGGGGGCCCTTATGCGATCCGGGTCCGTGGGGCCCTGCCCACTGGTAAGGCATGGGCAATAGCACAGGAAATATGGGAATCAGGCGAAATTCTAGTTTTTTGGTGGTAAAACGCAAATAAATGAGGAACGGTCATGGAGGGGCGGTGACTATAGTTCCTTAGGTTGTATTTGATGGCCCTTGAAAAATTTTAGGTGATCCGGTTATGGGGGGCCCGACCCACTCGAAAGGCGTGGGCTATATAGCACATGAAAATATGGGAATAAGGCGGAATTCTAGTTTTTTGGCTGTAAAATGTAAAGAAATGAGGAGCAGTCATAGCGGGGCGGTGACTATGGTTCCTTATGTCGTATTTGATGGCCCGGAAAAATTTTAGACGATCCGGTTCTGGGGGCCCAGGCCCACTCGGAAGGCGTGGGCTATAGCGCACGGAAATATGGGAATCGGGCGGAATTTTAGTTTTTTGGCCATAGATGCAAACAAACGAGGAGAAGTCATGACGGGGTGGTAACTTTTGTTCCTTAGGTCGTATTTGATTACCCAAAAAAAGTTTAGGTGATCCGGTTCTGGGGGGGCCCGGGCCCACTCGAAAGGCGTGGGCTATAGCACACGAAAATATGGGAATCGGGCGGAATTCTAGTTTTTGGCCGTAAAATGCAAATAAACGAGGAATGGACATGGAGGGGCGGTGACTATGGTTCCATAGGTCGTATTTGATGGCCCATAAAAATTTTAGTCGGTCCGGTTCTAGGGGGCCAGATCCACTCGGAAAGCGTGGCCTATAGCACACGATAATATAGGAATCGGGCGGAATTCTATTTTTTTGGCCATAAAACACAAAACAAAATGTGGAGCAGTCATGATGGGGAGGTGACTATGGTTCCTTTGGTCGTATTTAATGGCCCGAAAATGTTTTAGGCGATCCGATTCTGGTGGGCCCGGGCCCGCTCGGAAGGCGTGGGCTATAGCACACGAAAATATGGGAATCGGGCAGAACTCTAGTTTTTTGGCCGTCGAATGCAAACAAACGAGGAGTAGTCATGACGGGGCGGTGAATATGGTTCCTTAAGTCGTATTTGATTGCCCGGAAAATATGGGAATTGGGCGGAGTTTTAGTTTTTTTGCCGTAAAATGCAAAGAAATGAGGAGCAGTCATGGCGAGGCAGCGACTATGGTTCCTTACGTCGTATTTGATGGCCCGGAAAATTTTTAGGCAATCCGGTTCTGGGGCTCCGGGGCCACTCGGAAGGCGTGGGCTATAGCACACGAAAATATTTGAGTTAGGCGGAATTATAATTTTTTGGCCGTAAAATGCAAAAACGCGAGGAGCAATCATGACGGGGCGGTGATTATGGTTCCTTAGGTTGTATTTGATGGCACGAAAAAATTTTAGGCGATCAGGTTCTGGGGGTCCCGGCCCACTCGGAAGGCGTCGGCTATAGCACACGAAAATAAGGGAAACGGGCAAAATTCTAGTTTTTTGGCCGTAAAATGCAAAACAAACGAGGAGCAGTCATGACGGGGCGGTGACTATGGTTACTTAGGTCGTATTTGATGTCCTGAAAAATTTTTAGGCGATCCGATTCTGAGGATCCGGGCCCACTCTGAATATGTGGGCTATAACACACGAAAATATGCGAATCAGGTGGAATTCTAGTTAATTGGCCGTAAAATGCAAAACAAAAGAGGAGAGGTCATGGCGAGGCAGTGACTATGATTCCTTAGGTCGTATTTGATGGCCCGTAAAAAATTTAGGCGATCCGATTTTGGGGGCCCGGGCCCACACCGAAGGAGTG
This sequence comes from Nicotiana tomentosiformis, assembly GCF_000390325.3. NCBI lineage: Eukaryota > Viridiplantae > Streptophyta > Magnoliopsida > Solanales > Solanaceae > Nicotiana > Nicotiana tomentosiformis. The sequence goes on from NW_027174569.1 coordinate 709,430, forward strand.
CGCTATAGCACAAGAAAATATGGGAATCGGGCAGAACTCTAGTTATTTGGCCGTAGAAGGCAAAAACACGAGGAGCAATCATGACGGGGTGGTGAATATAGTTCCTTAGGTCGTATTTGATTGCCCAAAAAATGTTTAGGCGATCTGGTTCTGGGGGGCCCGGGCCCACTCGGAAGGCGTGGGCTATAGAACACGAAAATATGTGAATCGGGCGAAATTCTAGTTTTTTGGCCGTAAAACGCAAAAACAACAAGGAACGGTCAGGGCGGGGTGGAGACTATAGTTCCTTAATCGTATTTGATGGCCCAGAAAAATTTTAGGCGATCGGGGTCCGGGTGGCCCGGGCCCACTCGGAAGGCGTGGGCTATAGCAAATGAAAATATGGGAATAGTGCGGAATTCAAGTGTTTTGGCTGTAAAACGCAAAAAAAATGAGGAAAGGTCATGGCAGGGTGGCGACTATTTTTCCTTAGGTAATTGTTTATGGCCCGGAAACATTTTATGCGATCCGGGTTGGGAAGGCATGGGCTATAGCATACAAAAATATGGGAATCAGGCGGAATTCTAGTTTTTCGGCCGTTAAACGCAAATAAACGAGGAACAGTCATGCCGGGGTGGTGACTATAGTTGCTTAGGTTGTATTTGATGGCCCAAAATTTTTTTAGGCAATCTAGTTCCAAGGGGGCACGGGACCACTCACAAGGCATGGGCTATAGCACATGAAAAAATGGGAATAGAGCGGAATTCAAGTTTTTTGGATTTAAAACGCAAAACAACGAGGAGCAGTCATGGTGGGGCGGTGACTATGGTTCCTTAGATCGTATTTGATGGCCCGAAAAAAATTTAGATAATCCGGTTCTGGAGGGCCCGGGCCCACTCGGAAGGCGTGGGCTATAGCACACAAAATATGGGAATCGGGCGAAATTCTAGTTTTTTGGCAGTAAAACGCTAAAACACGAGGAGCAGTCATGACTGGGAGGTGACTATGGTTCCTTAGGTTGTATTCGATGGCCAAAAATTATTTTAGGTGATTCGGGTCTGGGGGCCCGGGCCCACTCGGAATGCATGGGCTATAGCATACGAAAATTTGGGAATCGGACAGAATTCTAGTTTTTTTGCTGTAATATGCAAAAAAAAATGAGAAGCAGTCATGATAGGGCGTTGACTATTTTTCCTTAGGTCATATTTGATAGCCTGGAAAAACATTAGGTGATTCGGTTCCGGGGGGGCCGGGCCCACTCGGAATGCGTGGGCTATAGCACATGAAAATATGAAAATCATGCAGAATTCTATTTTTTGGCCGTAAAATGCAAAAACAATGAGGAATGGTCATGGCGGGGTGGTGACTATGGTTCCTTAAGTCGTATTTTATGGCATGGAAAAAGTTTAGGCGATCGGGGTCCTGGGGGCCCGGGCCCGCTCGAAAGGCGTGGGCTATAGCACATGAAATTATGGTAATCGAGCGGAATTCTAGTTTTCTTGCCGTAAAATGCAAAAAATGAAAAAGGTCATGGTGGGGTGGTGACTATTTTTCCTTAGGTCATTTTTTATGGCCCGGAAACATTTTATGCGATCCGGGACCGGGGGGCCCTTATGCGATCCGGGTCCGTGGGGCCCTGCCCACTGGTAAGGCATGGGCAATAGCACAGGAAATATGGGAATCAGGCGAAATTCTAGTTTTTTGGTGGTAAAACGCAAATAAATAAGGAACGGTCATGGAGGGGCGGTGACTATAGTTCCTTAGGTTGTATTTGATGGCCCTTAAAAATTTTTGGCGATCCGGTTATGGGGGGCCCGACCCACTCGAAAGGCGTGGGCTATATAGCACACGAAAATATGGGAATAAGGCGAAATTCTAGTTTTTTGGCTGTAAAATGTAAAGAAATGAGGAGCAGTCATAGCGGGGCGGTGACTATGGTTCCTTATGTCGTATTTGATGGCCCGGAAAAATTTTAGACGATCCGGTTCTGGGGGCCCAGGCCCACTCGGAAGGCGTGGGCTATAGCGCACGGAAATATGGGAATCGGGCGGAATTTTAGTTTTTTGGCCATAGATGCAAACAAACGAGGAGAAGTCATGACGGGGTGGTAACTTTTGTTCCTTAGGTCGTATTTGATTACCCAAAAAAAGTTTAGGTGATCCGGTTCTGGGGGGGCCCGGGCCCACTCGAAAGGCGTGGGCTATAGCACACGAAAATATGGGAATCGGGCGGAATTCTAGTTTTTGGCCGTAAAATGCAAATAAACGAGGAATGGACATGGAGGGGCGGTGACTATGGTTCCATAGGTCGTATTTGATGGCCCAGAAAAATTTTATTCGGTCCGATTCTAGGGGGCCAGATCCACTCGGAAAGCGTGGCCTATAGCACACGATAATATGGGAATCGGGCGGAATTCTATTTTTTTGGCCATAAAACGCAAAACAAAATGAGGAGCAGTCATGATGGGGAGGTGACTATGGTTCCTTCGGTCGTATTTAATGGCCCAAAAATGTTTTAGGCGATCCGGTTCTGGTGGGCCCAGGCCCGCTCGGAAGGCGTGGGCTATAGCACACGAAAATATGGGAATCAGGCAGAACTCTAGTTTTTTGGCCGTAGAATGCAAACAAACGAGGAGTAGTCATGACGGGGCGGTGAATATGGTTCCTTAAGTCGTATTTTATTGCCCGGAAAATATGGGAATTGGGCAGAGTTTTAGTTTTTTGGCCGTAAAATGCAAAGAAATGAGGAGCAGTCATGGCGAGGCAGCGACTATGGTTCCTTACGTCGTATTTGATGGCCCGGAAAATTTTTAGGCAATCCGGTTCTGGGGCTCCGGGGCCACTCGGAAGGCGTGGGTTATAGCACACGAAAATATTTGAGTTAGGCGGAATTATAATTTTTTGGCCGTAAAATGCAAAAACGCGAGGAGCAATCATGACGGGGCGGTGATTATGGTTCCTTAGGTTGTATTTGATGGCACGAAAAAATTTTAGGCGATCAGGTTCTGGGGGTCCCGGCCCACTCGGAAGGCGTCGGCTATAGCACACGAAAATAAGGGAAACGGGCAGAATTCTAGTTTTTTGGCCGTAAAATGCAAAACAAACGAGGAGCAGTCATGACGGGGCAGTGACTGTGGTTACTTAGGTCGTATTTGATGTCCTGAAAAATTTTTAGGCGATCCGATTCTGGGGATCCGGGCCCACTCGGAATACGTGGGCTATAACACACGAAAATATGCGAATTAGGTGGAATTCTAGTTAATTGGCCGTAAAATGCGAAACAAAAGAGGAGAGGTCAGGGCGGGGCGGTGACTATGATTCCTTAGGTCGTATTTGATGGCCCGTAAAAAATTTAGGCGATCCGATTCTGGGGGCCCGGGCCCACACCGAAGGCGTGCTCTATAGCACAAGAATATATGGGAATCGGGCAGAACTCTAGTTATTTGGCCGTAGAAGGCAAAAACACGAGGAGCAGTCATGACGGGGTGGTGAATATAGTTCCTTAGGTCGTATTTGATTGCCCAAAAAATTTTTAGGCGATCTGGTTCTGGGGGGCCCGGGCCCACTCGGAAGGCGTGGGCTATAGAACACGAAAATATGAGAATCGGGCGAAATTCTAGTTTTTTGGCCGTAAAACACAAAAAAATGAGGAACGTTCATGGCGGGGCAGTGAAAATGGTTCTTTATTTCGTATTTGATGCCTCGGAAAAAATGTTTTAGGCGATCCGAGTCTGTAGGGCTCGGGCCCACTCGGAATGAGTGGGCTATAGCACAAGAAAATATGGGAATCGGGCGGAGTTCTAGTTTCTTTTTGCGTAAAACGCAAAGAAATGAGGGGCAGTCATGGAGGGGCAGTGACTATGGTTCCTTAGTCATATTTGATGGCACGAAAAATTTTTAGGCGATCCGGTTCTGGGGGGCCCGCGGCCACTCGGAAGGCATGGGCTATAGCACACGAAAATATTTGAATCAGGCGGAATTCTAGTTTTTTGGCAGTAAAATGCAAAAACACGAGGAGAAATCATGATTGGGCGGTGACTATTGTTCATTAGGTTGTATTTGATGGCACAAAAAATTTTTTGGGCGATCCGGTTCTGGGAGTCCCGGACCTACTCGGAAGGCGTGGGCTATAGCACATGAAAATAAGGGAAACGGGCAGAATTCTAGTTTTTTGGCCATAAAACGCAAAACAAACGAGGAGCAGTCATGACGGGGCGGTGACTGTGGTTACTTAGGTCGTATTTGATGTCCTGAAAAATTTTTAGGCGATCCGATTCTGGGGATCCGGGCCCACTCGGAATACGTGGGCTATAACACACGAAAATATGCGAATCAGGTGGAATTCTAGTTAATTGGCCGTAAAATGCAAAACAAAAGAGGAGAGGTCATGGCGGGGCGGTGACTATGATTTCTTAGGTCGTATTTGATGGCCCGTAAAAAATTTAGGCGATCCGATTCTGGGGGCCCGGGCCCACACCGAAGGCGTGCGCTATAGCACAAGAAAATATGGGAATCGGGCAGAACTCTAGTTATTTGGCCGTAGAAGGCAAAAACACGAGGAGCAGTCATGACGGGGTGGTGAATATAGTTCCTTAGGTCGTATTTGATTGCCCAGAAAACTTTTAGGCGATCTGGTTCTGGGGGGCCCGGGCCCACTCGGAAGGCATGGGCTATAGAACACGAAAATATGCGAATCGGGCGAAATTCTAGTTTTTTGGCCGTAAAACACAAAAAAATGAGGAACGGTCATGGCGGGGCGGTGACAATGGTTCTTTATTTCGTATTTGATGCCTCGGAAAAATTTTTTTAGGCGATCCGAGTCTGTGGGGCTCGGGCCCACTCGGAATGAGTGGGCTATAGCACAAGAAAATATGGGAATCGGGCGGAGTTCTAGTTATTTTTTGCGTAAAACGCAAAGAAATGAGGGGCAGTCATGGAGGGGCAGCGACTATGGTTCCTTAGGTCATATTTGATGGCCCGAAAAATTTTTAGGCGATCCGGTTCTGGGGGGCCCGCGGCCACTCGGAAGGCATGGGCTATAGCACACGAAAATATTTGAATCAGGCGGAATTCTAGTTTTTTGGCCGTAAAACGCAAAAACACGAGGAGAAATCATGATTGGGCGGTGACTATTGTTCATTAGGTTGTATTTGATGGCGCAAAAATTTTTTAGGCGATCCGGTTCTGGGTGTCCCGGACCCACTCGGAAGGCGTGGGCTATAGCACACGAAAATAAGGGAAACGGGCAGAATTCTAGTTTTTTGGCCGTAAAACGCAAAACAAACGAGGAGCAGTCATGACGGGGTGGTGACTATGGTTACTTAGGTCGTATTTGATGTCCTGAAAAATTTTTAGGGGATCTGATTCTGGGGATCCGGGCCCACTCGGAATACGTGGGCTATAACACACGAAAATATGCGAATCAGGTAGAATTCTAGTTAATTGGCCGTAAAATGCAAAACAAAAGAGGAGAGGTCATGGCGGGGCGGTGACTATGATTCCTTAGGTCGTATTTGATGGCCCGTAAAAAATTTAGGCGATCCGATTCTGGGGGCCCGGGCCCACACCGAAGGCGTGCGCTATAGCACAAGAAAATATGGGAATCGGGCAGAACTCTAGTTATTTGGCCGTAGAAGGCAAAAACACGAGGAGCAGTCATGACGGGGTGGTGAATATAGTTCCTTAGGTCATATTTGATTGCCCAGAAAACTTTTAGGCGATCTGGTTCTGGGGGGCCCGGGCCCACTCGGAAGGCGTGGGCTATAGAACACGAAAATATGCGAATCGGGCGAAATTCTAGTTTTTTGGTCGTAAAACACAAAAAAATGAGGAACGGTCATGGCGGGGCGGTGACAATGGTTCTTTATTTCGTATTTGATGCCTCGGAAAAATTTCTTTAGGCGATCCGAGTCTGTGGGGCTCGGGCCCACTCGGAATGAGTGGGCTATAGCACAAGAAAATATGGGAATCGGGCGGAGTTCTAGTTATTTTTTGCGTAAAACGCAAAGAAATGAGGGGCAGTCATGGAGGGGCAGCGACTATGGTTCCTTAGGTCATATTTGATGGCCCGAAAAATTTTTAGGCGATCCGGTTCTGGGGGGCCCGCGGCCACTCGGAAGGCATGGGCTATAGCACACGAAAATATTTGAATCAGGCGGAATTCTAGTTTTTTGGCCGTAAAACGCAAAAACACGAGGAGAAATCATGATTGGGCGGTGACTATTGTTCATTAGGTTGTATTTGATGGCGCAAAAATTTTTAAGGCGATCCGGTTCTGGGGGTCCCGGACCCACTCGGAAGGCGTGGGCTATAGCACACGAAAATAAGGGAAACGGGCAGAATTCTAGTTTTTTGGCCATAAAACGCAAAACAAACGAGGAGCAGTCATGACGGGGTGGTGACTATGGTTACTTAGGTCGTATTTGATGGCCCGAAAAATTTTTAGGCAATCCGGTTCTGGGGGTCCGGGCCCACTCGAAATACGTGGACTATAACACACGAAAATATGGGAATCAGGCAAAATTTTAGATAATTGGCCGAAAAATGCAAAAAAAGAGGAGCGGTCATGGCGAGGTGGTGAATATGATTCCTTAGGTCGTATTTGATGGCCCGGAAAAAATTTAGGCGATCCGGTTCTGGGGAATCGGGCCCACACTGAAGGCGTGCGCTATAGCACAAGAAAATATGAGAATCGGACAGAACTCTAGTTATTTGGCCGTAGAATGCAAAAACAAGAGGAGCAGTCATGACGGGGCGGTGAATATGGTTCCTTAGGTCGTATTTGATTGCCCAAAAAAAATTTAGGCGATCTGGTTCGGGGGGGCCCGGGCCCACTCGGAAGGCATGGGCTATAAAACACGAAAATATGCGAATCGGGTAGAATTCTAGTTTTTTGGCCGTAAAACGCAAAAAAATGAAGAACTGTCATGGCGGGGCGGTGACTATGGTTCCTTATTTTGTATTTGATGCCTCGGAAAAAATGTTTTAGGCGATCCGAGTCTGTGGGGCTCGGGCCCACTCGGAATGCGTGGGCTATAGCACAAGAAAATATGGGAATCGGGCGGAGTTCTAGTTTTTTTGCGTAAAATGGAAAGAAATGAGGTGCAGTCATGGAGGGGCAGCGACTATGGTTCCTTAGGTCGTATTTGATGGCCCGAAAAATTTTTAGGCGATCCGGTTCTGGGGGGCCCGCGGCACACGAAAATATTTGAGTCAGGCGTAATTCTAGTTTTTTGGCCATAAAACACAAAAACACGAGGAGAAATCATGACGGGGCGGTGACTATGGTTCCTTAGGTTGTATTTGATGGCGCAAAATTTTTTTAGGTGATCCGGTTCTGGGGGTCCCGGACCCCCTCGGAAGGTGTGGGCTATATCACACGAAAATAAGGGAAACGGGCAGAATTCTAGTTTTTTGGCCGTAAAACGCAAAACAAACGAGGAGAAATCATGACGGGGCGGTGACTATGGTTACTTAGGTCGTATTTGATGGCCCGAAAATTTTTTAGGCGATCCGGTTCTGGGGTCCAGGCCCACTCGGAATACGTGGGCTATAACACACGAAAATATGGGAATCAGGCGGAATTCTAGTTAATTGGCCGTAAAATGCAAAAAAAAGAGGAGCGGTCATGGCGGGGCAGTGACTATGATTCCTTATGTCGTATTTGATGGCCCGGAAAAAATTTAAGCGATCCAGTTCTGGGGGCCTGGGTCCACACCGAAGGCGTGCGCTATAGCACAAGAAAATATGGGAATCGGGCAGAACTCTAGTTATTTCGCCGTAGAATGCAAAAACACAAGGAGCTGTCATGACGAGGCCGTAAATATGGTTCCTTAGGTCGTATTTGATTGCCCAGAAAAATTTTAGGCGATCTGGTTCTGGGGGGCCCGGGCCCACTCCGAAGGCGTGGGCTATAGAACATGAAAATATGCGAATCGGGCCGAATTCTAGTTTTTTGGCCGTAAAACGCAAAAAACATGAGGAACGGTCATGGCGGGGCAGTGACTATGGTACCTTATTTCGTATTTGATGCCTCGGAAAAAATGTTTTAGGCAATCCGAGTTTGTGGGGCTCGGGCCCACTCGGAATGAGTGGGCTATAGCACAAGAAAATATGGGAATCAGGCGGAGCTCTAGTTTTTTTTGCGTAAAACGCAAAGAAATGAGGGGCAGTCATGGAGGGGCAGCGACTATGGTTCCTTAGGTCATATTTGATGGCCCAAAAAAATTTTAGGTGATCCTGTTCTGGGGGCCCGCGGCCACTTGGAAGGCGTGGCTATAGCACACGAAAATATTTGAATCAGGCGGAATTCTAGTTTTTTGGCCGTAAAACGCAAAAACACGAGGAGAAATCATGATTGGGCGGTGACTATTGTTCATTAGGTTGTATTTGATGGCGCGAAATTTTTTAGGTGATCCGGTTCTGGGGGTCCCGGAGCCACTCGGAAGGCGTGGGCTATAGCACACGAAAATATGGGAATCGGGAGGAATCCTAGTTTTTTGGCCATAAAACGCAAAACAAACGAGGAGCAGTCATGATGGGGCGGTGACTATGGTTACTTAGGTTGTATTTTAAATCTCGGAAAACATTAAGGCGATCCGGTTCCGTTGGTCCGCGCCCACTCGGAATGCGTGGGCTATAAAACATGAAAATATGGGAATCAGGCGGAATTCTAGTTATGTGGCCATAAAATGCAAAAACAAAGAGGAGCGGTCATGGCAGGGCGGTGACTATGATTCCTTAGGTCGTATTTGATGGCCCGGAAAAAATTTAGGCGATTCGGTTCTGGGGGCCCGGGCACACACCAAAGGCGTGCGCTATAGCACACGAAAATATGGGAATCAGGCAGAATTCTAGTTATGTGGCCGTAAAACGCAAATACACGAGGAGCAGTCATGATGGGGCGGTGACTATGGTTCCTTAGGTTGTATTTTGATGGCCCAGAAAAATTTATAGGCGATCCGGTTCTGGGGGCCCGGGCCCACTCGGAAGGCGTGGGCTATAGCACATGAAAATATGGGAATCGGGTGGAATTCTATTTTTTTGGGCGTAAAACGCAAAGAAATGAGGAGCAGTTATGACGGGGTGATGACTATGGTTCCTTAGGTCGTATTTGATGGCCTGGAAAAAATTTTAGCGATCCGATTCTGGGGGCCCGGGCCCACACCGAAGGCATGGACTAAATCACACGAAAATATGGGAATCGGGCTGAATTCTAGTTTTTTGGTCGTAAAACGCAAAACTACGAGGAGCAGTCATGATGGGGCGGTGACTATGGTTCCTTAGGTTGTATTTTTACAGCCTAGAAAAATTTTAGGCGATCCAGTTCTGGGGGGCCCGGGCCCACTCGGAAGGCGTGGGCTATAGAACATGAAAATATGCGAATCGGGCCGAATTCTAGTTTTTTGGCCGTAAAACGCAAAAAACATGAGGAACGGTCATGCGGGGCAGTGACTATGGTACCTTATTTCGTATTTGATGCCTCGGAAAAAATGTTTTAGGCAATCCAAGTTTGTGGGGCTCGGGCCCACTCGGAATGAGTGGGCTATAGCACAAGAAAATATGGGAATCAGGCGGAGCTCTAGTTTTTTTTGCGTAAAACGCAAAGAAATGAGGGGCAGTCATGGAGGGGCAGCGACTATGGTTCCTTGGGTCATATTTGATGGCCCAAAAAAATTTTAGGTGATCCTGTTCTGGGGGCCCGCGGCCACTTGGAAGGCGTGGCTATAGCACACGAAAATATTTGAATCAGGCGGAATTCTAGTTTTTTGGCCGTAAAACGCAAAAACACGAGGAGAAATCATGATTGGGCGGTGACTATTGTTCATTAGGTTGTATTTGATGGCGCGAAAATTTTTTAGGTGATCCGGTTCTGGGGGTCCCGGAGCCACTCGGAAGGCGTGGGCTATAGCACACGAAAATATGGGAATCGGGAGGAATTCTAGTTTTTTGGCCATAAAACGCAAAACAAACGAGGAGCAGTCATGATGGGGCGGTGACTATGGTTACTTAGGTTGTATTTTAAATCTCGAAAAAATTTAAGGCGATCCGGTTCCATTGGTCCGCGCCCACTCGGAATGCGTGGGCTATAACACATGAAAATATGGGAATCAGGCGGAATTCTAGTTATGTGGCCATAAAATGCAAAAACAAAGAGGAGCGGTCATGGCAGGGCGGTGACTATGATTCCTTAGGTCGTATTTGATGGCCCGGAAAAAATTTAGGCGATTCGGTTCTGGGGGCCCGGGCACACACCAAAGGCGTGCGCTATAGCACACGAAAATATGGGAATCAGGCAGAATTCTAGTTATGTGGCCGTAAAACGTAAAAACACGAGGAGCAGTCATGATGGGGCGGTGACTATGGTTCCTTAGGTTGTATTTTGATGGCCCAGAAAAATTTATAGGCGATCCGGTTCTGGGGGCCCGGGCCCACTCGGAAGGCGTGGGCTATAGCACATGAAAATATGGGAATCGGGTGGAATTCTATTTTTTTGGGCGTAAAACGCAAAGAAATGAGGAGCAGTTATGACGGGGCGACGACTATGGTTCCTTAGGTCGTATTTGATGGCCTGTAAAAAATTTAAGCGATCCGATTCTGGGGGAAGGCATGGACTAAATCACACGAAAATATGGGAATCGGGCAGAATTCTAGTTTTTTGGTCGTAAAACGCAAAACTACGAGGAGCAGTCATGATGGGGCGGTGACTATGGTTCCTTAGGTTGTATTTTTACAGCCTAGAAAAATTTTAGGCGATCCAGTTTTGGGGGGCCCGGGCCCACTCGGAAGGCATGGGCTATAGAACATGAAAATATGCGAATCGGGCTGAATTCTAGTTTTTTGGCCGTAAAACGCAAAAAACATGAGGAACGGTCATGGCGGGGCAGTGACTATGGTACCTTATTTCGTATTTGATGCCTCGGAAAAAATGTTTTAGGCAATCCGAGTTTGTGGGGCTCGGGCCCACTCGGAATGAGTGGGCTATAGCACAAGAAAATATGGGAATCAGGCGGAGCTCTAGTTTTTTTTGCGTAAAACGCAAAGAAATGAGGGGCAGTCATGGAGGGGCAGCGACTATGGTTCCTTAGGTCATATTTGATGGCCCAAAAAATTTTTAGGTGATCCTGTTCTGGGGGCCCGCGGCCACTTGGAAGGCGTGGCTATAGCACACGAAAATATTTGAATCAGGCGGAATTCTAGTTTTTTGGCCGTAAAATGCAAAAACACGAGGAGAAATCATGATTGGGCGGTGACTATTGTTCATTAGGTTGTATTTGATGGCGCGAAAATTTTTTAGGTGATCCGGTTCTGGGGGTCCCGGAGCCACTCGGAAGGCGTGGGCTATAGCACACGAAAATATGGGAATCGGGAGGAATTCTAGTTTTTCTGCCATAAAACGCAAAACAAACGAGGAGCAGTCATGATGGGGCGGTGACTATGGTTACTTAGGTTGTATTTTAAATCTCGGAAAAATTTAAGGCGATCCGGTTCCGTTGGTCCGCGCCCACTCGGAATGCGTGGGCTATAACACATGAAAATATGGGAATCAGGCGGAATTCTAGTTATGTGGCCATAAAATGCAAAAACAAAGAGGAGCGGTCATGGCAGGGCGGTGACTATGATTCCTTAGGTCGTATTTGATGGCCCGAAAAAAATTTAGGCGATTCGGTTCTGGGGGCCCGGGCACACACCAAAGGTGTGCGCTATAGCACACGAAAATATGGGTATCAGGCAGAATTCTAGTTATGTGGCCGTAAAACGCAAAAACACGAGGAGCAGTCATGATGGGGCGGTGACTATGGTTCCTTAGGTTGTATTTTGATGGCCCAGAAAAATTTATAGGCGATCCGGTTCTGGGGGGCCCGGGCCCACTCGGAAGGCGTGGGCTATAGCACATGAAAATATGAGAATCGGGTGGAATTCTATTTTTTTGGGCGTAAAACGCAAAGAAATGAGGAGCAGTTATGACGGGGCGGCGACTATGGTTCCTTAGGTCGTATTTGATGGCCTGGAAAAAATTTAAGCGTTCCGATTCTGGGGGCCCGGGCCCACACCGAAGGCATGGACTAAATCACACGAAAATATGGGAATCGGGCAGAATTCTAGTTTTTTGGTCGTAAAACGCAAAACTACGAGGAGCAGTCATGATGGGGCGGTGACTATGGTTCCTTAGGTTGTATTTTTACAGCCTAGAAATATTTTAGGCGATCCAGTTCTGGGGGGCCCGGGCCCACTCGGAAGGCGTGGGCTCTAACACATGAAAATATGCGAATCGGGGCGGAATTCTAGTTGTTTGGCCGTAAAATGCAAAAAAATGGGGAAAGGTCATGGAGGGGCGGTGACTATGGTTCCTTAAGTCGTATTTGATGGCTCGGAAAAATTGTTTTAGGCGATCCGGGTCTGGGGGGCTCGGGCCCACTCGGAATGCGCGGGCTATAGCACACGATAATATGGGAATCGGGCGGAGTTCTAGTTTTTTGGCCTTAAAACACAAAGAAATGAGGAGCAGTCATGGTGGGGCGACGACTATGGTTCCTTAGCTCGTATTGGATGGCCCAAAAAAATTTTAGGTGATCCGGTTCTGGGGGCCCGGGGCCACTCGGAAGGCGTGGGCTGCACACAAAAATATTTAAATCAGGCGGAATTCTAGTTTTTTGGCCGTAAAACGCAAAAAAACAAGGAGCAATCATGAAGGGGAGGTGACTATGGTTCCTTAGTTCGTATTGGATAGCCCGAAAAAATTATAGGAGATCCGGTTCTAGGGCCCTGGGCCAACTCGGAAGGCATGGGCTATAGCATACCAAAATATGGGAATCGGGCGGAATTCTAGTTTTTTGGCTATAAAATGCAAAGAAATGAGGAGAAGTCATGACGGGGCGGTGACTATGGTTCCTTAGGTCGTATTTGATGGCTCAGAAAAATTGTTTTAGATGATCTAGGTCTGGGGGGTCGGTCCCACTCAAAATGCGAGGGCTATAGCACACGATAATATGGGAATCGGGCGGAGTTCTAGTTTTTTGGCCGTAAAACACAAAGAAATGAGGAGCAGTCATGGTGGGACGGCGACTATGGTTCCTTAGGTCGTATTTGATTGCCCAAAAAAATTTTAGGCAATCCGGTTCTGGGGGACCGGGGCCACTCGGAAGGCATGGGCTATAGCACACGAAAATATTTGAATCACGCGGAATTCTAGTGTTTTGGCCGTAAAACGCAAAAAGAGCGAGGAGCAATCATGACGGGAAGGTGACTATAGTTCCTTAGGTCGTATTGGATAGCACGAAAGTTTTTATAAAATCTTGTTCTAGGGGCCTGGGCCCACTCGGAAGGCATGGGATATAGCACACGAAAATATGGGAATCGGGCGGAATTCTAGTGTTTTGGTCGTAAAACACAAAGAAATGAGGAGCAGTCATGACGGGGCGGTGACTATGGTTCCTTAGGTCGTCTTTGATGCCGAAAAAAAATTTTAGGCGATCCGGTTCTAGGGGTCCCGGGCCTACTTGGGAGGCGTGGGCTATAGCACACGAAAATATGGGATTCGGGCGGAATTCTAGATTTTTGGCCGTAAAAGGCAAAAAAACGAGGAACGGTCATGGAGAGGTGGTGACTATGGTTATTTAGGTCGTATTTGATGGCCCAAAAAAATTTTAGGCTTTCCGAGTCCGGGGGCCTGACCCACTCGGAAGGCATGGGCTATAGCATACGAAAATATGGGAATCGGGCGGAATTCTAGTTTTTTGTCCATAAAACGCAAAAACACGAGGAGCAATCATGACGGGGCGGTAACTATGGTTCCTTAGGTTGTATTTGATGGCGCGAAAAAATTTTAGGCTATCCGGTTCTGGGGGTCCCGGGCCCACTCAAAAGGCGTGGGCTAATAGCACATGAAAATATTGGATTCGGGCGGAATTCTAGTTTTTTTGCCATAAAATGCAAAAAAAGAGGAACGGTCATGGAGAGGTGGTGATTATGGTTCTTTAGGTCGTATTTGATAGCCCAAAAAACTTTTAGGCTATCCTAGTCCGGGGGCCCGGCCCACTCGAAAGGCATGGGCTATTGCATACGAAAATATGGGAATTAGGCGGAATTATAGTTTTTTGGCTATAAACTGCAAAAAATAAGGAACGATCATGGTGGGGCAGTGACTATGGTTACTTAGGTCGTATTTTATGGCCCGGAAAATTTTTAGGCAATCTGGGTCTGGGGAGCCCGGGTCCACTCGGAAAGCGTCGGCTAAAGCATACGAAAATATGGGAATCAGGCAGAATTCTAGTTTTTTGGCCGTAAAACACAAAACACGAGGAACGGTTATGGCGGAGCGGTGATTATGGTTCCTTAAATCGTATTCTATGGCCCGAAAAAATTTTAGGCGATCCGGGTCGGGGGCGGCGGGCCCACTCGGAAGGCATGGGTTATAGCACACGAAAATATGGGAATTGGGCAAAATTCTAGTGTTTTGGTCGTAAAACGCAAAATAACGAGGAAAGGTCATGGCGGGCGGTGAATATTTTTCCTTAGATTGTTTTCGATGGCCATAAAAAGTTTTAGGCGATCCGGTTCGGGGGGCCCGGGCCCATTCGGAAGGCGTGGACTATAGCACACAAAAATATGGGAATCAGGCGGAATTCTAGTTATTTGGCCGTAAAATGCAAAAACACGGGGAGCAGTCATGATGGGGAGGTGACTATGGTTCGTTAGGTTGTATTGGATAGCCCAAAATATTTTTAGGCAATCCGATTTTGGGGGTCTGGGCCCACTCGCAAGGCGTGGGCTATAGCACACGAAAATATAGGAATCGGGCGGAATTCTAGTTTTTTGGCTATAAAACGCAAAGAAATGAGGAGCAGTCATGACGGGGCGGTGACTATGGTTCCTTAGGTCGTATTTGATGGCTCGGAAAAATTGTTTTAGATGATCTAGGTCTAGGGGGTTGGTCCCACTCAAAATGCGAGGGCTATAGCACACGATAATATGGGAATCGGGCGGAGTTCTAGTTTTTTGGCCGTAAAACACAAAGAAATGAGGAGCAGTCATGGTGGGGCGGCGACTATGGTTCCTTAGGTCGTATTTGATTGCCCGAAAAAATTTTAGGCGATCCGGTTCTGGGGGACCGGGGCCACTCGGAAGGCGTGGGCTATAGCACACGAAAATATTTGAATCACGCGGAATTCTAGTGTTTTGGCCGTAAAACGCAAAAGGAGCGAGGAGCAATCATGACGGGGAGGTGACTATAGTTCCTTAGGTCGTATTGGATAGCCCGAAAGTTTTTATAAAATCTTGTTCTGGGGGCCTGGGCCCACTCGGAAGGCGTGGGATATAGCACACGAAAATATGTGAATCGGGCGGAATTCTAGTGTTTTGGTCGTAAAACACAAAGAAATGAGGAGCAGTCATGACGGGGCGGTGACTATGGTTCCTTAGGTCGTCTTTGATGCCGAAAAAAAATTTTAGGCGATCCGGTTCTGGGGGTCCCGGGCCTACTTGGGAGGCGTGGGCTATAGCACACGAAAATATGGGATTCGGGCGGAATTCTAGTTTTTTGGCCGTAAAAGGCCAAAAAACGAGGAACGGTCATGGAGAGGTGGTGACTATGGTTATTTAGGTCGTATTTGATGGCCCAAAAAAATTTTAGGCTTTCCGAGTCCGGGGGCCTGACCCACTCGGAAGGCATGGGCTATAGCATACGAAAATATGGGAATCGGGCGGAATTCTAGTTTTTTGTCCATAAAATGCAAAAAAACGAGGAGCAATCATGACGGGGCAGTAACTATGGTTCCTTAGGTTGTATTTGATGGCGCGAAAAAATTTTAGGCTATCCGGTTCTGGGGGTCCCGGGCCCACTCAAAAGGCGTGGGCTAATAGCACATGCAAATATTGGATTCGGGCGGAATTCTAGTTTTTTTGCCATAAAATGCAAAAAAAGAGGAACGGTCATGGAGAGGTGGTGACTATGGTTCTTTAGGTCGTATTTGATGGCCCAAAAAACTTTTAGGCTATCCTAGTCCGGGGGCCCGGCCCACTCGAAAGGCATGGGCTATTGCATACGAAAATATGGGAATTAGGCGGAATTATAGTTTTTTGGCTATAAACTGCAAAAAATAAGGAACGATCATGGTGGGGCAGTGACTATGGTTCCTTAGGTCGTATTTTATGGCCCGGAAAATTTTTAGGCAATCTGGGTCTGGGGAGCCCGGGTCCACTCGGAAAGCGTCGGCTAAAGCATACGAAAATATGGGAATCAGGCAGAATTCTAGTTTTTTGGCCGTAAAACACAAAACACGAGGAACGGTTATGGCGGAGCGGTGATTATGGTTCCTTAAATCGTATTCTATGGCCCGAAAAATTTTTAGGCGATCCGGGTCGGGGGCGGCGGGCCCACTCGGAAGGCATGGGTTATAGCACACGAAAATATGGGAATTGGGCAAAATTCTAGTTTTTTGGTCGTAAAACGCAAAATAACGAGGAAAGGTCATGGCGGGCGGTGAATATTTTTCCGTAGATTGTTTTCAATGGCCATAAAAAGTTTTAGGCGATCCGGTTCGGGGGGCCCGGGCCAATTCGGAAGGCGTGGACTATAGCACACAAAAATATGGGAATCAGGCGGAATTCTAGTTATTTGGCCGTAAAACGCAAAAAACACGGGGAGCAGTCATGATGGGGAGGTGACTATGGTTCGTTAGGTTGTATTGGATAGCCCGAAAATTTTTTAGGCAATCCGATTTTGGGGGTCTGGGCCCACTCGCAAGGCGTGGGCTATAGCACACGAAAATATGGGAATCGGGCGGAATTCTAGTTTTTTGGCTATAACATGCAAAGAAATGAGGAGCAGTCATGACGGGGCGGTGACTATGGTTCCTTAGGTCATATTTGATGGCTCGGAAAAATTGTTTTAGATGATCTAGGTCTGGGGGTTGGTCCCACTCAAAATGCGAGGGCTATAGCACACGATAATATGGGAATCGGGCGGAGTTCTAGTTTTTTGGCCGTAAAACACAAAGAAATGAGGAGCAGTCATGGTGGGGCGGCGACTATGGTTCCTTAGGTCGTATTTGATTGCCCGAAAAATTTTTAGGCGATCCGGTTCTGGGGGACCGGGGCCACTCGGAAGGCGTGGGCTATAGCACACGAAAATATTTGAATCACGCGGAATTCTAGTGTTTTGGCCATAAAACGCAAAAGGAGCGAGGAGCAATCATGACGGGGAGGTGACTATAGTTCCTTAGGTCATATTGGATAGCCCGAAAGTTTTTATAAAATCTTGTTCTGGGGGCTTGGGCCCACTCGGAAGGCGTGGGATATAGCACACGAAAATATGGGAATCGGGCGGAATTCTAGTTTTTTGGCCGTAAAACACAAAGAAATGAGGAGCAGTCATGACGGGGCAGTGACTATGGTTCCTTACGTCGTCTTTGATGCCGCAAAAAAATTTTAGGCGATCCGGTTCTGGGGGTCCCGGGCCTACTTGGGAGGCGTGGGCTATAGCACACGAAAATATGGGATTCGGGCGGAATTCTAGTTTTTTGGCCGTATAAGGCAAAAAAACGAGGAACGGTCATGGAGAGGTGGTGACTATGGTTATTTAAGTCGTATTTGATGGCCCAAAAAATTTTTAGGCTTTCCGAGTCCGGGGGCCTGACCCACTCGGAAGGCATGGGCTATAGCATACGAAAATATGGGAATCGGGCGAAATTGTAGTTTTTTGGCAATAAAATTCAAAAACTAAGGAATGATCATGGCAGGGCAGTGACTACGGTTCCTTAGGTCGTAGTTTATGGCCCGTAAAAGTTTTAGGCGATCCGGGTCCTGGGAGCCTGGGTCCACTCGGGAGGCGTCGGCTAAAGCACACGAAAATATGGGAATCGGGCAAAATTCTAGTTTTTTGGCCGTAAAACGCTAAACATGAGGAACGGTTATGGTGGAGCGGTGATTATGGTTCCTTAAATCGTAATCTCTGGCCCAAAATTTTTTTAGGCGATCCAGGTCCGGGGGGCCTGGCCCACTCGGAAGGCGTGGGTTATAGCACACGAAAATATGGGAATTGGGCGGAATTCAAGTTATTTGGCCGTAAAACGCAAAAACAAGAGGAGCAGTCATGATGGGGAGGTGACTATGGTTCCTTAGGTTGTATTGGATAGCCCAAAAAGTTTTTAGGCAATCTGGTTCTGGGGGCCCGGGCCTACTCGGAAGGCGTGGACTATAGCATAAGAAAATATGAGAATCGGGCGGAATTCTAGTTATTTGGCCGTAAAACGCAAAACCATGAGGAGCAGTCATGATGGGGAGGTGACTATGGTTCATTAGGTCGTATTGGATAGCCCGAAAATTTTTTAGGCAATCCGGTTCAGGGGGTCTGGGCCCACTCGGAAGACGTGGGCTATAGCACACGCAAAAATGGGAATTGGGCGGAATTCAAGTTTTTTGGCCGTAAAACACAAAGAAATGAGGAGCAGTCATGACGGGGCTGTGAATATTGTTCCTTAGGTCGTATTTGATGGCCTGGAAAAAATTTAAGCGATCCGGTTCTGGGGGCCCGGGCCCACACCGAAAATATGGGATTCGGTGGGAATTCTAGTTTTTTGGCCGTAAAACACAAATAAATGAGGAACGATCATGGAAAGGTGGTGACTATGGTTATTTTGGTCATATTTTGATGGCCTAGAAAAATTTTAGGCGATCCGGTTCTGGGGGGCCTGACCCATTCGGAAGGCGTGGTCTATAGCACACGTAAATATGCGAATCAGGCGGAATTCTAGTTTTATTGCCGTAAAACGCAAAAATCTGAGGTAAGGTCATGGCGGGGAGGTGACTATGGTTCCTTAGATCGTATTTGATCGCTCGGAAAAATTGTTTTAGGCGATCCGGGTCTGGGGGGCTCGGCCTACTCGGAATGCGTGGGCTATAGCATACGATAATATGGGAATCGGGTGGAGTTCTAGTTTTTTGGCCATAAAACACAAAGAAATGGGGAGCAGTCATGGTGGCGCAGCGACTATGGTTCCATAGGTCGAATTTGATGGCCCAGAAAAATTTTAGGCAATACGGTTCTAGTTTCCCGAGGCCACTCGGAAGGTGTGGGCTATTGCACACAAAAATGTTTGAATTAGGCGGAATTCTTCTTTTTTGGCCGTAAAACGCAAATAAATGAGGAGCAATCATGACAGGTAGGTGACTATGGTTGCTTAGGTCGTATTGAATAGCCCAAAATTTTTTTAGGAGATCCGGTTCTGGGGGCTTGGGCCCACTCGAAAGGCGTGGGATATAGAACACGAGAATATGGGAATCAGGCAAAATTCTAGTTTTTTGGCCGTAAAACGCAAAGCAATGAGGAGCAGTCATGATGGGGCGGTGACTATGGTTCCTTAGGTCGTATTTGATGGCCCGGAATAAATTTAAGCGATCCGGTACTGGGGGCCCTAGCCCACACCGAAGGCGTGGGCTATAGCACACGAAAATATGGGAATCAGGCGGAATTCTAATTATTTGATCGTAAAACGCAAATATACGAGGTGCAGTCATGATGGGGAGGTGACTATGGTTCCTTAGGTCATATTTTGATGGCCTATAAAAATATTAGGCGATCCGGTTTTGGGGATCCTGGGCCCACTTGGAGGGCATAAGCTATAGCACACGAAAATACGCGAATCGGTTGGAATTCTAGTTTTTTGGCCGTAAAATACAAAAAATTGAGGAAAGGTCATGGAGGGGCGGTGACTATAGTTCCTTAGGTCGTATTAGATGGCTCAGAAAAATTGTTTAAGGCGATCCGATTCTGGTTGCCCGGGGCCACTCGGAAGGCGTGGGCTATTGCACACAAAAATGTTTGAATTAGGCGGAATTCTTGTTTTTTGGCCGTAAAATGCAAATAAATGAGGAGCAATCATGATGGGGAGGTGACTATGGTTGCTTAGGTCGTATTGGATAGCCCGAAAAGATTTTAGGAGATCCGGTTCTGGGGGCCTGGGCCCACTCGAAAGGCGTGGGATATAGCACACGAAAATATGGGAATCAGGCGGAATTCTAGTTTTTTGGCCGTAAAACGCAAAGCAATGAGGAGCAGTCATGACGGGGCGATGACTATGGTTCCTTAGGTCGTATTTGATGGCCCGGAATAAATTTAAGAGATCCGGTTCTGGGGGCCCTGGCCCACACCGAAGGCGTGGGCTATAGCACACGAAAATATGGGAATCGGGCGGAATTCTAGTTATTTGGTCGTAAAACGCAATAACACGAGGTGCAGTCATGACGGGGAGGTGACTATGGTTCCTTAGGTCGTATTTTGATGGCCTAGAAAAATTTTAGGTGATTCGGTTTTGGGGATCCTGGGCCCACTTGGAAGGCGTAAGCTATAGCACACGAAAATATGCGAATCAGGCGGAATTCTAGTTTTTTGGCCGTAAAACGCAAAAAAATGAGGAGAGGTCATGGAGGGGTAGTGACTATGGTTCCTTAGGTCGTATTAGATGGCTCATAAAAATTATTTAAGGCGATCCGGGTCTGGGGGTCTCGGGCCCACTTGGAATGCGTGGGCTATAGCACACGATAATATGGGAATCGGGTGGAGTTCTAGTGTTTTGGCCGTAAAACACAAAGAAATGAGGAGCAGTCATGGCGGAGCAGAAACTATGGTTCCTTAGGTCGTATATGATGCCCCGGAAAAATTTTAGGCTATCCGGTTCTGGGGAACCGGGGCCACTTGGAATGTGTGGGCTATAGCACACGAAAATATTTGAATCAGACGGAATTCTAGTTTTGTGGACATAAAAACACAAACAAACGAGGAGCAATCATGACAGGGCGGTAACTATGGTTCCTTAGGTCGTATTCGATGGCGCGGAACTTTTTAGGAGATCCGGTTCTAGGGGTCCCGGGCCAACTCGGAAGGCGTGGACTATAGCACACGAAAATATGGGATTCGGGCAAAATTCTAGTTTTTTGGCCGTAAAACGCAAACAAACGAGGAATGGTCATGGCGAGGTGGTGACTATGGTTCCTTAGGTCGTATTTGATGGCCCAAAAAAATTTTAGTCTATCCGAGTCCGGGGGTCAGCCCACCCGGAAGGCATGGGCTATAGCATACGAAAATATGGGAATCGGGCGGAATTGTAGTTCTATGGCCATAAAATGCAAAAAATAAGGAACGATCATGGCAGAGTGGTGACTATGGTTCCTTAGGTCATATTTTATGGCCCAGAAAAGTTTTAGGCAATCCGGGTCTGGGGAGCCCGGGTACACTCGGAAGGCGTCGGCTAAAGCACACGAAAATATGGGAATCGGGCAGAATTCTAGTTTTTAGCCATAAAATGCATAAAACGAGGAACGATTATGGCAGAGCGGTGATTATGGTTCCTTAGATCGTATTCTATGGCCCACTCGGAAGGCGTGGACTATAGCACATGAAAATATGGGAATCGGGCGGAATTCTAGTTATTTGGCCATAAAATGCAAAAACACGAGGAGCAGTCATGACGGGGAGGTGACTATGGTTCCTTAGGTCGTATTGGATAGCCCGAAAGTTTTTTAGGAGATCTGGTTCCTGGGACCTGGGCCCACTCGGAAGGCGTGGGCTATAACACATGAAAATATAGGAATCGGGCGAAATTCTAGTTTTTTGGCCATAAAACGCAAATAAATGAGGAGCAGTCATGACGAGGCAGTGACTATGGTTCCTTAGGTCGTATTTGATGGCCCGGAAAAAATTTAAGCGATTCGGTTCTGGGGGCCCGAGCCCACACCAAAGGCGTGGACTAAATCACACGAAAATATGAGAATTGGCTGTAAAATGCCAAAACACGAGGAGCAGTCATGATGGGGCGGTGACTATGGTTCCTTAGGTCGTATTTTGATGGCCCAAAAAAATTTTAGGCGATCTGATTCTGGGGGGACCGGGGCTACTCGGAAAGCGTAGGCAATATCACACGATAATATGGGAATTGGGCGGAGTTCTAGTTTTTTTGTCCTAAAACACAAAGAAATGTGGAGTTGTCATGGCGGGGCGACGACTATGGTTCCTTAGGTCATATCTGATGGCCCGAAAAATTTTTAGACGATCCAGTTCTGGGGGCCTGGGGCCACTCGGAAGGTGTGGGCGATAGCACACGAAAATATTTGAATGAGGCAGAATTCTTGTTTTTTGGCCGTAAAACGCAAAAAAACAAGGAGCAATCATGACGGGGCGGTGATTATTGTTTCTTAGGTCGTATTTGATGGCGCAAAATTTTTTTAGGCGATCCGGGTCTGGGGGCCCGGGCCCACTCGGAAGGCGTGGGCTATAGCACACAAAAATATGGGAATCGGGCAGAATTCTAGTTTTTTGGCCGTAAAACGCAAATAAATGAGGAGCAGTCATGACGAGGCGTTGACTATTTTTCCTTAGGTTGTTTTTGAGGCCCAGAAAAATGTTAGGCAATCCAGGAGAAATGTGTGGGCTATAGCACACGAAATTATGGAAATCGGGCGGAATTCTAGTTTTTTGGCTGTAAAACGCAAATAAACGAGGAAAGGTCATGGCAGGGCGGTGACTATTTTTCCTTAGGTCATTTTTTTGGCCCGAAAAGATTTTAGGCGATCCATGTCCGGGGGGCTCTGCTCACTAGGAAGGCGTGGGCTATAGCATACGAAAATATGGGAATCGGGCAGAATTCTAGTGTTTTGGCCGTAAATCGCAAATAAACGAGGAACGGTCATGGCAGGGCGGTGACTATGGTTCCTTAGGTTGTATTTGATGGTCCAGAAAATTTTTAGGTGATCCGGTTCTGGGGGGCCCGACACACTCGGAAGGCGTGAGCTATAGCACACGAAAATATGAGAATTAGGCGGAATTCTAGTTTTTTGGCCGTAAAACGCAAAGAAATGAGAAGAAATAATGACGGGGCGGTGACTATGGTTCCTTAGGTCGTATTTGATGGCCCGGAAAAATTTTAGGCGATCTGGTT
Source organism: Nicotiana tomentosiformis (assembly GCF_000390325.3). Taxonomy (NCBI): domain Eukaryota; kingdom Viridiplantae; phylum Streptophyta; class Magnoliopsida; order Solanales; family Solanaceae; genus Nicotiana; species Nicotiana tomentosiformis. Next base: position 732,339 of record NW_027174569.1, read on the forward strand.
CTGGGGGGACCGGGTCCACTCGGGAGGCGTGGGCTATATAGCACACGAAAATATGGGAATCAGGCGGAATACTAGTTTTTTGGACGTAAAATGCAAAACAACAAGGAGCAGTCATGATAGGGCGGTGACTATTGTACCTTAGGTCGTATTTGATAGCCCGAAAAATTATTAGATGATCCGGGTCTAGGGACCCGGGCCCACTCAGTATGCGTGGGCTATAGCACATGAAAATATGGAAATCGGGTGAAATTCTAGTTTTTTGCAGGGTAAAACTCAAATAAACGAGGAACGGTCATGGAGGGGTGGTGACTATGGTTCCTTAGGTCATATTTGATGGCCCGGAAAAGTTTTAGGCGATCCGGTTCTGGAGGGCCTGACCCACTCAGAAGGCGTGGGCTATAGCACACGAAAATATGGGAATCGAGCGGAATTCTAGTTTTTTGGCCGTAAAACGCAAAGAAATGAGGAGCAGTCATGACGGGGCAATGACTATGGTTCCTTATGTCGTATTTAATGGCCCAAATATTTTTTAGGTGATCCGGTTCTGGGGGGCACAGGTCCACTCGAAAGGCGTGGGCTATAGCACAAGAAAATATGGGAATCGGGTGGAATTCTTATTTTTTGGCAATAAAATGCAAAACAATGAGGAGCAGTCATGACGGGGCGGTGACTATGGTTCCTTAGGTCGTATTTGATGGCCGGAAAAATTTTTTAGCGATCCATTTTTCTAGGGGGGCCGAGCCCACACGGAAGGCGTGGGCTATAGCAAACGAAAATATGGGAAGCAGGCGGAATTCTAGTTTTTTGGCCGTAAAATAAAAATACAAGAGGTGCAGTTATAGCGGGATGATTACTATGGTTTCTTAGGTTGTATTTGATGGCCCAAAAAAATTTTCGGCGATCCGATGATGGGGGACCCGGGCCCACTCGAAAGGCGTGGGCTATAGCACACGAAAATATGGGAATCAGGCGGAATTCTAGTTCTTTGGCCGTAAAACGCAAATAAACGAGGAACGGTCATGGAGGGGCAGTGACTATGGTTCCTTAGGTTGTATTTGATGGCCCGGAAAAATTTTTAGGCGATCCGGTTCTGGGGGGCTCGACCCACTCAAAGGGCGTGGACTATAGCACACGAAAATATGGGAATCGGGCAGAATTCTAGTTTTTTGGCCATAAAATACAAAACAATGAGGAGCAGTCATGACGGGGCGGTGACTATGGTTCCTTAGGTCGTATTTGATGGTCCAAAAGTTTTTTAGGCGATCCGATTTTCTAGGGAGCCCGGGCCCACTCGGAAGGCGTGGGCTATAGCACACGACAATATGGGAATCAGGTAGAATACTAGTTTTTTGACTGTAAAACGCAAAAGAAACATGGAGTAGTCATGACGGGGCAGTGACTATGGTTCCTTAGGTCATATTTGATGGCCCGAAAATTTTTTAGGCGAGCCGATTCTGTGGGGCCCGGGCACAGTCGCAAGGCGTTAGGTATACAGCACACGAAAATGTGGGAACCGAGGGGAATTCTAGTTTTTTTGCCTTAAAATGCAAAAAAATGAGGAACGGTCATGTCGGGGTAGTGACTATGATTCCTTAGGTCGTATTTGATGGCTCAAAAAATTTTTAGGCGAACCGATTCTGGGGGGCCCGGGCCCACTCGCAAGGCGTTGGCTATATAGCACACGAAAATGTGGGAACCGGGGGGAATTCTAGTTTTTTTCCTTAAAATGCAAAAAAATGAGGAACGGTCATGTCGGGGCAGTGACTATGATTCCTTAGGTCGTATTTGATGGCTTTGAAAAATTTTAAGCGATTCGGTTCCGGGCGGCCCGAGCCCACTCGGAATGCTTGGGATATAGTACACAAAAATATGGGAATCGGGCAGAATTCTAGTGTTTTGGCCGTAAAATGCAAATAAACAAGGAACGGTCATGGTAGGGCGGTGACTATTTTTCCTTAGGTCATGTTTTTGGCCCGAAAAGATTTTAGGCGATCCATGTCCGGGGGGCTCTGCTCACTAGGAAGGCGTGGGCTATAGCATACGAAAATATGGGAATCGGGCAGAATTCTAGTTTTTTGGCTGTAAATCGCAAATAAACGAGGAACGGTCATGGCAGGGCGGTGACTATGGTTCCTTAGGTTGTATTTGATGGCCCAGAAAATTTTTAGGTGATCCGGTTCTGGGGGCCCGACCCACTCGGAAGGCGTGGGCTATAGCACACGAAAATATGAGAATTAGGCGGAATTCTAGTTTTTTGGCCGTAAAACGCAAAGAAATGACAAGTAATAATGACGGGGCGGTGACTATGGTTCCTTAGGTCGTATTTGATGGCCCGAAAAAATTTTAGGCGATCTGGTTCTGGGGGGACCGGGTCCACTCGGGAGGCGTGGGCTATATAGCACACGAAAATATGGGAATCAGGCGGAATACTAGTTTTTTGGACGTAAAATGCAAAACAACAAGGAGCAGTCATGATAGGGCGGTGACTATTGTTCCTTAGGTCGTATTTGATAGCCCGGAAAAATTTTAGATGATCCGGGTCTAGGGACCCGGGCCCACTCGGTATGCGTGGGCTATAGCACACGAAAATATTGGAATCGGGCGGAATTCTAGTTTTTTGCAGGGTAAAACTCAAATAAACGAGGAACGGTCATGGAGGGGTGGTGACTATGGTTCCTTAGGTCATATTTGATGGCCCGGAAAAGGTTTAGGTGATCCGGTTCTGGAGGGCCTGACCCACTCAGAAGGCGTGGGCTATAGCACACGAAAATATGGGAATCGAGCGGAATTCTAGTTTTCTGGCCGTAAAACGCAAAGAAATGAGGAGCAGTCATGACGGGGCGATGACTATGGTTCCTTATGTCGTATTTAATGGCCCAAATCTTTTTTAGGTGATCCGGTTCTGGGGGGCACGGGTCCACTCGAAAGGCATGGGCTATAGCACAAGAAAATATGGGAATCGGGTGGAATTCTTATTTTTTGGCAATGAAACGCAAAACAATGAGGAGCAGTCATGACGGGGCAGTGACTATGGTTCCTTAAGTCATATTTGATGGCCTAAAAAATTTTTTAGCGATCCATTTTTCTAGGGGGGCCGAGCCCACCCGGAAGGCGTGGGCTATAGCAAACGAAAATATGGGAAGCAGGCGGAATTCTAGTTTTTTGGCCGTAAAACAAAAATACATGAGGTGCAGTTATAGCGGGGTGATTACTATGGTTTCTTAGGTTGTATTTGATGGCCCAAAAAAATTTTCGGCGATCCGATGATGGGGGGCCCGGGCCCACTCGGAAGGCGTGGGCTATAGCACACGAAAATATGGGAATCAGGCGGAATTCTAGTTCTTTGGCCGTAAAACGCAAATAAACGAGGAACGGTCATGGAGGGGCAGTGACTATGGTTCCTTAGGTTGTATTTGATGGCCCGGAAAAATTTATAGGCGATCCGGTTCTGGGGGGCTCGACCCACTCAAAGGGCGTGGGCTATAGCACACGAAAATATGGGAATCGGGCAGAATTCTAGTTTTTTGGCCATAAAATACAAAACAATGAGAAGCAGTCATGACGGGGCGGTGACTATGGTTCCTTAGGTCGTATTTGATGGTCCAAAATTTTTTTAGGCGATCCGATTTTCTAGGGAGCCCGGGCCCACTCGGAAGGCGTGGGCTATAGCACACGACAATATGGGAATCAGGTAGAATACTAGTTTTTTGACCGTAAAACGCAAAAGAAACATGGAGTAGTCATGACGGGGCAGTGACTATGGTTCCTTAGGTCGTATTTGATGGCCCGAAAATTTTTTAGGCGAGCCGATTCTGTGGGGCCCGGGCACAGTCGCAAGGCGTTAGGTATACAGCACACGAAAATGTGGGAACCGAGGGGAATTCTAGTTTTTTTGCCATAAAATGCAAAAAAATGAGGAACGGTCATGTCGGGGCAGTGACTATGATTCCTTAGGTCGTATTTGATGGCTCGAAAAATTTTTAGGCGAACCGATTCTGGGGGGCCCGGGCCCACTCGCAAGGCGTTGGCTATATAGCACACGAAAATGTGGGAACCGGGGGGAATTCTAGTTTTTTTTCCTTAAAATGCAAAACAATGAGGAACGGTCATGTCGGGGCAGTGACTATGATTCCTTAGGTCGTATTTGATGGCTTTGAAAAATTTTAAGCGATTCGGTTCCGGGCGGCCCGAGGCCACTCGGAATGCTTGGGATATAGTACACAAAAATATGGGAATCGGGCAGAATTCTAGTGTTTTGGCCGTAAAATGCAAATAAACAAGGAACGGTCATGGTAGGGCGGTGACTATTTTTCCTTAGGTCATTTTTTTGGCCCGAAAAGATTTTAGGCGATCCATGTCCGGGGGGCTCTGCTCACTAGGAAGGCGTGGGCTATAGCATACGAAAATATGGGAATCGGGCAGAATTCTAGTTTTTTGGCCGTAAATCGCAAATAAACGAGGAACGGTCATGGCAGGGTGGTGACTATGGTTCCTTAGGTTGTATTTGATGGCCCAGAAAATTTTTAGGTGATCCGGTTCTGGGGGCCCGACCCACTCGGAAGGCGTGGGCTATAGCACACGAAAATATGAGAATTAGGCGGAATTCTAGTTTTTTGGCCGTAAAACGCAAAGAAATGAGAAGTAATAATGACGGGGCGGTGACTATGGTTCCTTAGGTCGTATTTGATGGCCCGGAAAAATTTTAGGCGATCTGGTTCTGGGGGGACCGGGTCCACTCGGGAGGCGTGGGCTATATAGCACACGAAAATATGGGAATCAGGCGGAATACTAGTTTTTTGGACGTAAAATGCAAAACAACAAGGAGCAGTCATGATAGGGCGGTGACTATTGTTCCTTAGGTCGTATTTGATAGCCCGGAAAAATTTTAGATGATCCGGGTCTAGGGACCCGGGCTCACTCGGTATGCGTGGGCTATAGCACACGAAAATATGGGAATCGGGCGGAATTCTAGTTTTTTGCAGGGTAAAACTCAAATAAACGAGGAACGGTCATGGAGGGGTGGTGACTATGGTTCCTTAGGTCATATTTGACGGCCCGGAAAAGTTTTAGGCGATCCGGTTCTGGAGGGCCTGACCCACTCAGAAGGCGTGGGCTATAGCACACGAAAATATGGGAATCGGGCGGAATTCTAGTTTTTTGGCCGTAAAACGCAAAGAAATGAGGAGCAGTCATGACGGGGCGATGACTATGGTTCCTTATGTCGTATTTAATTGCCCAAAATATTTTTAGGTGATCCGGTTCTGGGGGGCACGGGTCCACTCGAAAGGCGTGGGCTATAGCACAAGAAAATATGGGAATCGGGTGGAATTCTTATTTTTTGGCAATAAAACGCAAAACAATGAGGTGCAGTCATGACGGGGCGGTGAGTATGGTTCCTTAGGTCGTATTTGATGGCCTGGAAAATTTTTTAGCGATCCATTTTTCTAGGGGGGCCGAGCTCACACGGAAGGCGTGGGCTATAGCAAACGAAAATATGGGAAGCAGGCGGAATTCTAGTTTTTTGGCCGTAAAAAAAATACATGAGGTGCAGTTTTAGCGGGGTGATTACTATGGTTTCTTAGGTTGTATTTGATGGCCCAAAAAAATTTTCGGCGATCCGATGATGGGGGGCCCGGGCCCACTCGGAAGGCGTAGGCTATAGCACACGAAAATATGGGAATCAGGCGGAATTCTAGTTCTTTGGCCGTAAAACACAAATAAACGAGGAACGGTCATGGAGGCGCAGTGACTATGGTTCCTTAGGTCGTATTTGATGGCCCGGAAAATTTTTTTAGGCGATCCGGTTCTGGGGGGCTCGACCCACTCAAAAGGCGTGGGCTATAGCACATGAAAATATGGGAATCGGGCAGAATTCTAGTTTTTTGGCCATAAAATACAAAACAATGAGGAGCAGTCATGACGGGGCGGTGGCTATGGTTCCTTAGGTCGTATTTGATGGTCAAAAATTTTTTTAGGCGATTCAATTTTCTAGGGAGCCCGGGCCCACTCGAAAGGCGTGGGCTATAGCACACGACAATATGGGAATCAGGTAGAATACTAGTTTTTTGACCGTAAAACGCAAAAGAAACATGGAGTAGTCATGATGGGGCAGTGACTATGGTTCCTTAGGTCGTATTTGATGGCCCGAAATTTGTTTAGGCCAACCGATTCTGGGGGGCCCGGGCACACTCGCAAGGCATTAGGTATACAGCACACGAAAATATGGGAACCGGGGGGAATTCTAGTTTTTTTGCCTTAAAATGCAAAAAAATGAGGAACGGTCATGTCGGGGCAGTGACTATGATTCCTTAGGTCGTATTTGATGGCTCGAAAATTTTTTAGGCGAACCAATTCTGGGGGGCCCGGGCCCACTCGCAAGGCATTGGCTATATAGCACACGAAAATGTGGGAACCGGGGGGAATTCTAGTTTTTTTCCTTAAAATGCAAAAAAATGAGGAACGGTCATGTCGGGGCAGTGACTATAATTCCTTAGGTCGTATTTGATGGCTTTTAAAAATTTTAAGCGATTCAGTTCCGGGCGGCCCGAGCCCACTCGGAATGCTTGGGATATAGTACACAAAAATACGGGAATCGAGCGGAATTCTAGTTTTTTGGCCGTAAAATGCAAATAAACGAGGAACGGTCATGGTAGGGCGGTGACTATTTTTCCTTAGGTCATTTTTTTGGCCCGAAAAGATTTTAGGCGATCCATGTCCGGGGGGCTCTGCTCACTTGGAAGGCGTGGGCTATAGCATACGAAAATATGGGAATCGGGCAGAATTCTAGTTTTTTGGCCGTAAATCGCAAATAAACGAGGAACGGTCATGGCAGGGCGGTGACTATGGTTCCTTAGGTTGTATTTGATGGCCCAGAAAATTTTTAGGTGATCCGGTTCTTGGGGACCCGACCCACTCGGAAGGCGTGGGCTATAGCACACGAAAATATGAGAATTAGGCGGAATTCTAGTTTTTTGACCGTAAAACGCAAAGAAATGAGAAGTAATAATGACGGGGCGGTGACTATGGTTCCTTAGGTCGTATTTGATGGCCCAGAAAAATTTTAGGCGACCTGGTTCTGGGGGGACCGGGTCCAGTCGGGAGGCGTGGGCTATATAGCACATGAAAATATGGGAATCAGGCAGAATACTATTTTTTTGGACGTAAAATGCAAAACAACAAGGAGCAGTCATGATAGGGCGGTGACTATTTTTCCTTAGGTCGTATTTGATAGCCCGAAATTTTTTTAGATGATCCAGGTCTAGGGATCCGGGCCCACTCGGTATGCGTGGGCTATAGCACACGAAAATATGGGAATCGGGCGAAATTCTAGTTTTTTGCAGGGTAAAACTCAAATAAACGAGGAAAGGTCATGGAGGGGTGGTGACTATGGTTCCTTAGGTCATATTTGATGCCCCGGAAAAGTTTTAGGCGATCCGGTTCTGGAGGGCCTGACCCACTCAGAAGGCGTGGGTTATAGAACACGAAAATATGGGAATCGGGCGGAATTCTAGTTTTTTGGTCGTAAAACGCAAAGAAATGAGGAGCAGTCATGACGGGGCGATGACTATGGTTCCTTATGTCATATTTAATTGCCCAAATTTTTTTTAGGTGATCCGGTTCTGGGGGGCACGGGTCCACTCGAAAGGCGTGGGCTATAGCACAAGAAAATATGGGAATCGGGTGGAATTCTTATTTTTTGGCAATAAAACGCAAAATAATGAGGAGAAGTCATGACGGGGCGGTGAGTATGGTTCCTTAGGCCATATTTGATGGCCTGGAAAATTTTTTAGCGATCCATTTTTCTAGGGGGGCCGAGCTCACACGGAAGGCGTGGGCTATAGAAAACGAAAATATGGGAAGCAGGCGGAATTCTAGTTTTTTGGCCGTAAAAAAAAATACATGAGGTGCAATTTTAGCGGGGTGATTACTATGGTTTCTTAGGTTGTATTTGATGACCCAAAAAAATTTTCGGCGATCCGATGATGGGGGGCCCGGGCCCACTCGGAAGGCGTGGGCTATAGCACACGAAAATATGGGAATGAGGCGGAATTCTAGTTCTTTGGCCGTAAAACGCAAATAAACGAGGAACGGTCATGGAGGGGCAGTGACTATGGTTCCTTAGGTCGTATTTGATGGCCCGGAAAAATTTTTTAGGCGATCCGGTTCTGGGGGGCTCGACCCACTCAAAAGGCGTGGGCTATAGCACACGAAAATATGGGAATCGGGCAGAATTCTAGTTTTTTGGCCATAAAATACAAAACAATGAGGAGCATTCATGACGGGGCGGTGACTATGGTTCCTTAGGTCGTATTTGATGGTCCAAAATTTTTTTAGGCGATTCGATTTTCTAGGGAGCCCGGGCCCACTCGGAAGGCGTGGGCTATAGCACACGACAATATGGGAATCAGGTAGAATACTAGTTTTTTGACCGTAAAACGCAAAAGAAACATGGAGTAGTCATGACGGGGCAGTGACTATGGTTCCTTAGGTCGTATTTGATGGCCCGAAATTTTTTTAGGCGAACTGATTCTGGGGGGCCCGGGCACACTCGCAAGGCGTTAGGTATACAGCACACGAAAATATGGGAACCGGGGGGAATTCTAGTTTTTTTGCCTTAAAATGCAAAAAAATGAGGAACGGTCATGTCGGGGCAGTGACTATGATTCCTTAGGTCGTATTTGATGGCTCAAAAAATTTTTAGGCGAACCGATTCTGGGGGGCCCGGGCCCACTCGCAAGGCGTTGGCTATATAGCACACGAAAATGTGGGAACCGGGGGGAATTCTAGTTTTTTTTCCTTAAAATGCAAAAAAATGAGGAACGGTCATGTCGGGGCAGTGACTATGATTCCTTAGGTCGTATTTGATGGCTTTTAAAAATTTTAAGCGATTCGGTTCCGGGCGGCCCGAGCCCACTCGGAATGCTTGGGATATGGTACACAAAAATATGGGAATCGGGCGGAATTCTAGTTTTTTGGCCGTAAAATGCAAATAAACGAGGAACGGTCAAGGTAGGGCGGTGACTATTTTTCCTTAGGTCATTTGTTTGGCCCGAAAAGATTTTAGGCGATCCATGTCCGGGGGGCTCTGCTCACTAGGACGGCGTGGGCTATAGCATACGAAAATATGGGAATCGGGCAGAATTCTAGTTTTTTGGCCGTAAATCGCAAATAAACGAGGAACGGTCATGGCAGGGCGGTGACTATGGTTCCTTAGGTTGTATTTGATGGCCCAGAAAATTTTTAGGTGATCCGGTTCTGGGGGCCCGACCCACTCGGAAGGCGTGGGCTATAGCACACGAAAATATGAGAATTAGGCGGAATTCTAGTTTTTTGGCCGTAAAACGCAAAGAAATGAGAAGTAATAATGACGGGGCGGTGGCTATGGTTCCTTAGGTCGTATTTGATGGCCCAGAAAAATTTTAGGCGACCTGGTTCTGGGGGGACCGGGTCCACTCTGGAGGCGTGGGCTATATAGCACATGAAAATATGGGAATCAGGCGGAATACTAGTTTTTTGGATGTAAAATTCAAAAAAACAAGGAGCAGTCATGATAGGGCGGTGACTATTGTTCCTTAGGTCGTATTTGATAGCCCGGAAATTTTTTAGATGATCCAGGTCTAGGGACCCGGGCCCACTCAGTATGCGTGGGCTATAGCACACGAAAATATGGGAATCGGGCGGAATTCTAGTTTTTTGCAGGGTAAAACTCAAATAAACGAGGAACGGTCATGGAGGGGTGGTGACTATGGTTCCTTAGGTCATATTTGATGGCCCGGAAAAGTTTTAGGCAATCTGGTTCTGGAGGGCCTGACCCACTCAGAAGGCGTGGGCTATAGAACACGAAAATATGGGAATCAGGCGGAATTCTAGTTTTTTGGCCGTAAAACGCAAAGAAATGAGGAGCAGTCATGACGGGGCGATGACTATGGTTCCTTATGTCGTATTTAATTGCCCTAAATTTTTTTAGGTGATCCGGTTCTGGGGGGCACGGGTCCACTCGAAAGGCGTGGGCTATAGCACAAGAAAATATGGGAATCGGGTGGAATTCTTATTTTTGGCAATAAAACGCAAAATAATGAGGAGCAGTCATGACGGGGCGGTGAGTATGGTTCCTTAGGTCGTATTTAATGGCCTGGAAAATTTTTTAGCGATCCATTTTTCTAGGGGGGCCGAGCTCACACGGAAGGCGTGGGCTATAGCAAACGAAAATATGGGAAGCAGGCAGAATTCTAGTTTTTTGGCCGTAAAAAAAAAATACATGAGGTGCAGTTTTAGCGGGGTGATTACTATGGTTTCTTAGGTTGTATTTGATGGCCCAAAAAAAATTTCGGCGATCCGATGATGGGGGGCCCGGGCCCACTCGGAAGGCGTGGGCTATAGCATACGAAAATATGGGAATCAGGCGGAATTCTAGTTCTTTGGCCATAAAACGCAAATAAACGAGGAACGGTCATGGAGGGGCAGTGACTATGGTTCCTTAGGTCGTATTTGATGGCCCAAAAAAATTTTTTAGGCGATCCGGTTCTGGGGGGCTCGACCCACTCAAAAGGCGTGGCCTATTGCACACGAAAATATGGGAATCGGGCAGAATTCTAGTTTTTTGGCCATAAAATACAAAACAATGAGGAGCAGTCATGACGGGGCGGTGACTATGGTTTCTTAGGTCGTATTTGATGGTCCAAAATTTTTTTAGGCGATCTGATTTTCTAGGGAGCCCGGGCCCACTCGGAATGCGTGGGCTATAGCACACGACAATATGGGAATCAGGTAGAATACTAGTTTTTTGACCGTAAAACGCAAAAGAAACATGGAGTAGTCATGACGGGGCAGTGACTATGGTTCCTTAGGTCGTATTTGATGGCCCGAAAATGTTTTAGGCGAACCGATTCTGGGGGGCCCGGGCACACTCGCAAGGCGTTAGGTATACATCACACGAAAATATGGGAACCGGGGGGAATTCTAGTTTTTTTGCCTTAAAATGCAAAAAAATGAGGAACGGTCATGTCAGGGCAGTGACTATGATTCCTTAGGTCGTATTTGATGGCTCGAAAATTTTTTAGGCGAACCGATTCTGGGGGGCCCGGGCCCACTCGCAAGGCGTTTGCTATATAGCACACGAAAATGTGGGAACCGGGGGGAATTCTAGTTTTTTTTCCTTAAAATGCAAAAAAATGAGGAACGGTCATGTCGGGGCAGTGACAATGATTCCTTAGGTCGTATTTGATGGCTTTGAAAAATTTTAAGCGATTGGGATCCGGGCGGCCCGAGCCCACTCAGAATGCTTGGGATATAGTACACAAAAATATGGGAATCGGGAGGAATTCTAGTTTTTTGGCCGTAAAATGCAAATAAACGAGGAACGGTCATGGAAGGGCAGTGACTTTGGTTCCTTAGGTTGTATTTGATGCCCTGGAAAAAATTTAGGCGATCCGGTTCTGGGGGGCCTGACCCACTTGGAAGGCATGGGCTATAGCACACGAACATTCGGGAATCGGGCACAATTCTAGTTTTTTGGCCGTAAAATACAAAACAACGAAGGGCATGCATGGCGGGGCGTTGACTATGGTTCCTTAGGTCGTATTTGATGGCCCGAAAAACTTTTAGGCGATCCGGTTCTGGGGGGCCCGACCTTCTCGGAAGGCGTGGGCTATAGCACGCGAAAATATGGGAATCGGTTAGAATTCTAGTTTTTTAGCCATAAAACGCAAAAAAATGAGGAGAAATCATGATGGGGCGGTGACTATGGTCCCTTAGGTGGTATTTCATGGCCCCATAAAATTTTTAGGTGATCCGCTTTTCTAGGGGACCGGGCCCACTCGGAAGGCGTGGGCTATATCACACGACAATATGGGAATCAGGTAGAATTCTAGCTTTATGGCCGTAAAACGCAAAACAAACATGGAGTAGTCATGACGGGGCTGTGACTATGGTTCCTTAGGTCGTATTTGATGACCCGAAAAAAGTTTAGGCGATCCGATTCTGGGGGGCCCGGGCCCACTCGGAAGGCGTGGGCTATATAGCACACAAAAATATGGGAATCGGGCGGAATTCTAGTTTTTTGGCCTTAAAACGCAAAACAAACAGAGGAACGGTCATGGCGGGGCAGTGACTATGGTTCCTTAGGTCGTATTTGATGACCCGGAAAAATTTTAGGCGATCCGGTTCTGGGGGCCCGACCCACTCGGAAGGCGTGGCCTATAGCACATGAAAATATGGGAATCGGAAAGAATTCAAGTTTTTTAGCCATAAAACGCAAAACAATGAGGACCAGTCATGTCGGGGCGGTGAATATGGTTCCTTAGGTCGTATTTGGTGTCCTGGAGAATTTTTAGGCGATTCGCATTATTAGGGGGCCCGGGCCCACTCGAAAGGCGTGGGCTATAGTACACGACAATATGGGAATCAGGCAGAATTCTAGTTTTTTGGCCGTAAAACGCAAACAAAAAATATGGAGTAGTCATGACGGGGCGGTGACTATGGTTTCTTAGGTCGTATTTGATGGCCCGAAAAATTTTTAGGCTATTCGATTCTGGGGGGCCCGGTCCCACTCGGAAGGCGTGGGCTATAGCACACGAAAATATGGGAATCAGGCGGATTCTTGTTTTTTGGCCGTAAAACGCAAATAAACGAGTAACGGTCAGGGAGGGGTAGTGACTATGGTTCCTTAGGTCATATTTGATGGCCTGGAAAACCTTTAGGCGATCCTGTTCTGAGGGGCCCGACCCACTCGGAAGGTGTGGGCTATAGCACACGAAAATATGGGAATCAGGCAGAATTCTAGTTTTTTGGCCGTAAGATGCAAAAAAGCGAGGAGCAGTCATGACAGGGTGGTGACTATGGTGACTTAGGTCGTATTTGATGGCCCGGAAAACCTTTAGGCGATCCTGTTCTGAGGGGCCCGACCCACTCGGAAGGTGTGAGCTATAGCACACGAAAATATGGGAATCAGGCAGAATTCTAGTTTTTTGGCCGTAAGATGCAAAAAAGCGAGGAGCAGTCATGACAGGGTGGTGACTATGGTGACTTAGGTCATATTTGATGGCCCGAAAAACCTTTAGGCGATCCTGTTCTGAGGGGCCCGACCCACTCGGAAGGTGTGGGCTATAGCACACGAAAATATGGGAATCAGGCAGAATTCTAGTTTTTTGGCCGTAAGATGCAAAAACGCGAGGAGCAGTCATGACAGGGTGGTGACTATGGTGACTTAGGTCGTATTTGATGGCCCAAAAAATTTTTAGGCGATCCAATGATGGGGGGCCTGGGCCCACTCGGAAGGCGTGGGATATAGCACACGAAAATATGGGAATTGGGCGGAAATTTTAGTTTTTTATTCGTAAAACTCAAATAAATGAGGAACGGTCATGGAGGGGCGGTGACTATGGTTCCTTAGGTCGTACTTGATGGCCCGAAAAAATTTTAGGCGATCCGGTTCTGGGGGGCCCGACCTACTCGGAAGGCGTGGGCTATAGCACATAAAAATATGGGAATCGGGCAGAATTCTAGTATTTTGGCCATAAAACGCAAAACAATGAGGAGAAGTCATGACAGGGCAGGCACTATGGTTCCTTAGGTGGTATTTGATGGCCCGGAAAATTTTTAGGCAATCCGCTTTTCTAGGGGATCGGGCCCACTCGGAAGGCGTGGGCTATAGCACACGACAATATGGGAATCAGGCAGAATTCTAGCTTTTTGGCCGTAAAACATAAAACAAACATGGAGTAGTCATGATGGGGCGGTGACTATGGTTCCTTAGGTCGTATTTGGTGGCCCGAAAAATTTTTAGGCAATCCGATTCTAGGGGGCCCGGGCTCACTCGGAAAGCGTGGCAATATAGTACACGAAAATATGGGAATCGGGCGGACTTCTAGTTTTTTGGCCTTAAAACGCAAAAAGACCAAAGGAACGGTCATGGAGAGGCAGTGACTATGGTTCCTTAAGTCGTATTTGATGGCCCAAAAAAGTTTTAGGCGATCCGATGATGGGGGCCCGGGCCCACTCGGAAGGCGTCGGCTATAGCACATGAAAATATGGGAATCGGGCAGAATTCTAGTTTTTTGTCCGTAAAACTCAAATAAACGAGGAACAGACAAGGAGGGGCGGTGACTATGGTTCCTTAGGTCGTATTTGATGGATCGGAAAAATTTAAGGCGATCTAGTTCTGGGGGGCCCGACCCACTCGGAAGGCGTGGGCTATAGGACACGAAAATATGGGAATCGGGCAGAATTCAAGTTTGTTGGCCATAAAACGCAAAAAAATGAGGAGCAGTCATGTCGGGGCGGTGACTATGGTTCCTTAGGTCATTTTTATGGCCCGAAAAATTTTTAGGCGATCCGCATTTCTAGGGAGCCCGGGCCCACTCAGAAAGCGTGGGCTATAGCACACGAAAATATGGGAATCGGGCAGAATTCTAGTTTTTTGGCCATAAATCGCAAATAAACGAGGAACGGTCATGGCAGGGCGGTGACTATGGTTCCTTAGGTTGCATTTGATGGCCCAGAAAATTTTTAGGCGATCCGATTCTGGGGGCTCGACCCACTCGGAAAGCATGGGCTATAGGCCACAAAAATATGGGAATCGGGCGGAATTCTAGTTTTTTGGCCGTAAAACGCAAAATACACGAGGAGTAGTCATGACGGGGCGGTGACTATGGTTCCTTAGGTCGTATTTGATGGCCCGAAAAACTTTTAGGCGATACGATTCTAGGGGGACCTGGCCCACTCTGAAGGCGTGGGCTATATAGCACATGAAAATATGGGAATCAGGCAGATTTCTAGTTATTTGGCCGTAAAACACAAAAAAATGAGGAACGGTCATGGTGGGGCGGTGACTATGATTACTTAAGTCATATTTTATGGCCCAAAATATGTTTAGGCGATCGGGGTTCGGGGGGCCCGTGCCCACTCGGAAGGCGTGGGCTATAGCACATGAACATATGAGAATCGGGCGGAATTCTAGTTTTTTGGCCGTAAAATGCGAAAAAATGAGGAAAGGTCATGGCGGGGCAGTGAATATTTTTTCTTAGGTCGTTTTTTATGTCCCCGAAAAATGTTAGGCGATTCGGGTTTGCGGGGCCCTGCACACTGGGAAGGCATGGGCTATAACACACGAAAATATGGGAATCGGGTGGAATTCTAGTTTTTTTTGCCATAAAACGCAAATAAACGAGGAACGGTCATGGCGAGGCGATGAATATGGTTCCTTAGGTTGTATTTGATGGCCTGAAAAAATTTTAGGCGATCTGGTTCTGGGGGGCCCGACCCACTCGGATGGCATGTGCTATATAACATGAAAATATGGGAATCGGGCGGAATTCTAGTTTTTTGGTCGTAAAATGCAAATAAACGAGGAACGGTCATGGTGGGGCAGTAACTATGGTTCCATAGGTTGTATTTTCTGGCCCGGAAAAATTTTAGGCTATCCGGTTCTGGGGGGCCTGACCCACTCAGAAGGCATGGGCTATAGCACACGAACATATGGGAATCGGGCACAATTCTAGTTTTTTGGCCGTAAAATGCAAAACAACGAAGGGCATGCATGGCGGGGCTTTGACTATGGTTCCTTAGGTCATATTTGATGGCCCAAAAAAATTTTAGGCGATCCGGTTCTGGGGTGCCCGACCTACTCGGAAGGCGTAGGCTATATCACACAAAAATATGGGAATCAGTTAGAATTCTAGTTTTTTGGCCATAAAACGCAAAATATTGAGGAGAAGTCATGACGGGGTGGTGACTATGGTTCCTTAGGTGGTATTTGATGGCCCCATAAAATTATTAGGCGATCCGCTTTTCTAGGGGAACGGGCCCACTCGAAAGGCGTGGGCTATATCACACGACAATATGGGAATCAGGTAGAATTCTAGCTTTTTGGCCGTAAAACGCAAAACAAACATGGAGTAGTCATGACGGGGCGGTGACTATGGTTCCTTAGGTCATATTTGATGGCCCGATAAAAGTTTAGGCGATCCGATTCTGGGGGGCCCAGGCCCACTCGGAAGGCGTGGGCTATATAGCACACGAAAATATGGGAATCGGGCGGATTCTTGTTTTTTGGCCGTATAACGCAAAAACAATGAGGAACGGTCGGGGCGGGGTGGAGACTATGGTTCCTTAAGTCGTATTTGATGGCCTGGAAAATTTTTAGGCGATCGGGGTCCGGGGGGCCCGGGCCTAATCGGAAGGCGTGGGCTATAACACACGAAATTATGGGAATCGGGCAGAATTCTAGTTTTTTGGCCGTAAGACGCAAAAAAGCGAGGAGCAGTCATGACAGGGTGGTGACTATGGTTCCTTAGGTCGTATTTGATGGCCTGAAAATATTTTAGGCGATCCAATGACGGGGGGCCCGGGCCCACTCGGAAGGCGTGGGATATAGCACACGAAAATATGAGAATTGGGCAAAATTCTAGTTTTTTGTTCGTAAAACTCAAATAAACGAGGAACGGTCATGGAGGGGCGCTGACTATGGTTCCTTAGGTCGTACTTGATGGCCCAGAAAAATTTTAGGCGATCCGATTCTGGGGGGCCCGGTCCCACTCGGAAGGCGTGGGCTATAGCACACGAAAATATGGGAATCGGGCAGAATTCAAGTTTTTTGGCCATATAACACAAAAGAATGAGGAGCAGTCATGTCGGGGCGGTGACTATGGTTCCTTAGGTCGTATTTAATGGTAGAGAAAATTTTTAGGCGATCCTCATTTCTAGGGGACCCGGGCCTACTCAGAAGGCATGGGCTATAGCACACGACAATATGGGAATTAGGCAGAATTCTAATTTTTTGGCCGTAAAACACAAATAAATGAGGAATGGTCATGGCAGGGCGGTGACTATGGTTCCTTAGGTTGTATTTGATGGCCCAAAAAAATTTTAGGCGATCCGGTTCTGGGGGGCCCGACCCACTCGGAAGGCATGGGCTATAGCACACGAAAATATGGGAATCAGGTGGAATTCTAGTTTTTTGGCTGTAAAATGCAAAACCCACAAGGATTAGTCATGACGGGGCGGTGACTATGGTTCCTTAGGTCGTATTTGATGGCCCGAAAAATTTTTAGGCAATGCGATTCTAGGGGGACCTGGCCCACTCGTAAGGCGTGGGCTATATAGCACACGAAAATATGGGAATCAGGCGGATTTCTAGTTATTTGGCCGTAAAACACAAAAACCGAGGAACGGTCATTGTGGGGCAGTGACTATGATTCCATAAGTCATATTTGATGGCCCAAAAAAAGTTTAGGCGATCGGGGTTCGGGGGCCCGGGCCCACTCGGAAGGCGTGGGCTATAGCACATAAAAATATGAGAATCGGGCGGAATCCTAGTTTTTTGGCCGTAAAACACGAAAAAATGAGGAAAGGTCATGGCGGGGCCGTGACTATTTTTCCTTAGGTCATTTTTGATGTCCCAAAAAAAGTTAATGCGATCCGATTCTGGGGGGCCCGGGCGCACTCGGAAGGCGTGGGCTATATAGCACACAAAAATATGGGAATCGGGCGGAATTCTAGTTTTTTGGCCTTAAAACGCAAAACAAACAGAGGAACGGTCATGGCGGGGCAGTGACTATGGTTCCTTAGGTCGTATTTGATGACCCGGAAAAATTTTAGGCGATCCGGTTCTGGGGGCCCGACCCACTCGGAAGGCGTGGCCTATAGCACATGAAAATATGGGAATCGGAAAGAATTCAAGTTTTTTAGCCATAAAACGCAAAACAATGAGGAGCAGTCATGTCGGGGCAGTGAATATGGTTCCTTAGGTCGTATTTGATGTCCTGGAGAATTTTTAGGCGATTCGCATTATTAGGGGGCCCGGGCCCACTCGAAAGGCGTGGGCTATAGTACACGACAATATGGGAATCAGGCAGAATTCTAGTTTTTTGGCCGTAAAACGCAAACAAAAAACATGGAGTAGTCATGACGGGGCGGTGACTATGGTTTCTTAGGTCGTATTTGATGGCCCGAAAAATTTTTAGGCTATCCGATTCTGGGGGGCCCGGTCCCACTCGGAAGGCGTGGGCTATAGCATACGAAAATATGGGAATCAGGCGGATTCTTATTTTTTGGCCGTAAAACGCAAATAAACGAGTAACGGTCATGGAGGGGTAGTGACTATGGTTCCTTAGGTCATATTTGATGGCCCGGAAAACCTTTAGGCGATCCTGTTCTGAGGGGCCCGACCCACTCGGAAGGTGTGGGCTATAGCACACGAGAATATGGGAATCAGGCAGAATTCTAGTTTTTTGGCCGTAAGATGCAAAAAAGCGAGGAGCAGTCATGACAGGGTGGTGACTATGGTGACTTAGGTCGTATTTGATGGTCCGGAAAACCTTTAGGCGATCCTGTTCTGAGGGGCCCGACCCACTCGGAAGGTGTGAGCTATAGCACACGAAAATATGGGAATCAGGCAGAATTCTAGTTTTTTGGCCGTAAGATGCAAAAAAGCGAGGAGCAGTCATGACAGGGTGGTGACTATGGTGACTTAGGTCGTATTTGATGGCCCAAAAAATTTTTAGGCGATCCAATGATGGGGGGCCTGGGCCCACTCGGAAGGCGTGGGATATAGCACACGAAAATATGGGAATTGGGCGAAATTTTAGTTTTTTATTCGTAAAACTCAAATAAATGAGGAACGGTCATGGAGGGGCGGTGACTATGGTTCCTTAGGTCGTACTTGATGGCCCGAAAAAATTTTAGGCGATCCGGTTCTGGGGGAGCCCGACCTACTCGGAAGGCGTGGGCTATAGCACATAAAAATATGGGAATCGGGCAGAATTCTAGTATTTTGGCCATAAAACGCAAAACAATGAGGAGAAGTCATGGCGGGGCAGGGACTATGGTTCCTTAGGTGGTATTTGATGGCCCGGAAAATTTTTAGGCGATCCGCTTTTCTAGGGGATCGGGCCCACTCGGAAGGCGTGGGCTATAGCACACGACAATATGGGAATCAGGCAGAATTCTAGCTTTTTGGCCGTAAAACATAAAACAAACATGGAGTAGTCATGATGGGGCGGTGACTATGGTTCCTTAGGTCGTATTTGGTGGCCCGAAAAATTTTTAGGCAATCCGATTCTAGGGGGCCCGGGCTCACTCGGAAAGCGTGGCTATATAGTACATGAAAATATGGGAATCGGGCGGACTTCTAGTTTTTTGGCCTTAAAACGCAAAAAGACCAAAGGAACGGTCATGGAGAAGCAGTGACTATGGTTCCTTAGGTCGTATTTGATGACCCGAAAAAGTTTTAGGCGATCCGATGATGGGGGCCCGGGCCCACTCGGAAGGCGTCGGCTATAGCACATGAAAATATGGGAATCGGGCGAAATTCTAGTTTTTTGTCCGTAAAACTCAAATAAACGAGGAACAGACAAGGAGGGGCGGTGACTATGGTTCCTTAGGTCGTATTTGATGGATCGGAAAAATTTAAGGCGATCTAGTTCTGGGGGGCCCGACCCACTCGGAAGGCGTGGGCTATAGGACACGAAAATATGGGAATCGGGCAGAATTCAAGTTTGTTGGCCATAAAACGCAAAACAATGAGGAGCAGTCATGTCGGGGCGGTGACTATGGTTCCTTAGGTCGTATTTATGGCCCGAAAAATTTTTAGGCGATCCGCATTTCTAGGGGGCCCGGGCCCACTCAGAAAGCGTGGGCTATAGCACACGAAAATATGGGAATCGGGCAGAATTCTAGTTTTTTGGCCATAAATCGCAAATAAACGAGGAACGGTCATGGCAGGGCGGTGACTATGGTTCCTTAGGTTGCATTTGATGGCCCAGAAAATTTTTAGGCGATCCGATTCTGGGGGCTCGACCCACTCGGAAAGCATGGGTTATAGGCCACAAAAATATGGGAATCGGGCGGAATTCTAGTTTTTTGGCCGTAAAATGCAAAATACCCGAGGAGTAGTCATGACGGGGCGGTGACTATGGTTCCTTAGGTCATATTTGATGGCCCGAAAATTTTTTAGGCGATACGATTCTAGGGGGACCTGGCCCATTCTGAAGGCGTGGGCTATATAGCACACGAAAATATGGGAATCAGGCGGATTTCTAGTTATTTGGCCGTAAAACACAAAAAAACGAGGAACGGTCATGGTGGGGCGGTGACTATGATTACTTAAGTCATATTTGATGGTCCAAAATATGTTTAGGCGATCGGGGTTCGGGGGGCCCGTGCCCACTCGGAAGGCGTGGGCTATAGCACATGAAAATATGAGAATCGGGCGGAATTCTAGTTTTTTGGCCGTAAAATGCGAAAAAATGAGGAAAGGTCATGGCGGGGCAGTGACTATTTTTCCTTAGGTCGTTTTTGATGTCCCCGAAAAATGTTAGGCGATCCGGGTTTGCGGGGCCCTGCACACTGGGAAGGCATGGGCTATAGCACACGAAAATATGGGAATCGGGTGGAATTCTAGTTTTTTTGCCATAAAACGCAAATAAACGAGGAACGGTCATGGCGAGGCGATGAATATGGTTCCTTAGGTTGTATTTGATGGCCTGGAAAAATTTTAGGCGATCTGGTTCTGGGGGGCCCGACCCACTCGGATGGCATGTGCTATATAACATGAAAATATGGGAATCGGGCGGAATTCTAGTTTTTTGGCCGTAAAATGCAAATAAACGAGGAACGGTCATGGCGGGGCAGTAACTATGGATCCATAGGTTGTACTTTCTGGCCCGGAAAAATTTTAGGCTATCCGGTTCTGGGGGGCCTGACCCACTCAGAAGGCATGGGCTATAGCACACGAACATATGGGAATCGGGCACAATTCTAGTTTTTTGGCCGTAAAATGCAAAACAACGAAGGGCATGCATGGCGGGGCGTTGACTATGGTTCCTTAGGTCATATTTGATGGCCCGAAAAAATTTTAGGCGATCCGGTTCTGGGGGGCCCGACCTACTCGGAAGGCGTAGGCTATATCACACAAAAATATGGGAATCAGTTAGAATTCTAGTTTTTTGGCCATAAAACGCAAAATATTGAGGAGAAGTCATGACGGGGCGGTGACTATGGTTCCTTAGGTGGTATTTGATGGCCCCATAAAATTAATAGGCGATCCACTTTTCTAGGGGACCGGGCCCACTCGAAAGGCGTGGGCTATATCACACGACAATATGGGAATCAGGTAGAATTCTAGCTTTTTGGCCGTAAAACGCAAAACAAACATGGAGTAGTCATGATGGGGCGGTGACTATGGTTCCTTAGGTCGTATTTGATGGCCCGAAAAAAGTTTAGGCGATCCGATTCTGGGTGGCCCAGGCCCACTCGGAAGGCGTGGGCTATATAGCACACGAAAATATGGGAATCGGGCGGATTCTTGTTTTTTGGCCGTATAACGCAAAAACAATGAGGAACGGTCGGGGCGGGGTGGAGACTATGGTTCCTTAAGTCGTATTTGATGGCCTGGAAAATGTTTAGGCGATCGGGGTCCGGGGGGCCCGGGCCTAATCGGAAGGTGTGGGCTATAACACACGAAAATATGGGAATCGGGCAGAATTCTAGTTTTTTGGCCGTAAGACGCAAAAAAGCGAGAAGCAGTCATGACAGGGTGGTGACTATGGTTCCTTAGGTCGTATTTGATGGCCCGAAAAAATTTTAGGCGATCCAATGACGGGGGGACCGGGCCCACTCGAAAGGCGTGGGATATAGCACACGAAAATATGGGAATTGGGCAAAATTCTAGTTTTTTGTTCGTAAAACTCAAATAAACGAGGAACGGTTATGGAGAGGCGCTGACTATGGTTCCTTAGGTCGTACTTGATGGCCCAGAAAAATTTTAGGCGATCCGATTCTGGGGGGCCCGGTCCCACTCGGAAGGCGTGGGCTATAGCACACGAAAATATGGGAATCGGGCAGAATTCAAGTTTTTTGGCCATATAACGCAAAAGAATGAGGAGCAGTCATGTCGGGGCGGTGACTATGGTTTCTTAGGTCGTATTTAATGGCAGAGAATATTTTTAGGCGATCCTCATTTCTACGGGACCCGGGCCCACTCAGAAGGCATGGGCTATAGCACACGACAATATGGGAATTAGGCAGAATTCTAATTTTTTTGCCGTAAAACACAAATAAACGAGGAATGGTCATGGCAGGGCGGTGACTATGGTTCCTTAGGTTGTATTTGATGGCCCAAAAAAATTTTAGGCGATCCGGTTCTGGGGGGCCCGACCCACTCGGAAGGCATGGGCTATAGCACACGAAAATATGGGAATCAGGTGGAATTCTAGTTTTTTGGCCGTAAAATGCAAAACCCACGAGGAGTAGCCATGACGGGGCGGTGACTATGGTTCCTTAGGTCGTATTTGATGGCCCAAAAATTTTTTAGGCAATACGATTCTAGGGGGACCTGGCCCACTCGTAAGGCGTGGGCTATATAGCACACGAAAATATGGGAATCAGGCGGATTTCTAGTTATTTGGCCGTAAAACACAAAAAACGAGGAATGGTCATTGTGGGGCAGTGACTATGATTCCATAAGTCATATTTGATGGCCCAAAAAAAGTTTAGGCGATCGGGGTTCGGGGGGCCCGGGCCCACTCGGAAGGCGTGGGCTATAGCACATAAAAATATGAGAATCGGGCGGAATCCTAGTTTTTTGGCCGTAAAACACGAAAACAAATGAGGAAAGGTCATGGCAGGGCCGTGACTATTTTTCCTTAGGTCATTTTTGATGTCCCCGAAAAATGTTAGGCGATCCGGGACTGCGAGGCCCTACACATTGGGAAGGCGTGGGCTATATAGCACACAAAAATATGGGAATCAGGCGGATTTCTAGTTATTTGGCCGTAAAACACAAAAAATGAGGAACGATCATGGTGAGGCGGTGACTATGATTCCTTAAGTCATATTTGATGGCCCAAAAAAAGTTTAGGCGATCGGGGTTCGGGGGCCCGGGCCCACTCGGAAGGCGTGGGCTATAGCACATAAAAATATAAGAATCGGGCGAAATTCTAGTTTTTTGGCCGTAAAACGCGACAAAACGAGGAAAGGTCATGGCGGGGCAGTGACTATTTTTCCTTAGGTCATTTTTGATGTCCCCGAAAAATGTTAGGCGATCCGGGTCTGCGGGGCCCTGCACACTAGGAAGGCATGGGCTATAGCACACGAAAATATGGGAATCGGGTGGAATTCTAGTTTTTTGGCCATAAAACGCAAATAAATGAGGAATGGTCATGGCGAGGCGATGACTATGGTTCCTTAGGTTGTATTTGATGGCCCGGAAAAATTTTAGGCGATCCGGTTCTGGGGGGCCGACCACTCGGAAGGCGTGAGCTATAGCATACGAAAATATGGGAATCAGGCGAAATTCTAGTTTTTTGGACGTAAAATGCAAAAACACGAGGAGCAGTCATGATGGGGCAGTGACCATGGTTCCTTAGGTCGTATTTTATGGCCCGAAAATATTTTAGGCGATTCAGTTCTAGGGGGCCCGAGCCCACTCGGAATGCGTGGGCTATAGCACATGAAAATATGGGAATCAGGCGGAATTCTAGTTTTTTGGCCGTAAAACGCAAAAATAACGAGGAACGGTCAGGGCGGTTTGGAGACTATGGTTCCTTAAGTTGTATTTGATGGCCTGCAAAACATTTAGCCGATCGGGGTACGGGGGCCCGGGCCCACTCGGAAGGCGTGGGCTATAGCAAATAAAAATATGGGAATAGGGCGGAATTCAACTGTTTTGGCCGTAAAATGCAAAACAATGAGGAAAGGTCATGGCGGGGCGGTGAATATTTTTTCTTAGGTCATTTTTTATGGCCCAGAAACATTTAATGCGATCCGGGTTCGGGGGGCCCTGCCCACTTGGAAGGCGTGGGCTATAGCACACGAAAATATGGGAATTATGCGGAATTCTAGTTTTTTGGCCGTTAAACGCAAATAAACGAGGAACAGTCATGGCGGAGAGGTGACTATAGTTCCTTAGGATGTATTTGATAGCCTGGAAAAATTTTAGGCGATCCAGTTCTGGGGGGGCCGACCCACTCGGACGGCGTGAGCTATAGCATACGAAAATATGAGAATCCGGCATAATTCTAGTTTTTTGGTTGTAAAACGCAAAGACATTAGGAGCACTCATGACGGGGCGGTGAATATGTTTCCTTAGTTCGTATTTGATAGCCCAGAAAAAATTTAGGCGATCCGGTTCTAGGGGCCCGGGCCCACTCGGGAGGCGTGGGCTATAGCACACGAAAATATGGGAATAGGGAGGAATTCTAGTTTTTTGGCCGTAAAACTTAAAGAAATGAGGAGCAATCATAGCAGGGCGGTGACTATGGTTCCTTAGGTCGTATTCAATGGCCTGGAAATATTTTAGGATATTCGGTTCCAGGTGGCCCGGGCCCACTCGAAATGCGTGGGCCATAGTACACGAAAATATCGGAATCAGGCGGAATTCTAGTTTTTTGGCCGTAAAACGCAAAAACAATGAGGAACGGTTGGGGCGGGGTGGAGGCTATGGTTCCTTAAGTCGTATTTGATGGCCTGGAAATTTTTTAGGCGATCGGGGTCCGGGGGGCCCGGGCCCACTCGGAAGGCGTGGGCTATAGCAAATGAAAATATGGGAATAGGGAAGAATTCAAGTGTTTTGGCCGTAAAACGCAAAATAATTAGGAAAGGTCATGGCGGGGTGGTGACTATTTTTCCTTAGGTCATTTTTTATGGCCCGGAAACATTTTATGCGATCTTGGTCCGGGGGGCCCTGCCCACTGGGAAGGCGTGGAATATAGCACACGAAAATATGGGAATCAGGCGGAATTCTAGTTTTTTGGCTATTAAACGCAAATAAACAAGGAACAGTCATGGCGGGGCTGTGACTATAGTTCCTTAGGTTGTATTTGATGGCCTAGAAAAATTTTAGGTGATTCGGTTCTGGGGGGCCCGACCCACTCGGAAGGCGTGAGCTATAGCATACGAAAATATGAGAATCGGGCATAATTCTAGTTATTTGGCTGTAAAATGCAGAGACATTAGGAACAGTCATGACGGGGCGGTGACTATGGTTCCTTAGTTCATTTTTGATGGCCCGGAAAATTTTTAGGCGATCCGGTTTTGGGGGGGCCGGGCCCACTCGGAAGGCATGGGCTATAGCACACGCAAATAAGGGAATCGGGCAGAATTCTAGTTTTTTAGCCGTAAAATGCAAAAAAAAACAAGGAGCAGTCATGACGGGGCATTGGCTATTATTGCTTAGGTCAATTTTTGGTGATCCGGCTCTGGGGGGCCCGGGCCCACTCGGAATGCGTGGGCTATAGCACACGAAAATATGGAAATTGAGCAGAATTCTAGTTTTTTAGCCGTAAAATGCAAAAACACGAGGAGCAGTCATGACGGGGCATTGGCTATTTTTCCTTAGGAATTATTTGATAGCTCAAAAAATTTTTAGGCAATCTGGTTCTGGGGGCCCGGGGCCACTCAGAAGGCATGGGATATAGCACACAAAAATAAGGGAATCGGGCAGAATTCTAGTTTTTTGGCCGTAAAATGCAAAAAAGAAGAAGAAGAGGAGCAGTCATGACGGGGTATTGGCTATTTTTCCTTAGGTCGTATTTGATAGCCCGAAAATATTTTAGGCGGTCCGGTTCTGGGGGCCCGAGGCCACTTGGAAGGCATGGGTTATAGGACACGAAAATAAGGGAATCGGGCAGAATTCTAGTTTTTTTGCCGTAAAACGCAAAAACATGAGTAGCAATCATGACAGGGCGGAGAGTATGGTTCCTTAGGTCGTATTTAATGGCCCGGAAAATTTTTAGGTGATCCGGTTCTGTGGGCCCGGGGCCACTCGGAAGGCGTGGGCTATAGCACACGAAAATATTTGAATCAGGCGGAATTCTAGTTTTTTGGCCGTAAAACACAAAACAAGGAGGAGCAATCATGACGGGGCAGTGACTATGGTTCCTTAGGTCATATTTGATGGCCTGAAAAATTTTTAGGCGATCCGGTTCTGGGGGGCCGGGCTAACTCCGAAGGCGTGGGCTATAACACGCGACAATATGGGAATCAAGCGAAATTCTTATTTTTTGGCTGTAAAATGCAAATAAATGAGGACCGGTCATGGAGGGGCAGTGACTATGGTTTCTTAGGTCGTATTTGATGGCCCAAAAAAATTTTAGGCGGTCCGGTTCTGGGGGGCTCGACTCACTCGGAAGGCGTGGGCTATAGCACACGAAAATATAGGAATCGGGCGAAATTCTATTTTTTGGCCATAAAACGCAAAAACAATGAGGAGAAGTCATGAAGGGGCAGTGACTATGGTTCCTTAGCTCGTATTTGATGGCGCAAAAAAATTTTAGGCGATCCAGTTCTGGTGGGCCCGGGCCCACTCGGAAGGCGTGGGCTATAGCACACGAAAATATGGGAATCGGGCAGAATTATAGTTTTTTGGCCGTAGAACGCAAAACAACGAGGAGTAGTCATGACGGGGCAGTGATTATGGTTCCGTAGGTCGTATTTGATGGCCCAGAAAAATTTTAGGCGATCCGATTCGGGGGGCCCGGGCCCACTCGGAAGGCGTGGGCTATATAGCACATGAAAATATGGGAATCAGGCGGAATTCTAGGTGTTTGGCTGTAAAACGCAAAACAATGCAGAATTGTCTTAGCGGGGCAGTGACGATGGTTCCTTAGGTCGTATTTGATGGCTCAAAAACTTATTTAGGTGATCCGGTTCTGGGGGGCCCGACCAACTCGGAAGCCGTGGGCCATAGCACACGAAAATGTGGGAATCTTGCGGAATTCTAGTTTTTTGGCCGTAAAACGCAAAGAAATTAGGAGAAGTCATGATGGGACGGTGACCATTTTTCCTTAGTTCATTTTTGATGGCCCGGAAATGTTTTAGGCGATCCGGTTCCAAGGGGGCACGGGACCACTCAGAATGCGTGGGCTAGCACACGAAAAAAGGGAATAGGGCAGAATTCTAGTTGTTTGGCCGTAAAACGCAAAACAACGAGGAGCAGTCATGGCGGGGCGGTGACTATGGTTCCTTAGGTCATATTTGATGGCCCGGATAAAATTTAGGCAATCCGGTTTTGGGGGACCCGGGCCCATTCGGAAGGCGTGGGCTATAGCACACAAAAATATGCGAATCGGGCGGAATTCTAGTTTTTGGCAGTAAAACGCTAAAACATGATGGCCCTGAAAAAATTTAGGCGATGCGGTTTTGGGGGCCCGGGCCCACACCGAAGGCGTGCGCTATAGCACACGAAAATATGGGAATCGGGCGAAATTCTAGTTTTTTGGCTGTAAAACGCAAAGACATTAGGAGCAGTCATGACGGGGCAGTGACTATGGTTCCTTAGTTCAAATTTGATGGCCCGAAAAAATGTAGGCAATCTGTTTCTGGGGGGCCCGGGCCCACTCGGGAGGCGTGGGCTTTAGCACACGAAAATATGGGAATAGGGCGGAATTCTACTTTTTTGGCCGTAAAACGTAAAGAAAAGAGGAGAGGTAATGGCGAGGCGGTGACTATGGTTCCTTAGGTTGTATTTGATGGCCCAGAAAAAATTTAGGCGATCCGGTTCTAGGGACCCTGGCCCACACCAAATGCGTGCGCTATAACACACAAAAATATGGGAATCAGGCGGAATTCTAGTTTTTTGGCTATAAAATGCAAAGACATTAGGAGCAGTCATGATGGGGTGGTGACTATGGTTCCTTAGTTCGTATTTGATGGCTCGAAAATATTTCTTAGGTGATCCGGTTCTGGGGGGCCCGACCCACTCGGAAGGCGTGGGCCATAGCACACGAAAATGTTGGAATCAGGCAGAATTCTAGTTTTTTCGCTGTAAAACGCAAATTAATTAGGAGCAGTTATGACGGGGTGGTGACTATGGTTCCTTAGGTCATATTTGATGGACCGGAAAAGTTTTAGGCGATCCGGTTCCAAAGAGGCACGGGACCACTCAGAAGGCGTGGGCTATAGCACACGAAAAAATGGGAATAGTGCAAAATTCTAGTTTTTTGGCCGTAAAACACAAAACAACGAGGAGAAGTCATGGCGGGGCGGTGACTATGGTTCCTTAGGTCGTATTTGATTGTCCGGAAAAAATTTACGCGATCCGGTTCTGGGAGGCCCGGGCCCACTCGGAATGTGTGGGCTATAACACACGAAAATATGGGAATCGGGCAGAATTCTAGTATTTTGGCCGTAAAATGCAAAAAAATGAGGAGCAGTCATGATGGGGCATTGGCTATTTTTCCTTAGGTCATATTTTATAGACCGACAAAATTTTAGGCGATCCAGTTCTGGGGGCCCGGGGCCACTCGGAAGGCGTGTGCTATAGCACATGAAAATAAGGGAATCACGCAGAATTCTAGTTTTCTGGCCGTAAAAAGAAAAAAACACGAGGAGCAGTCATGACAGGGCGTTAGCTATTTTCCTTAGGTCATATTTGATAGCTCGAAAAATTTTTAGGTGATTCGGTTCTGGAGGCCATGGGCCACTCGGAAAGCATGGGCTATAGGACACAAAAATATGGGAATCGGGCAGAATTCTAGTTTTTTGGCCGTAAAACGCAAAACAAACGAGGAGCAGTCTTGACAGGGCGGTGACTATGGTTACTTAGGTCGTATTTGATGGCTTGGAAAAATTTTAGGCGATCTGGTTTCGGGGGCCCAGCCCACTCGGAATGCGTGGACTATAGCATACGAAAATATGGGAATCGGGCGGAATTGTAGTTTTTTGCCCGTAAAATGCAAAAATAAAAGAGGAGCGGTCATGGAGGGGCGGTGACTATGGTTACTTAGGTCGTATTTCATGGCCCAGAAAAAATTTAGGCAATCCGGTTCTGGGGGCACGGGCCCACACCCAAGGCGTGCGCTATAGCACACGGAAATATGGGAATTAGGCATAATTTTAGTTTTTTGGCTGTAAAACGCAAAGACATTAGGAGCAGTCATGACGGGGCGGTGACTATGGATCCTTAGTTCGTATTTGACGGCCCGGAAAAATTTTAGGCGATCCGGTTCTGGGGGGCCCGGGGCCCCTCGGGAGGCGTGGGCTATAGCACACGAAAATATGGGAATAGGGCGGAATTCTCATTTTTTGGCCGTAAAACGTAAAGAAAAAAGGAGCGGCCATGGAGGGGCGGTGACTATCGTTCCTTAGGTCATATTTGATGGCCCGGAAAAGATTTAGGCGATCCCGTTCTGGGGACCCGGGACCACTCCAAATGCGTGCGCTATAGCACACGAAAATATGGGAATCGGGCGGAATTCTAGTTTTTTGGCTGTAAAATGCAAAGACATTAGGAGCAGTCATGACGGGGCGGTGACAATGGTTCCTTATTTATTATTTGATGGCGCGAAATTTTTTTAGGCGATCTGATTCTGGGGGGCCCGACCCACTTGGATGGCGTGGGCCATAGCACACGAAAATGTGGGAATCGGGCATAATTCTAGTTTTTTGGCCGTAAAACGCAAAACAATTATGAGCAGTCATGACGGGGCAGTGACTATGGTTCCTTAGGTCGTATTTGATGGCCCAGAAAAGTTATAGGCGATCCGGTTTCAAGGGGGCACGGGACTACTCAGAAGGCATGGGCTATAGCACACGAAAAAATAGGAATAAGGCGGAATTCTAGTTTTTTGGCCATAAAACGCAAAACAACGAGGGGCAGTCATGGCGGGGAGGTGACTATGGTTCCTTAGGTCGTATTTGATTGATCGGAAAAAGTTTAGGCGATTCGGTTC
Source organism: Nicotiana tomentosiformis (assembly GCF_000390325.3). NCBI lineage: Eukaryota > Viridiplantae > Streptophyta > Magnoliopsida > Solanales > Solanaceae > Nicotiana > Nicotiana tomentosiformis. The sequence goes on from NW_027174569.1 coordinate 762,005, forward strand.
TGGGGAGCCCAGGCCCACTCAGAAGACGTGGGCTATAGCTCATAAAAATATGGGAAACGGGCGGAATTCTAGTTTTTTGGCAGTAAAACACTAAAACACGAGGAGCAGTCATGACGGGGCGGTGACTATGGTTCCTTAGGTCGTATTCGATGGCCCAAAATATTTTTTGGTGATTCGGGTCTGGGGTGACCGTGCCCACTCGGAATGCGTGGGCTATAGCACACGAAAATATGGGAATCGGGCAGAATTCTAGTTTTTTGACTGTAAAATGCAAAAAGAACGAGGAGCAGTCATGATGGGGCATTGGCTATTTTTCCTTAGGTCGTGTTTGATAGCCCGAAAAAATTTTAGGCGATCCGGTTCTGGGTGCCCGGGGCTATTCGGAAGGCATGGGCTATAGCACACGAAAATAAGGGAATTGGGTAGAATTCTAGTTTTTTGGCCGTAAAATGCAAACAACAACAAGGAGAAGTCATGACGGGGCGTTGGCTATTTTTTCTTAGTTCGTATTTGATAGCCCAAAAATATTTTAGGCGATCCGGTTCTGGGGGCCCGTGGCCACTCGAAAGGCGTGGGCTATAGGACACGAAAATAAGGGAATCAGGCCAAATTCTAGTTTTTTGGCCGTAAAATGCCAAACAAAGGAGGAGCAGTCATGACGGGGTGGTGACTATAGTTACTTAGGTCGTATTTGATGGCCCAAAAAAATTTTAGGCGATCCGATTCTGGGGGCCTGGGCCTCTCGGAATGCATGGGCTATAGCATACGAAAATATGGGAATCAGGTGGAATTGTAGTTTTCTTGCAATAAAATGCAAAAAATAAAGAACAAACATGGAGGGGCGGTGACTATGGTTCCTTAGTTCGTATTTTATGGCCCGGAAAAGTTTTAGGCGATCCGGGTCTGGGGAGCCTGGGTCCACTCGGAAGGCTTCGGCTAAAGCACAAGAAAATATGGGAATCTAGCAGAATTCTAGTTATTTGGCCGTAAAACGCAAAAACACGAGGAGCAATCATGACGGGGTGGTGAATATGGTTCCTTAGTTCATATTTTATGACCTGGAAATTTTTCTTAGGCGATCCGGTTCTGGGGGGCCCAACCCACTCAGAAGGCGTGGGCCATAGCACACGAAAATGTGGGAATCGGGCGGAATTTTAGTTTTTTTGCCGTAAAATGCAAAGAAATTAGGAGCAGTAATGACGGGGTGGTTACTATTGTTATTATGTCATATATGATGGCCCGGAAAAGTGTTAGGCGATCCAGTTCCAAAGGGGCACGAGACCACTCAGAAGGCATGGGCTATAGCACACGAAAAAATGGGAATAGGGCGGAATTCTAGTTTTTTGGCCGTAGAACGCAAAACAACGAGGAGTAGTCATGACAGGGCGGTGATTATGGTTCTGTAGGTCATATCTTATGGCCCAAAAAAATTATAGGCGATCCGATTCGGGAGGCCCGGGCCCACTCGAAAGGCGTGGGCTATATAGCACATGAAAATATGGGAATCGGGCGGAATTCTAGTTTTTGGCCGTAAAACGCAAAAAAAACGAGGAACGATCATGGCGGGGCGGTGACGATGGTTCCTTAGGATGTATTTGATGGCTCTGAAATTTTATTTAGGCGATCCGATTTTGGGGGGCCCAACCCACTCGGAAGGCGTGGGCCATAGCACACGAAAATGTGGGAATCGGGCGGAATTCTAGTTTCTTGGCCGTAAAATGCAAAGAAATTAGGAGCAGTCATGGCGAGGTGGTGACTATGGTTCCTTAGGTCATATTGAATGGTCTGGAAAAGTTTTAGGTGATCCGGTTTAACGGGAGCACGGAACCACTAAGAAGGCGTGGGTTATAGCACACAAAAAATGGGAATAGGGCGGAATTCTAGTTTTTTTGCCATAACACACAAAACAACGAGGAGCAGTCATGGTGGGGCAGTGACTATGGTTCCTTAGGTCGTATTGGATGGCCCGGAAAAAATTTAGGCGATCCAGTTCTGGGGGCCGGGGCCCACTCGGAAGGCGTGGGCTATAGCACACAAAAATATGGGAATCTGGCAGAATTCTAGTTTTTTGGCAGTAAAAGGTTAAAACACGAGGAGCAGTCATGGCGGGGCAGTGACTATGGTTCCTTAGGTCATATTTGATGGCCCGAAAATAATTTAGGCGATCCGGTTCTGGGGGCCCGGGCCCACACCGAAGGCGTGCGCTATAGCACACGAAAATATGGGAATCAAACGGAATGCTAGTTTTTTGGCTGTAAAACGCAAAGACATTAGGAGCAGTCATGACGGGGCGGTGACTATGGTTCCTTAGTTTGTATTTGATGGCCCGGAAAAATTTAGGCGATCCGGTTCTGGGGGCTCGGGCCCACTCGGGAGGCATGGGATATAGCACGCAAAAATATGGGAATAGGGCGGAATTCTAGTTTTTTGGCCGTAAAACATAAAGAGAAGAGGAGAGGTCATGGTGGGGTGGTGACTATGGTTCCTTAGGTCGTACTTGATGGTCCGAAAAAATTTAGGCGATCCGATTCTGGGGGCCCAGGCCCACACCAAATGCATGCGCTATAGCACACAAAAATATGGGAATCGGGCTAAATTCTAGTTTTTTGGCTGTAAAACGCAAAGACATTAGGAGCAGTCATGACGGGGTGGTTACTATGGTTCCTTAGTTCATATTTGATGGCCCGAAAATTTTTCTTATGCGATCCGGTTCTGGGGGGCCCGACCCACTCGGAAGGCGTGGGCCATAGCACACGAAAATGTGGGAATCGGGCGGAATTCTAGTTTTTTTGCCGTAAAACGCAAAGAAATTAGGAGCATTCATGACAGGGTGGTGACTATGGTTCCTTAGGTCGTATTTGATGGCCCGGAAAAGTTTTAGGCGATCTGGTTCCAAAGGGGCACGAGACCACTCAGAAGGCGTGGGCTATAGCACACGAAAAAATGGGAATAGGGCGGAATTCTAGTTTTTTGGCCATAAAACACAAAACAACGAGGAGCAGTCATGGTGGGGCGGTGACTATGGTTCCTTAGGTCATATTTGATGGCCCGAAAAAAATTTAGGCGATCCGGTTCTGGGGGGCCCGGGCCCACTCGAAAGGCGTGGACTATAGCTCATAAAAATATGGGAATCGGGCGGAATTCTAGTTTTTTGGCAGTAAAACGCTAAAACATGAGGTGCAGTCATGACGGGGTGGTGACTATGGTTCCTTAGGTCATATTCGATGGCCTGGAAATTTTTATGTTGATCCGGGTCTGGGGGCCCGGGCCCACTCGGAATGTGTGGGCTATAGCACACGAAAATATGGGAATCGGGCAGAATTCTAGTTTTTTGGCTGTAAAATACAAAACAATGAGGAGCAATCATGACGGGGCGTTGGCTATTTTTCCGTAGGTCGTATTTGATAGCCCAAAAAATTTTTAGGCGATCCGGTTCTGGGGGCCCGAGGCCACTCAGAAGGCATGGACTATAGTACACGAAAATATGGGAATCGGGCAGAATTCTAGTTTTTTGGCCGTAAAATGCAAACAACAACAAGGAGCAGTCATGACGGGGCGTTGGCTATTTTTTCTTAGTTCGTATTTGATAGCTCGAAAAAATTTTAGGCGATCCGATTCTGGGGGCCCAGGGCCACTCGGAAGGCGTGGGCTATAAGGGAATCATCCAGAATTCTAGAGTTTTGGCCATAAAACGCAAAAAAAATGAGGAGGAGTCATGACGGGGCGGTGACTATGGTTACTTAGGTCGTATTTGATAGCCCGAAAAATTTTTAGGCGATCCGATTCTGGGGGCCCGGCCCTCTCGGAATGCGTGGGCGATAGCATACAAAAATATGCAAATCAAGTGGAATTGTAGTTTTCTTGCCTTAAAATGCAAAAAATAAGGAACAAACATGACGGGGCAGTGACTATGGTTCCTTAGTTCATATTTTATGGCCCGAAAAAGTTTTAGGCGATCTGGGTCTGGGGAGCCCGGGTCCACTCGGAAGACCTCGGCTAAAGCACACGAAAATATGGGAATCTAGCGGAATTCTAGTTATTTGGCCGTAAAACGCAAAAACACGAGGAGCAATCATGACGGGGCGGTGAGTATGGTTCCTTAGGTTGTATTTGATGGCCTAGAAAAATTTTAGGCGATCCGGTTCTGGGGGCCCGGGGCCACTCGGAAGGCGTGGGCTATTGCATACGAAAATATTTGAATCAGGCGGAATTCTAGTTTTTTGGCCGTAAAATGTAAAACAACGAGGTGCAATCATGACGGGGCGGTGATGTTTGGCATATTTCGATATGTGTTGATGTTACTTTACCCATGTTTTAACCGCTTCTTGATGTTATTTGATCTTTAAAATGCCCAACATGGTTTAATTATTGGTTTTATGACAAATTGAGTTGTGTGGGGTGAATTAGGGTGTATGGAGTGCAAAAATATGAAGAAAAGGTGCTCTAGGTAGAGGAAGAGAGATTGGATGCGTCGCATCCAATCTAGAAAAAGATCAGATTTCGTACACTCTTAGCAGTGAAGTCGGCCCATAGCATCCGCCTTAGCATCCGCACCTGGGCAAAGCTGAGAAGTGGAGGACGAGGTGGATGCGAAGCATCCACCCTAGCATGCGAAGCTGAGAAGTGGAGGACGAGGTGGATGCGACGCATCCACCCTAGCATCAATCCCTGAAGCTGATTTGGATTAGAAATAGGAGAACTTTGGCCCACGACTTTTGTACGCAATATATAAGCCAAAAATGCCTCTTTTAGGTCATCTAACATATTGGGAAGGGGGAAAAAGGCCACGACAAAGCTGTGGAGGCCGGAATTCATCTAGTTTCATCTTTCTCCCACCAAACTTAGTAATCTTTATGTTTCTTTGTATGATTTGTTGTTTGGCTACCATGTCTATATGGAGCTAAACTTCACGTTCTAGGGTTGTGGTTCTTTCATGACTATTGTTATTCGGATATTGATTTTGACTTCTTGATTTATCATATTAGTTTATTTATTCAATCTTGCGCTTATTTATTTGATTGCTTGATCACCAATTGAATATTATCTACGAATCTAGAATTGAACTCGAAAGTGGAAATTCTATATTGCATACAGGATTGAGTAGGGCAAGTTCTTGAACTCGGGCATCGGGGAACATATTCGTGGTTAGGATAGACATATACCTAATTGCCTTGCTTGGTTGATTTACAGGAATTATAAATGCGTTCTTGTTGATTCTAACTCCATAGACATATAGGCGTTAGGTTAGCTTGAATAGGCGAGTAAGAACTCGACAGATTCTTATGAGCAATATTAACCCTGTCAACCAATAAGCTAGATAAATTAGTCGGTCGATTCAATTGAAGAATACAATAGGATTGTTAGATAGCCCATAACCCTAGATCGTTTTCATTACATTGATATCATAAAAATCTGCTCTTTCTCTGTTCAAAGTTCATTATTTATATTTTTTTATTTAATTAGTTTAGAATAAAGTATTTTTAGATTTAATTCTTGTTTAGATAATTAGGATAGTCTAATTTAGTTAATAGTTAATCATAAGTCCTCGTGGGTTCGACATCCGACTTTTAGTCACTTTATTACTTGACGACCGCGTATACTTACGTGAGTATGTTTGGTCCCATCAAGTTTTTGGCGCCGTTGCCGGGGACTTAGAAATTAACTATTTTTCTACATTAGGCTTTTACTTTTATCTTTACAAGTTTTTTTTTCTTCTGTTTTTGTAAATATTTTATTTTTATAACTATTTGATTTTTCTCTTAGTGTGTTTCTAGTTCTTTCACCATGACATCTGGGGATGAAATATATAGAGGTAAGGTTATTGATGAAGACTCTTGGTTGACGGAAGACTTATATGGCCCGTCATTTTGGGCTTGTCATGACCTGAACTCTTGGAAAGCTGAATTTGAATATGGGAGTAAGGGTTGGTATTGGGACGAATATTCTCGATTAAGGGAATATGCGGAACGACGTTGTCTTCTGACAACGTTGGTGAATGATTGGTCTAAGGAGAGAGATGATCTTGCACATAAAATTGATAATTTTGGCTTGGCTGTGCATAACTTGGATGCAAATTTGAATGAAAAGGTTGATGCGTGTAATGGCCAACAATTTAATGATGAGTTGTGTGAAGCTGAAAAAAATCTTCTAGACCAAATTGAGAAGCTAAAACGAGAATACCAATCATTAGACCATGTTTTTCTTGAGGAATCCAATGTTGAGAAGAATGCTCTAGAGTCATATGAGGGAATAGATAACATTATTTTGGGAGACTTGAGTGTGTGTATATATGGGGATGTAAATAGTAGTACAATTCATGAGTTAAGGCGTATTAGACCTCATTCCAATCATTTTTCCACATTGTGTTTAGATAGTAAGATAGCAATCGAGCCATCTGAGCCAATGAGGGGGTCAAAGGGTGAGGATGAGAGTGCCTATATTTTTGAATTTGTTGTGCCAAAAAGCAAAAATTACATTCCTCATCTAAAGGCCGAGAAGTGTAGAGTGAAAAATTTATTACTTGGCCTGGTTATCTTTGTAGCCCCACCACTGGAGCATAGCCGCAAACTGGATGCCATGTTAGGGGCTCAATTCATAAGTTCGAGATGGAGGCAAAAAGTGGTTCACGTCGTGCCGCTACGTTAAATCAGGCGCTTGTTGGGAGGCAACCCAGCTTTACTGCTTTCTTTTATTTTTGTTTACATTTTATTTTATTTTATTTTTATTATTTTGTAGTATTTATTTTTGTTTTGTAGGATTATGAGCATAGGAAGCAAAGCCATTAGAAGAGTGCAAAAGCGAGCTAGATGGTGAGGACTATGTGTGGGGTGCCCACACAAAGGACGATGCCTGGGGAAAATCTGAGTACCTCGTGAGCCGCTATTGCTTCGGCCTTTGGCCTACCAGGGAGTCTCGTTTACCCTCTTATTATTTATAATGTGCATTGAGGACATTGCAAATTTTTAAGTGTGGGGTGAGGAGATCGTTTGGATGAGTTTCTGTGCTATTTTAGCTTAGTTGTAGTACTCATTCTTAAGTGTAGTAGCTTTTGTGAAAAAAAAAAGAAAAAAGAAAAAAAAAGAAATTAAAAAAAAAACGAAAAAGTAGAAAAATTGGACTTTTCCCGACGATTGATCTCCTAGACAGTTTTCTTGAGGGATTAAAGTCTAAACAAAAATTCAAAATATGTCTTTTAGCTTTCTTTAGGTAGTAATAATCCCCTGTGGTTTTTCTTTGTGCCTCGGTTCTTTTCCATGGGATGTAGTTTGAACCGGGTAGCTTTTTTCTTTACGAGTAGATTAGGAATTTAGGGAATAAAAGGAGCAAGAATGATGAACCTAGGCGCCCTTGACTTGTTTGATAGTAACGTATTTATGCTTTCGCATGTGTAGTATCTTCTATATGATTTGAATTTATTGATGATGCCTTGTTAAATTGGATAGCATGTTTTGTGGCGCCTATGTCTCGTTTACATGACTTATGTTCACCTTGTGTTTAATACTTAATATCTCGTGGCTCCGTGAATACTTGCATTACTTGAGAGTCGAAATGTGATCGTCCTTAGTGAGTCATGTGCCATGTGTGGTGAGGTTTTTTGTGTTGTCCATGTAATGTACTTGTGTCTAGAACTTGCCCGGTATGTGAGTTGAAGCGAAATTTTAGGTGATGCTCGGTTTGAAAAATGATTTTAGGATTTCTTTGATCTTTTTGAGCTTATTGCTTATCACAAATAAAATCTATCCCTAGTTAACCCTTTTAAGCCTGTAGACCTTTTATTTGGTACCCACATTACAAGCCTATACCCTTTTTATTCTTAATTGACATTGTTTTGATCCTTTTACCTCTTAAAGCACTTTAATTGTTAGATGAGCGCTAAAAGAAGTAAGAAGGGACTAAGTGTGGGGTGACTTTTGAGTGGAACCAATGAAAGAAAGAAGGGTGCACTTATTTTGTAAAATAATACACCACTAGCGGAAATTGAAAGAAAAAAAAAGAGAAAAATCTGGAAAAAAAAAGAAGGAAAAATAGAAATGAATAAATTGTTATCTTGTTCTTGCTAGTGGGTATGAATTAAAGTAGTGCTTAAAGAAAAAGGGACTGTTTTGGGGGTGATATTGTTTGTGAAATTGAAGTGGGGTTGAAGAAAAAAAATGCTTAAAGTAATTTTGTGATGTATTAAAGTGCTTAGGAGGGTGAGTCACTATTCCTTAAATATATCCTACCCGTCCCTTAGCCCACATTACAACCATGAAAAAGTCCTAATTGATTTTAGATCGAGCGAGCTTTCATTAGTAGAGATTTACATTAAGGGCAAGCCTATGGTACCAATTGCATGCATGTGACTTCTTTGTGAGAGTGAGCGATTGATGTTTGGCATATTTCGATATGTGTTGATGTTACTTTGCCCATGTTTTAACCACTTTTTGATGTTATTTAATCTTTAAAACACCCAACATGGTGTAATTATTGGTTTGATGACTAATTAAGTTATGTGTGACGATTTAAGGTGTTCGGAGTGCAAAATATGAAGAAAAGGTGGTTTAGCCAGAGGAAGAAGGGTTGGATGCGTCGCATCCAACCTAGGAAAACATCATCCTGCATGCAACCTTAGCAGTGAAGTTGGGCCATAGCGTCCGCCATCGCGTGCGAAACTGGGAAGTAGAAGAGAAGGCTGGATGCGTCGCGTCCACCATCGCGTGCAAAACTGAGAAATAGAGGACAAGGTGGATGCGTCGCATCCACCTTCGCAGAAAAAAAATTGAAATGGAGGACAAGGTGGATGCGTCGCATCCACCTTAGCATCAATCCCTGAAGCCGAATTGGACTAGGAATAGGAGAGCTTTGGCCCACGACTTTTGTACGCAATATATAAGCTAAAAACGCCTCTTTTAGGTTATCTAACATATTGGGAAGGGGGAAAAAGCCACGACAAAGCTGTGGAGGCCGGAATTCATCAAGTTTCATCTTTCTCCCACCAAACTTAGTAATTTTTATGTTTCTTTATATGATTTGTTGTTTGGCTACCATGTCTATGTGGAGCTAAACTTCACGTTCTAGGGTTGTGGTTCTTTCATGACTATTGTTATTCGGATATTGATTTTGACTACTTGATTTATCATATTAGTTTATTTATTCAATCTTGCACTTAATTATTTAATTGCTTGATCACCAATTGAATATTATCTACGAATCTAGAATTGAACTCGAAAGTGGGAATTCTATATTGCATATAGGATTGAGTAGGGCAAGTTCTTGAACTCGGGCATCGGGGAACGGATTCGTGGTTAGGATAGACATATACCTAATTGCCTTGCTTGGTTGATTTACAGGAATTATAAATGCGTTCTTGTTGATTCTCACTCCATAGACATATAGGCGTTAAGTTAGCTGGAATAGGCGAGTAAGAACTCGACAGATTCTTATGAGCAATATTAACCCTGTCAACCAATAAGCTAGATAAATTAGTCGGTCAATTCAATTGAAGAATACAATAGGATTGTTAGATAGACCATAACCCTAGATCGTTTTCATTACATTGATATCATTAAAATCTGCTCTTTCTCTGTTCAAAGTTTATTATTTATATTTTTCTTATTTAATTAGTTGGAATAAAATATTTTTAGATTTAATTCTTGTTTAGATAATTAGGATAGTCTAATTTAGTTAATAGTTAATCATAAGTCCTCGTGGGTTCGACATCCGACTTTTAGTCACTTTATTACTCGACGACCGCGTATACTTGCGTGAGTGTGTTTGGTCGCAACAAGTTTTTGGCGCCGTTGCCGGGGACTTAGAAATTAGCTACGTGACTAAGTTAAGCTTTTATTAGATATTTGTTTTCAAGTTTTAATTTTCAGTTTGCCTGGTTTGTGTCAACGCAGGGTCTTCTCTCGAATGCAGAGGAGTAGAAGTGCAAACAACCTCATTCCTCTTGATCCAGAAATCGAACGAACACTACATAGAGTGAGAAGGGAACACGAAGCTAGAACGAGAATAGAAAGAGATTTGGACATCGCAGTCCAACCACAACCAATAGATATGGCAGGCAATGAAGAGCGTCCGGTAATTGAAGCCGCAAGGCCCAATCTTGCGAATATGACTCAGGCTATTGTGAAGCCTGATATCACTGGGCATTTTGAACTCAAACAGTACATGGTACAGCTGATTCAGTCCACAGGACAATATGTGGGTCTATCTCATGAGGACCCGCAGAGGCATATTCAGAACTTCTTGGAAATCACGGACACTTACAATTATCCGAACGTCTCCAAGGACTATGTCAGGCTGACACTATTCCCTTTTTCACTGTTGGGGGAAGCTAAAGAATGGTTGCAAAAGGAGCCCGCGAACTCTATCCACACTTGGGATGATCTAGCAAGGAAATTCCTGATCAAGTTTTTCCCAACTAAGAAGACAAAGTCGTTGAGGAGCCAAATTCTTGGGTTCCAACAACGGGATGGCGAGACACTTCGTCAAGCTTGGGAAAGATACAAGAAGCTACTCAGAGACTGCCCGCATCATTGTCAAACTGATGAGGTATTGGGTCACACTTTTGTTGATGGGTTAGATGAAGCATCAAAGATGAATCTTGACTCAGCTTGTGGGGGTAGTTGCATGGCAAGACCGTATAGTGAAATACAACTCTTGCTAAATAATTTCACTGCTAATGACCATAATTGGCAAGGAGAGGGGGATTCACGAAGGGGAATTAAACAGAAGGCCGCCGGTTTGATTGAGCTTGATGACTTTTCCGCCATGAGAGCCGATATAGCAAAATTGGCAAATCAGATGAATAGAATGACAACACAACAAATGCAACATGTACAGCAGATGTCTATTTGTTGCGAACTATGCGGAGACAGTCATATGATTGACATGTGCCCCACGAATCCTGAATCTATATACTATGTGGGGCAACAAAACAGAGGTCCTATGAATCAACATGTGCAATATGGGAACACTTACAACCCAAACTGGAGGAATCATCCTAACTTCTCATGGGGCGGAAGTCAACAGAATCAGTATAGGCCTCAAGGGAATTTTACTCAACCTCAGAAGCCACCCCAACAAATGGAAGAAAGTACGAATGACTTGCTGAAAAAGTTGTTACTAGACAATCAACAGCTCAGGACCGATTTCAGAAATCTTGAGAGGCAAATGGGGCAGTTAGCAGCAAACCAAAATACTAGACCTACAGGCTCACTTCCCAGTGATACAGAGAAGAACCCTCAAATTAATGCAGTTACACTTAGAAACGGGAGGGAACTAGAGGAAGTGCCAAGGAAGATAAAAGAAAAACCTATACCTGGGGGGGAGTTGACACCTAAGGCAACACAAGAGTCAAAGGAAGATGATGCAAGTTCAGAGCGAATGGAGGTTACAAGGCCACCACCACCTTTCCCCCAAAGATTGCAGAAAAGGAATGACGATCGCATGTTCAACAAATTTCTCTCCATGTTGAGTCAGGTTCAATTAAATATTCCATTAGTGGATGTACTTCGTGAAATTCCAAAGTACGCTAAGTACATAAAAGACATAGTGGCTCATAAGAGGAAATTGACTGAGTTCGAGACGGTTGCACTTACTGAGGAGTGCACATCAAGGGTCCAAAACAAGCTTCCCCAAAAGCTTAAGGACCCTGGCAGCTTCACCATTCCAGTACAAATCGGTAATATTAACGTGGGACGTGCTCTGTGTGATTTGGGTGCAAGCATAAATCTGATGCCTTTATCCTTGTTTAAGCAATTAGGTCTGGGAGCTCCGAGACCAACCACCGTGATGTTGCAATTAGCTGATAGGTCCATAGCCTACCCCGAAGGAGTGATTGAAGATGTGCTGCTGCAAATTGGAAAATTCATCTTCCCAGCTGACTTCATTATTCTAGACTTCGAGGCTGATGAACAAGTTCCAATCATATTGGGACGACCTCTCTTGGCTACTGGCGATGCAATAATTAAAGTGAGAGAAGGGAAAATGATTATGAGAGTGGACAACGAGGAGGCAGTCTTCAATGTCTACAAAGCAATCCAACTCCCCGCCACTATGAGGAGCTCTCTATGATATCTGTGGTGGAGGTGGATGAGAAACTTCTTGACACGAGTGTATATCTAGGCGACTGTTTAGAAAAAGCAATCATGATGTTTGATAGCTTGGAGATGGATGATGAGGTTGAGGAGATGATGCATATCCTAGATACATCATGTGGTTACATGCAAGGAATAATCCCGTTTGAGCCCCTGAATAGGCCAAGTGGCCCCCCACCAAAGCCGTCAATTGAAAAAGCTCCAAATTTGGAACTTAAACCCCTACCCCCTCACCTTCAATATGCTTATTTGGGAAGTTCTGACACTTTACCTGTTATTATTTCTGCTCACTTGTCTAAATTACAGGAAGAAAAGCTATTAAGGGTGCTACGTGAGCACAAGCGAGCAATTGGGTGGACAATGTCTGACATTAAAGGCATTAGTCCAGCTTTCTGCATGCACAAAATCCTCATGGAGGACGGACACAAGCCAAGTGTAGAACACCAACGCCGACTAAATCCAATCATGAAAGAAGTGGTAAGAAAAGAAGTGATTAAGTGGCTTGATGCAGGTATTGTATTTCCAATCTCTGATAGTAAATGGGTAAGCCCCGTTCAATGTGTGCCGAAGAAAGGGGGATAACCGTAGTAGTTAATGAAAATAATGACTTAATTCCTACAAGAACTGTAACTGGATGGAGAATTTGCATAGATTACAGAAAACTGAACAATGCCACCCGGAAAGACCACTTTCCCCTTCCTTTTATTGACCAAATGCTTGATAGATTAGCTGGCCAGGAATACTACTGTTTCCTGGACGGTTATTCGGGGTATAATCAGATTGCTATAGCCCCAGAAGACCAAGAGAAAACTACATTTACATGTCCTTATGGCACGTATGCGTTCAAGAGAATGCCCTTCGGTCTTTGTAATGCACCTGCGACTTTTCAAAGGTGTATGATGGCTATTTTCACTGACATGGTTGAAAGATATGTAGAAGTATTCATGGACGATTTTTCTGTGTTTGGATGTTCTTTTGATAGTTGTTTGATGAACCTTGATAAAGTGCTAGCTAGGTGTGAAGAGACGAACTTGGTGCTAAATTGGGAAAAGTGCCATTTCATGGTACGTGAAGGTATAGTTTTGGGGCACAAGGTTTCAAAAGATGGTCTACAGGTGGATAAAGCAAAGGTGGAGACGATCGAAAAATTGCCCCCGCCGACATCCATCAAAGGCATTCGCAGTTTCTTGGGTCATGCAGGTTTTTATCGTCGTTTCATTAAAGATTTTTCGAAAATTTCTTCCCCTTTGTGCAGGCTTCTAGAGAAAGACGTTACCTTCAAGTTTGATAATGCATGTCTGAAAGCATTTGAGGAGCTGAAGGGAAGATTGGTGACTGCACCAATTATCATTGGCCCCGATTGGGCACAACCATTTGAGTTGATGTGCGATGCAAGTGACATAGCAATTGGAGCGGTGTTGGGGCAAAGGAGGGATAAAATCTTTCACTCCATTTATTATGCAAGCAAAACTATGAATCCAGCTCAGATGAATTATACAGTGACTGAAAAGGAGTTGCTTGCAGTGGTGTGGGCGTTTGACAAGTTCAGATCCTATCTAGTGGGAACCAAAGTCATCGTCTACACAGATCATTCAGCTATCAGATACCTATTTGAAAAGAAAGACGCCAAGCCGAGGCTGATTCGTTGGGTCCTCCTCTTGCAAGAATTTGACTTAGAGATCCGAGATCGAAAAGGGACAGAAAATCAAGTGGCCGATCATTTGTCCAGATTAGAGAGCCGGAACCATGTAGCTGAAGGAGGGTCAATTAAAGAAACATTTCCGGATGAGCAAATATTAGCAATCACCTCAGGTGAAGCCCCATGGTATGCAGATTATGTGAATTTTATCGCAAGTGGGGTGACGCCACTAGAATGGACAGCTGACAATAGAAGAAGATTCCTACATGATGTAAGGTTCTACGTGTGGGATGAGCCATTCCTATATAGGCAGTGTGCAGATCAGTTGGTGAGAAGGTGTGTTCCTGAGGAAGAGATGAAGGCTATACTACATGACTGCCATGCGTCACCATATGGAGGTCATCACGGCGGGGATAGAACCGCCCAAAAAGTGCTACAATCAGGTTTTTATTGGCCAAAATTGTTTAAGGATGCACATGCCTTCGTTAAAAATTGTGATAGATGCCAAAGAACTGGAACTATCACGAGGAAGCACGAGATGCCCTTGCAAAATATACTGGCGGTAGAACTTTTTGATGTTTGGGGGATTGATTTTATGGGACCATTCCCATATTCTAACGGACACAGATACATCTTGGTGGCGGTCGACTATGTTTCTAAGTGGGTAGAGGCCATAGCTCTTCCTACTAACGACGCAAAGGTTGTGGTAGGCTTTGTAAAGAAGCACATCTTCACACGTTTTGGGACCCCAAGAGTGTTGATAAGCGACGGGGGAACTCACTTTTGTAACAAACTGCTGAATAATATTCTTGCAAAATACGGAGTCAAGCACAAAGTTTCCACTGCCTATCATCCCCAAACGAGTGGTCAAGTAGAAGTTTCCAACAGAGAGGTCAAGCAGATTTTGGAAAAGACAGTAAGTATGAATAGAAAGGACTGGGCCGGGAAGCTGGATGACGCATTATGGGCATATCGCACTGCGTACAAGACCCCAATAGGCACTTCTCCGTACAGGTTGGTTTATGGGAAGGCCTGCCATCTGCCCGTCGAGCTTGAACACAAAGCATATTGGGCGATTAAAAAGCTAAATATGGAGATGGACTTGGCCGGTGAGAAGAGATTGCTACAACTCAACGAGCTTGATGAGTTTCGATTGCATGCGTATGAAAATGCCAAATTGTATAAAGAGAAGACCAAAAGATGGCATGATAAGCATATCCAACATCGTGAGTTTGAACCAGGTCAAGAAATTCTACTGTTTAATTCAAGGCTAAAGCTTTTTCCAGGAAAGCTTAAATCTCGATGGTCGGGTCCGTTTGAAGTGGTTAGTGTGAAACCTCATGGTGCGATAGAATTGTGTGATAAGGGGTCCAATACGACATTCTTGGTAAATGGCCAAAGAGTAAAACACTATTGGGGTGGTGACATTGCACGTCACAAGACCACAATGGATTTAGTGGAGGCATGAAGAACATGTTGCGTCGTGCCGCGACGTTAAATCAGGCGCTTCTTGGGAGGCCACCCAAGTTAGTTAGTTTATTTTTATTTTTATTTTTAAATTTTTTTTTCTTTTCGTAGGACATAGATCTTATTCAAAAAAAAAAAAAAAATAAAACTAAAAAGTTCCCCAGATATGAGAAAACGAGGCGGATGCGTCGCGTCCCCCTCAGCAAAAAAATTGACGGGCCAATTGCTCAAGGCAGTGAAGTCTGCCTATCGCGCCCGTATCGCGTCCGAAAATTTTTGAAGGAAGACAAGGGGATGCGTCGCGTCAAAGCTCGCACGCACAGGTAAGTAATATATATTTTAACACATCTTAAGATAACCTATTCGAAAAAAAACGTTTCTTGCGACGCATCCACTCGTCTCTTTTTGGCGACGCCTACGAACGCAGAACAGAATTCTCTCATCGAAATTGTAACGCATACAAATGCAATAAGCTCAAACGCGACAGGTACGCATCATCCTCTTCGTTCTTCCGTTGGCTTCTCTCCTAATTCGTCTCTCCTCCCTCCTTCAATGGTAGCAACAAGTAGGTTTTGCAATTTCAAAATTTTTAGGGCTGTCGTTCTTGGTAGTTGTAATGGTTGCGAGATGATAAACTATAATTCCCTTCATCTCGTCCAACTTTGGGAGGGTAGTTGCATTGCTCAACTGATAGAATGAACTAGGCACACTTGTTGCATACCACATGTTCGACGAATTGTCCCTGAGGAAAATTTAGGCGTCGGTGAAGTCTGAGTAACCGAGCAACATTGGTGTATGCTTGAGAATAAGTGTGGGGTCGAGTGAGGGGCTATGTGAAATTGAATTTTTGAAGAGAGTTATCACATACTTGCTGAAAGTCATGAGCTACAATTCCATGAAGAGTGAATGGCATGACTTTACGAATAAATTGAAGTCTGCAAGCTGTTGCAATTGCTTTCAAGCTGAACTTCGCTGTTTCATCTGCTAATTGTTGAATTCTTTGCATTGCAGGTACTTAGATTCGTAAAATGACAGCAGTGAGTAAACCATCCAAGCAACAAGACAAAGATGGTAACAAGCAACCGCCCAAAAAGCCTACCGGAAGGGCAGCGGGCGGTCCAAATCCACAGAAAAAAAGGAAGCGGACGGAGAAGGAAATGGAACTGCTGCCTAGGCAGTTAAGTGATGATTCAGAGCAAGAGGAGGAGGAAACATTGGTCAGGAGGACAGTGAAGAAGGGTATTACACCAAGCAAAGGAATAGAGATAAGAGAGCCTGTGACATACCAAAGAAAAGCTTCGAGAATGAGTGCTCCGACTGATAAAGGGAAGGAGAAGATTACTACAGAATCTGAATCCGATTCCGATTCGGACAATGACCACCTACAGGTCAACATGAGTGATGAAGACGAGGGTGAACCCATAGACCGAGTTGATTGGGAGAAATACTTTGTTAATGAGAAGGCATTCCGAGCCTATAAGAAGATACTGGTTTCAAAGAAGTATATTCCGGAAAAGCCGATAAACATCGGACCACTTAAGACAAAGTACTCAGAGTTTCTAAAGTCAATTCGAGAGGTGCAAAAATGGGGACCCATTCTGAAAGGTCACGGCAAAGCCAACCTCACCATTGTTAGAGAGCTCTATGCCAATTGGCGTCACGCAAGGGAAACATTGTGCGAGTAAGAGGGGTAGATATTAATGTGTCAGCTGAAGCTCTGAATAACTTCTTAAGGGTGCCACACACACTTACAGACAGGTTTGACGCCATATGCAAAACACCAGATTATGCACACATTAAGTCTGTCCTATGCCCTACCAGGAAGGATGCAGAATGGAAGCATGGGAGTATGGAGTACCACTCTATAGCAAAGGAATTCATGAGTGCGTTAGCACGTGTGGCTCTAAATTTCATTTGTAACCGCCTGCTGCCATGCCAACATAAAACTGATGTCCCTCGTTACCGCGCACTCGTATTATATGCTTTATTAGAGGGGATACCACTCAACTTCGGAGCCATCATGCATGATCAAATGCAGCGAACCAGGATGAATTACAAGTGGAGGCTGTTCTTTGCTAATACCCTAACGGCTTTTTTAACAGAGAGGGGAGTACTATGGGACAAGGAGAATGACGACATTGAGGCTAAAGCTCCAGGACCATATGATGTCACTCATGTTCTAGAGCCGAACAAGGGAAGGTCTTCTAAGCTCACCATCCAACAATTATTTGAGCATATGCAAGCAGATATGCAAGAGAACAGGGCTGAGCTGATAGCGACTCGTGTCGAGTTGAGTGCCACCAGGGATGAGTTGAGACAGACTCGTGCGGATCTAAGCCGAGTTCAGACCGAGCAGGCCACGATGATGAAGGAGATATCATTACTCCTCAGAGCTCTGGTTCAATGTGCAGGTACAGACATCTCCCAGCTGATTGCATCATCCACTGCCGGACCATCCACTCCTGTTCCTCCCATAGTCACCGAGGCTCCACTCAACAGGCCTACTGAGGTCGCTGTAACACCTGATACAGAATCCGCACCAGTTGTTGATGATAGGAATGCTATGGATGCAGATGCTCCTCCACAGACTGCGGATGAGCCCTCCACCTTGACTTGAGGGAGTTCTTCTCACCCTACTTTACCTTGTTTGTGTGCGTTGGGGACAACGCACAGTCCTAAGTGTGGGGTGGGGGTGATTCATGTTTGATGTATGGATGAATGTACTAAAATATTCACTGGATTAATGGCATAAAATAGCAGTAAATTCATCTATATGGAGTAACTATCAGTTTATCTATCAGTTTATCATTATAATATATATATATATATATATATATATATAGTATCTTTGTAGATAGTAATAATCCCCTGTGGTTTTTCTTTGTGCCTCGGTTCTTTTCCATGGGATGTAGTTTGAACCGGGTAATTTTGTTTTCTTTTTAGAGTAGAGTAGGAATGTAGGGAATAAAAGGAGGAAGAATGATGAACCTAGGTGACCTTGACTTGGTTGATAATGGCATATTTAGGCTTTTACATATGTAATATCTTCCCTTCTCACTCTGAAATTATTGATGATGCCTTGTTAAAACGGATAGCATGTTTTGTGGCGCCTATTTCTCATTTTCTTGACTTGTGTTCACTTTGCGCTTAATGCTTAATATCTCGTTGCTCCGTGAATACTTGCATTGTTTGAGAGTCGGAATGTGACCGTCCTTAGCGAGTCATGTGCCATGTGTGGTGAGGTTTTTGTGTAGTCCATGTAGTGTACTTGTGTCTAGAACTTGCCCGGTATGTGAGTTGAAGCGAAATTTTAGGTGATGCTCGGTTTGAAAAATGATTTTAGGCTTTCTTTGATCTTTTTGAGCTTATTGCTTATCACAAATAAAATCTATCCCTAGTTAAACCTTTTGAGCCTGTAGACCTTTTATTTGGTACCCACATTACAAGCCTACACCCTTTTTATTCTTAATTGACATTGTTTTGATCCTTTTACCTCTTAAAGCACTTTAATTGTTAGATGAGCGCTAAAAGAAGTAAGAAGGGACTAAGTGTGGGGTGACTTTTGAGTGGAACCAATGAAAGAAAGAAGGGTGCACTTATTTTGTAAAATAATACGCCACTAGCGAAAAAAAAAAAAAAAAAGAAAGAAAAATATAGAGGAATAAATTGTTGTCTTATTCTTGCTAGTGGGTATGAATTAAAGTAGTGCTTAAAGAAAGAGGAAATATTGTTGGGGTGATATTATTTGTGAAATTGAAGTGGTGTTGAAGAATTTGCGCTTAAGTTATTTGATGATGTGTTAAAGTGCTTAGGAGGTTGAGTCACTATTCCTAAAATATATCCTACCCGTCCCTTAGCCCACATTACAACCATGAAAAAGTCCTAATTGATTTTAGATCGAGCGAGCTTACATTAGTAGAGATTTACATTAAGGGCAAGCCTATGGTACCAACTACATGCATGTGACTTCTTTTGTGAGAGTGAGCGATTTTCTTTGTGAGCATGAGATTCGAATGTGTGGATTGATTCTACTCTCTCTGCTTTTGTTGTGAGGGCACATGGTTTCACGAGGGATAGGTAACGTTATTAGACTTCTCTATGATGTTGGTTGTTCAAGCCATGAGTGCATTGTGACATTGAGTCGGTTTTTGAGGTTAGGATTGTTGTGAGCATGTTGTCTTTGTTCGAATATGTTTAAAGAAGGGCATAAGAAAAGGGAAGTGTGTTGATGCATAGTCTAGAGCCTAATTGTAGCAAATAACCATGGTCATAGATGTAGTGTGCTTTGAATGATAAGAGCTTAATTTTATTTTGTTTACTATAGTGATGGTTTGTTCGAGGACGAACAAAGGTTTAAGTGTGGGGTAGTGATGTTTGGCATATTTCGATATGTGTTGATGTTACTTTGCCCATGTTTTAACCACTTTTTGATGTTATTTAATCTTTAAAACACCCAACATGGTGAAATTATTGGTTTGATGACTAATTAAAGTATGTGTGACGATTTAAGGTGTTTGGAGTGCAAAATATGAAGAAAAGGTGGTTTAGCCAGAGGAAGAAGGGTTGGATGCGTCGCATCCAACCTAGGAAAACATCATCCTGCATGCAACCTTAGCAGTGAAGTTGGGCCATAGCGTCCGCCATCGCGTGCGAAACTGGGAAGTAGAAGAGAAGGCTGGATGCGTCGCGTCCACCATCGCGTGCAAAGCTGAGAAATAGAGGACAAGGTGGATGCGTCGCATCCACCTTCGCAGGAAAAAATTGAAATGGAGGACAAGGTGGATGCGTCGCATCCACCTTAGCATCAATCCCTGAAGCCGAATTGGACTAGGAATAGGAGAGCTTTGGCCCACGACTTTTGTACGCAATATATAAGCTAAAAACGCCTCTTTTACGTTATCTAACATATTGGGAAGGGGGAAAAAGCCACGACAAAGCTGTGGAGGCCGGAATTCATCAAGTTTCATCTTTCTCCCACCAAACTTAGTAATTTTTATGTTTCTTTATATGATTTGTTGTTTGGCTACCATGTCTATGTGGAGCTAAACTTCACGTTCTAGGGTTGTGGTTCTTTCATGACTATTGTTATTCGGATATTGATTTTGACTACTTGATTTATCATATTAGTTTATTTATTCAATCTTGCACTTAATTATTTAATTGCTTGATCACCAATTGAATATTATCTACGAATCTAGAATTGAACTCGAAAGTGGGAATTCTATATTGCATATAGGATTGAGTAGGGCAAGTTCTTGAACTCGGGCATCGGGGAACGGATTCGTGGTTAGGATAGACATATACCTAATTGCCTTGCTTGGTTGATTTACAGGAATTATAAATGCGTTCTTGTTGATTCTCACTCCATAGACATATAGGCGTTAAGTTAGCTGGAATAGGCGAGTAAGAACTCGACAGATTCTTATGAGCAATATTAACCCTGTCAACCAATAAGCTAGATAAATTAGTCGGTCAATTCAATTGAAGAATACAATAGGATTGTTAGATAGACCATAACCCTAGATCGTTTTCATTACATTGATATCATTAAAATCTGCTCTTTCTCTGTTCAAAGTTTATTATTTATATTTTTCTTATTTAATTAGTTGGAATAAAATATTTTTAGATTTAATTCTTGTTTAGATAATTAGGATAGTCTAATTTAGTTAATAGTTAATCATAAGTCCTCGTGGGTTCGACATCCGACTTTTAGTCACTTTATTACTCGACGACCGCGTATACTTGCATGTGACTTCTTTGTGAGAGTGAGCGATTTTCTTTGATATATGTGAGTCATTAAAATATATTTGATCATGAGATTCGAATGTGTGGATTGAACTCGCTCTCTTGTTCTTGTTGTGAGGGCACATGGTTTCACGAGGGATAGGTAACGTTATTAGACTTCTCTATGATGTTGGGTGTTCAAGCCATGAGTGCATAGTGACATTGAGTCGGTTTTTGAGGTTAGGGTTGTTGTGAGCATGTTGTCTTTGTTCGAATATGTTTAAAGAAGGGCATAAGTAAAGGGAAGTGTATGTGATGCATAGTCTAGAGCCTAATTGCTGCAAATAACCATGGTCATAGGTGCAGTGTGCTTTGAATGATAAGAGCTTAATTTTGTTTCGTCTACTATAGGATGGTTTGTTCGAGGACGAACAAAGGTTTAAGTGTGGGGTAGTGATGTTTGGCATATTTCGATATGTGTTGATGTTACTTTACCCATGTTTTAACCGCTTCTTGATGTTATTTGATCTTTAAAATGCCCAACATGGTTTATTGGTTTTATGACTAATTGAGTTGTGTGGGGTGAATTAGGGTGTATGGAGTGCAAAAATATGAAGAAAAGGTGCTCTAGGTAGAGGAAGAGAGATTGGATGCGTCGCATCCAATCTAGAAAAAGATCAGATTTCGTACACTCTTAGCAGTGAAGTCGGCCCATAGCATCCGCCTTAGCATCCGCACCTGGGCAAAGCTGAGAAGTGGAGGACGAGGTGGATGCGAAGCATCCACCCTAGCATGCGAAGCTGAGAAGTGGAGGACGAGGTGGATGCGACGCATCCACCCTAGCATCAATCCCTGAAGCTGATTTGGATTAGAAATAGGAGAACTTTGGCCCACGACTTTTGTACGCAATATATAAGCCAAAAATGCCTCTTTTAGGTCATCTAACATATTGGGAAGGGGGAAAAAGGCCACGACAAAGCTGTGGAGGCCGGAATTCATCTAGTTTCATCTTTCTCCCACCAAACTTAGTAATCTTTATGTTTCTTTGTATGATTTGTTGTTTGGCTACCATGTCTATATGGAGCTAAACTTCACGTTCTAGGGTTGTGGTTCTTTCATGACTATTGTTATTCGGATATTGATTTTGACTTCTTGATTTATCATATTAGTTTATTTATTCAATCTTGCGCATATTTATTTGATTGCTTGATCACCAATTGAATATTATCTACGAATCTAGAATTGAACTCGAAAGTGGGAATTCTATATTGCATACAGGATTGAGTAGGGCAAGTTCTTGAACTCGGGCATCGGGGAACATATTCGTGGTTAGGATAGACATATACCTAATTGTCTTGCTTGGTTGATTTACAGGAATTATAAATGCGTTCTTGTTGATTCTAACTCCATAGACATATAGGCGTTAGGTTAGCTTGAATAGGCGAGTAAGAACTCGACAGATTCTTATGAGCAATATTAACCCTGTCAACCAATAAGCTAGATAAATTAGTCGGTCGATTCAATTGAAGAATACAATAGGATTGTTAGATAGCCCATAACCCTAGATCGTTTTCATTACATTGATATCATAAAAATCTGCTCTTTCTCTGTTCAAAGTTCATTATTTATATTTTTTTATTTAATTAGTTTAGAATAAAATATTTTTAGATTTAATTCTTGTTTAGATAATTAGGATAGTCTAATTTAGTTAATAGTTAATCATAAGTCCTCGTGGGTTCGACATCCGACTTTTAGTCACTTTATTACTTGACGACCGCGTATACTTGCGTGAGTGTGTTTGGTCGCAACAAGTTTTTGGCGCCGTTGCCGGGGACTTAGAAATTAGCTACGTGACTAAGTTAAGCTTTTATTAGATATTTGTTTTCAAGTTTTAATTTTCAGTTTGCCTGGTTTGTGTCAACGCAGGGTTTACTCTCGAATGCAGAGGAGTAGAAGTGCAAACAACCTCATTCCTCTTGATCCAGAAATCGAACGAACATTACATAGAGTGAGAAGGGAACACGAAGCTAGAACGAGAATAGAAAGAGATTTGGACATCGCAATCCAACCACAGCCGTAGAACGCAAAACAACGAGGAGTAGTCATGACGGGGTTGTGATTATGGTTACGTAAGTCGTATTTGATGGCCCGAAAAAATTGTAGGCGATCCGATTCGGGAGGCCCGGGCCCACTCGGAAGGCGTGGGCTATATAGTACATTAAAATATGGGAATCGGGCGGAATTCTAGTTTTTGGCCGTAAAACACAAAAAAATGAGGAACGGTCATGGCGGGGTGGTGATGATGGTTCCTTAGTATGGCTCTGAAATTTTATTTAGACGATCCGATTTTGGGGGGCCCGACCCACTCGGAAGGCGTGGGCCATAGCACACGAAAATGTGGGAATCGTGCGGAATTCTAGTTTTTTGGCCGTAAAACGCAAAGAAATTAGGAGCAGTCATGGAGAGGCGGTGACTATAGTTCCTTAGGTCGTATTGGATGGCCCGGAAAAGTTTTAGGTGATCCGGTTCCACGGGGGCAAGGGACCACTCAGAAGGCATGGGTTATAGCACACGAAAAAATGGGAATAGGGCGGAATTCTAGTTTTTTTGCTGTAACACGCAAAACAACGAGGAGCAGTCATGGCAGGGCAGTGACTATGGTTCCTTAGGTCATATTTGATGGCCTGGAAGAAATTTAGGCGATCCGGTTCTGGGGGGCCGGGGCCCACTCGGAAGGCGTGGGCTATAGCATACAAAAATATGGGAATTTGGCGGAATTCTAGTTTTTTGGCAGTAAAAAGCTAAAACACGAGGAGCAGTCATGGCGGGGCAGTGACTATGGTTCTTTAGGTCGTATTTGATAGCCCGGAAAAAATTTAGGCGATCCAGTTCTAGGGGCCCGGGCCCACACCGAAGGCATGCGCTATAGCACACGAAAATATGGGAATCAGGCAGAATGCTAGTTTTTTGGCTGTAAAATGCAAAGACATTAGGAGCAGTCATGACGGGGCGGTGACTATGGTTCCTTATTTTGTATTTGATGGCCCGAAAAAATTTAGGCGATCCGGTTCTGGGGTGCACGGGCCCACTCGGGAGGCATGGGATATAGCACATGAAAATATGGGAATAGGGCGGAATTCAAGTTTTTTGGCCGTAAAACGTAAAGAAAAGAGGAGAGGTCATGGCGGGGAGGTGAATATGGTTCCTTAGGTCCTATTTGATGGCCCAGAAAAATTTAGGCGATTCGATTCTGGGGGCCCAGGCCCACACCAAATGCGTGCGCTATAGCACACAAAAATATGGAATTGGGCTGAATTCTAGTTTTTTGCTTGTAAAACGCAAAGACATTAGGAGCAGTCATGACGGGGTGGTGACTATGGTTCCTTAGTTCATATTTGATGTCCCGAAAATTTTTCTTAGGCGATCCGGTTCTGGGGGGCCCGACCCACTCAGAAGGCATGGGCCATAGCACACGAAAATGAGGGAATCGGGCGGAATTCTAGTTTTTTTGCCGTAAAACGCAAAGAAATTAGGAGCAGTCATGAAGGGGTGGTTACTATGGTTATTAGGTCGTATTTGATGGCCCAGAAAAGTTTTAGGCGATCCAGTTCCAAAGGGGCATGAGACCACTCAGAAGGCGTGGGCTATAGCACACGAAAAAATGGGAATAGGGCGGAATTCTAGTTTTTTGGCCGTAAAACACAAAACAACGAGGAGCAATCATGGTGGGGCGGTGACTATGGTTCCTTAGGTCATATTTGATAGCCCGAAAAAACTTTTGGCGATTCGGTTCTGGGGGGCCCGGGACCACTCGAAAGGCGTGGGCTATAGCTAATAAAAATATGGGAATCAGGCGGAATTCTAGTTTTTTGGCAGTAAAACGCTAAAACACGAGGAGCAGTCATGACGGGGCGGTGACTATGGTTCCTTAGTTCGTATTCGATGGCCCGGAAAACTTTTTGGTGATCCGGGTCTGGGGGCCCGGGTCCACTCGGAATGTGTGGGCTATAGCACACGAAAATATGGGAATCGGGCAGAATTCTAGTTTTTTGGCCGTAAAATTCAAAACAACGAGGAGCAGTCATGATGGGGCATTGGCTATTTTTACTTAGTTTGTATTTGATAGACCGAAAAAATTTTAGGCGATCCGGTTCTGGGGGCCCGGGGCCACTCGGATGGCGTGGACTATAGCACACGAAAATAAGGGAATCGGGCAGAATTCTAGTTTTTTGGTCGTAAAATGCAAAAAACACGAGGAGCAGTCATGGCGTGGCATTAGCTATTTTTCCTTAGGTCGTATTTGATAGCCCGAAAATTTTTTAGGCAATCCGGTTCTGGGGGCCATGGGGCACTCGGAAGGCATGGGCTATAGGACACGAAAATAAGGGAATCAGGCAGAATTCTATTGTTTTGGTCGTAAAATGCAAAACAAATGAGGAGCAGTAATGACGGGGCGGTGACTATGGTTACTTAGGTCGTATTGGATGGCCTGGAAAAATTTTAGGCGATCTAGCTTTGGGGGCCCGGCCCACTCGGAATGCGTGGGCTATAGCATACAAAAATATGGGAATCGGGCGGAATTATAGTTTTTTGGCCGTAAAATGCAAAAATAAGAGAAGCGGTCATGGCGGGGCGGTGACTAT
This sequence comes from Nicotiana tomentosiformis, assembly GCF_000390325.3. Classification (NCBI taxonomy): domain Eukaryota; kingdom Viridiplantae; phylum Streptophyta; class Magnoliopsida; order Solanales; family Solanaceae; genus Nicotiana; species Nicotiana tomentosiformis. The sequence goes on from NW_027174569.1 coordinate 787,561, forward strand.
GGTTCCTTAGGTCGTATTTGATGGCCCGTAAAAAATTTAGGTGATCCAGTTCTGGGGGCCCGGGCCCACACCGAAGGAGTGCGCTATAGCACACGGAAATATGGGAATCAGGCGGAATTCTAGTTTTTTGGCTGTAAAACACAAAGACATTACTATGGATCCTTAGTTCGTATTTGATGGCCCGGAATAATTTTAGGCGATTCGGTTCTGGGGGCCCGGGACCACTCGGGAGGCGTGGGCTATAGCACACGAAAATATTGGAATAGGGCGGAATTCTAGTTTTTTGGCCGTAAAACGTAAAGAAAAGAGGGGCGGTCATGGTGGGGCGGTGACTATCGTTGCTTAGGTCATATTTGATGGCTCGGAAAAAATTTAGGCGATCCGGTTCTGGGGGCCCGAGCCCACACCAAATGCGTGCGCTATAGCACACGAAAATATGGGAATCGGGCGGAATACTAGTTTTTTGGCTGTAAAACGCAAAGACATTAGGAGCAGTCATGACGGGGCGGTGACTATGGTTCCTTAGTTCGTATTTAATGGCCCAAAAAATTTTCTTCGGCTATCCGGTTCCAAGGGGGTACGGGACCACTCAGAAGGCGTGGGCTATAGCACACGAAAAAATAGGAATAGGGCTGAATTCTAGTTTTTTGGCAGTAAAACTCAAAACAACGAGGAGCAGTCATGGCGGGGTGGTGACTATTGTTCCTTAGGACATATTTGATGGCCCAGAAAAAAATTAGGCAATCCGGTTCTGAGGGGCCCAGGCCCACTCGGAAGGCGTGGGCTATAGCTCACAAAAATATGGGAAACGGGCGGAATTTTAGTTTTTTGGCAGTAAAATGCTAAAACACGAGGAGCAGTCATGACGGGGCGGTGACTATAGTTCCTTAGGTCGTATTCGATGGCCCGGAATTTTTTTTGGTGATCCGAGTCTGGGGGGACCGGGCCCACTCGGAATGCGTGGGCTATATCACACGAAAATATGGGAATTGGGCAGAATTCTAGTTTTTTGGCCGTAAAATGCAAATACACGAGGAGCAGTCATGATGGGGCATTGGCTATTTTTCCTTAGGTCGTATTTGATAGCCCGAAAATATTTTAGGCGATTCGGTTCTGGGGGCCCGGGGCCACTCGGAAGGCATGGGCTATAGCACACGAAAATAAGGGAATCGGGTAGAATTCTAGTTTTTTGGCCGTAAAATGCAAAACACAATGAGGAGCAATCATGACGGGGCGTTGGCTATTTTTCCTTAGGTCGTATTTGATAGCCCGAAAAATTTTTAGGCGATCCGGTTCTAGGGGCCCGGGGCCACTCGGAAGGCGTGGGTTAGAGGACACGAAAATAAGGGAATCGGGCAGAATTCTAGTTTTTTGGCCATAAAATGCAAAATAAATGAGGAGCAGTCATTAAGGGGCAGTGACTATGGTTACTTAGGTCGTATTTGATGTCCCGAAATTTTTTTAGGCGATCCGGTTCTGGGGATCCGGGCCCACTCGGAATACGTGGGCTATAACACACGAAAATATGGGAATCAGGTGGAATTCTAGTTTTTTGGCCGTAAAATGCAACAAATAAGGAACGATCATGGCTGGGCGGTGACTATGGTTCCTTAGTTCGTATTTTATGGCTCGGAAAAGTTTTAGGCGATCCGGGTCTGGGGAGCCCGGGTCCACTCGGAAGGCCTCGGCTAAAGCACACGAAAATATGGGAATCGGGCGGAATTCTAGTTATTTGGCCGTAAAACGCAAAACCACGAGGATTAATCATGATGGGGCGGTGAGTATGGTTCCTTAGATCGTATTTGATGGCCCGAAAAAATTTTAGGCGATCCGGTTCTGGGGGCCCGGGGCCACTCGGAAGGCGTGGGTTATAGCTTACGAAACTATTTGAATTAGGCGAAATTCTAGTTTTTTGGCTGTAAAATGCAAAACAACGAGGAGCAATCATGACGGGGCGGTGACTATGGTTCCTTAGGTCATATTTGATGGCCGAAAAATTTTTAGGCGATCCGGTTCAGGGGTGCCCGGGCCAACTCCGAAGGCGTGGGCTATAGCACACGAAAATATGGGAATCGGGCGGAATTCTAGTTTTTTGGCCGTAAAATACAAGTAAACGAGGACCGGTCATGGAGGGGCAGTGACTATGGTTCCTTAGGTCATATTTGATGGCACGAAAAAATTTTAGGCGGTCCGGTTCTGAGAGGCCCGACTCACTCGGAAGGCGTGGGCTATAGCACTCGAAAATATGGGAATCAGGCGGAATTCTATTTTTTGGCCATAAAACTCAAAAACAATGAGGAGCAGTCATGACCGGGCAGTGACTATGGTTCCTTAGGTCATATGTGATGGCCCAGAAAATTTTTAGGCGATCCAGTTCTGGTGGGCCCGGGCCCACTCGGAAGGCATGGGCTATAGCACACGAAAATATGGGAATCAGGCAGAATTCTAGTTTTTTGGCCGTAGAACGCAAAACAACGAGGAGTAGTCATGACGGGGTGGTGATTATGGTTCCGTAAGTCGTATTTGATGGCCCGAAAAAATTGTAGGCGATCCGATTCGGGAGGCCCGGGCCCACTCGGAAGGCGTGGGCTATATAGCACATTAAAATATGGGAATCGGGCGGAATTATAGTTTTTGGCCATAAAACGCAAAAAAACGAGGAACGGTCATGGCGGGGTGGTGACGATGGTTCCTTAGTATGGCTCTGAAATTTTATTTAGACGATCCGGTTTTGGGGGGCCCGACCCACTCGGAAGGCGTGGGCCATAGCACACGAAAATGTGGGAATCGGGCGGAATTCTAGTTTTTTGGCCGTAAAACGCAAAGAAATTAGGAGCAGTCATGGAGAGGCGGTGACTATAGTTCCTTAGGTCGTATTGGATGGTCTGGAAAAGTTTTAGGTGATCCGGTTCCACGGGGGCAAGGGACAACTCAAAAGGCGTGGGTTATAGCACACGAAAAAATGGGAATATGGCGGAAATCTAGTTTTTTTGCCGTAACACGCAAAACAACGAGGAGCAGTCATGGTGGGGCAGTGACTATGGTTCATTAGGTCATATTTGATGGCCCGGAAAAAATTTAGGCATTCCGGTTCTGGGGGGCCGGGGCCCACTCGGAATGCGTGGGCTATAGCATACAAAAATATGGGAATTTGGCGGAGTTCTAGTTTTTTGGCAGTAAAAAGCTAAAACACGAGGAGCAGTCATGGCGGGGCAGTGACTATGGTTCCTTAGGGTGTATTTGATGTCCCGGAAAAAATTTAGGCGATCCAGTTCTAGGGGCCCGGGCCCACACCGAAGGCATGCGCTATAGAACACGAAAATATGGGAATCAGGCGGAATGCTAGTTTTTTGGCTATAAAACGCAAAGACATTAGGAGCAGTCATGATGGGGCGGTGACTATGGTTCCTTAGTTTGTATTTGATAGCCCGGAAAAATTTAGGCAATCCGGTTCTGGGGGGCCCGGGCCCACTCGGGAGGCATGGGATATAGCACACGAAAATATGGGAATAGGGTGGAATTCTAATTTTTTGGCCATAAAACGTAAAGAAAAGAGGAGAGGTCATGGCGGGGAGGTGAATATGGTTCCTTAGGTCCTATTTGATAGCCCGAAAAAATTTAGGCGATCCGGTTCTGGGGGCCCAGGCCCACACCAAATGCGTGCGCTATAGCACACAAAAATATGGGAATCGGGCTGAATTCTAGTTTTTTGGTTGTAAAACGCAAAGACATTAGGAGAAGTCATGACGGGGTGGTGACTATGGTTCCTTAGTTCATATTTGATGGCCCGAAAATTTTTCTTAGGTGATCCGGTTCTGGGGGGCCCGACCCACTCGGAAGGCGTGGGCCATAGCACACGAAAATGTGGGAATCAGGCAGAATTCTAGTTTTTTTGCCGTAAAACGCAAAGAAATTAGGAGCAGTCATGACGGGGTGGTGACTATGGTTATTAGGTCATATTTGATGGCCTGAAAAGGTTTTAGGCGATCCAGTTCCAAAGGGGCACGAGACCACTTAGAAGGCGTGGGCTATAGCACACGAAAAAATGGGAATAGGGCGGAATTCTAGTTTTTTGGCCGTAAAACACAAAACAACGAGGAGCAGTCATGGCGGGGCTGTGACTATGGTTCCTTAGGTCATATTTGATGGCCCGAAAAAATGTTTGGCGATCCGGTTCTGGGGGGTCGGGGCCCACTCGAAAGGCGTGGGCTATAGCTAACAAAAATTTGGGAATCGGGCAGAATTCTAGTTTTTTGGCAGTAAAATGCTAAAACACGAGGAGCAGTCATGACGGGGCGGTGACTATGGTTCCTTAGGTCGTATTCGATGGCCCGAAATTTTTTTTGGTGATCCGGGTCTGGGGGCCCGGGTCCACTCGGAATGTGTGGGCTATAGCATACGAAAATATGGGAATCGGGCAGAATTTTAGTTTTTTGGCCGTAAAATTCAAAAAAATGAGGAGCAGTCATGACGGGGCGTTGGCTATTTTTCCTTAGTTCATATTTGATAGACCTAAAAAAATTTAGGCGATCCGGTTCTGGGGGCCCGGGGCCACTCGGAAGGCGTGGGCTATAGCACACGAAAATAAGGGAATCAGGCAGAATTCTAGTTTTTTGGCCGTAAAATGCAAAAAACACGAGGAGCAGTCATGACGGGGCATTAGCTATTTTTCCTTAGGTCGTATTTGATAGCCCGAAAATTTTTTAGGCGATCCGGTTCTGGGGGCCATGGGCCACTCGGAAGGCGTAGGCTATAGGACACGAAAATAAGGGAATCATGCAGAATTCTATTTTTTTCGCCGTAAAATGCAAAAAAAATAAGGAGCAGTAATGACGGGGCGGTGACTATGGTTACTTAGGTCGTATTAGATGGCCTAGAAAAATTTGAGGCGATCTAGTTTCGGGGGCCTGACCCACTCGGAATGCGTGGGCTATAGCATACGAAAATATGGGAATCGGGCGGAATTGTAGTTTTTTGGCCATAAAATGCAAAAATAAGAGGAGCGGTCATGGCGGGGCGGTGACTATGGTTGGGAATTCGGCGAAATTCTAGTTTTTTGTCCGTAAAATTTAAAACAACGAGGAACGGCCATGACGAGGTGGTAAATATGGTTCCTTAGGTCGTATTTGATGGCTCAGAAAAAGTTTAGGCGATCGAGGTCCGGGGGTCCCGGTCCCACTCGGAAGGCGTGGGCTATAGCACACGAATATATGGGAATCAGGCGGAATTCTAATTTTTTGGCCGTAAAACACAAAACAACGAGCTACGGCCATGGAGGGGCGTTGACTATGGTTCCTTAGGTCATATTTGATGGCCTGGAAAAATGTTAGGGAATCCGGTTTCGGAGGACCCGGGCCCAATCGGAAGGTGTGGGCTCAGCATACGAAAATATGGGAATCAGGCAGAATTCTACTTTTTTGGTCGTAAAAAGCAAAACAACAAGGAACGGTCATTGCGGGGTGGTGACTATGGTTCCTTAGGTCGTATTTGATGGCCCAAATAAATTTTAGGTGATCGGGGTCTGGGGGACCGGACCCACTTGAAAGGCATGGGCTATATCTCACGAAAATATGGGAATCGGGCGAAATTCTAGGTTTTTTGCTGTAAAACGCAAAACAACGAGGTACGGCCATGGAGGGGCGGTGACTATGGTTCCTTAAGTCGTATTTTATGTCTTGGAAAAATGTTAGGCAATCCGATTTCGGGGGGCCCGGACCCACTCGAAAGGCATGGGCTATAGGTCACGAAAATATGGCAATTGTACGAAATTCTAGTTTTTTTGACGTAAAAAGGAAAAAATGAGGAAAGGTCATGGCAGGGCAGTTACTATGGTTCCTTAGGTCATAGTTGATGGCCCGAAAAAACTTTAGGCGATCCCCGGACCCACTTGGAAAGCGTGGGCTATATCTCATGAAAATATGGGAATCGGGCAAAATTCTAGTTTTTTTCCATAAAATGCAAAACAACGAGGAATAGCCATGGCGGGGTGGTGACTATGGTTCCTTAGATTGTATTTGATGGCCCGAAATAATTTTAGGCGATCAGGGTCAGGGGGCCCGGACCCATTCAGAAGGCGTGGGCTATAACACACGAATATATGGTAATCGGGCGAAATTCTAGTTTTTTAGCCGTAAAACGCAAAACAACGAGGAAAGGCCATGGCGGGGCGATGACTATGGTTCCTTAGGTCGTATTTGATGGCCCTAAATAATTTTAGGCACTTGGAAGGCATAGGCTATAGCACACGAAAATATGGGAATCCGGCAAAATTCTAGTTTTTTGGCCGTAAAATGCAAAACAATGAGGAACGGCCACGGTGGGGTGGTGACTATGGTTCCTTAGGTCGTATTTGATGTCTCAGAAATATTTTAGGCGATCGGGGTCCGGGGGGCCCGGACCCACTCGTAAGGCATGGGCTATAGCACACGAATATATGGGACTCGGGCAGAATTCTAGTTTTTTGGCCGTAAAACGCATAACAACGAGGAACGGCCATTGCGGGGCGGTGGATATGGTTCCTTAGGTCATATTGGATAGCCCGGAATAATTTTAGGCAATCGGGGTCAGGGGGCCCGGACCCACTCGGAAGGCATAGGCTATGCACACGAAAATATGGGAATCTGGCAAAATTCTAGTTTTTTGTCCGTAAAATTTAAAACAACGAGGAACGTCTACGGCGGGGTGGTAAATATGGTTCCTTAGGTCGTATTTGATGGCTCAGAAAATTTTTTTGCGTTTAGGTCCGGGGAGCTTGGACCCACTCGGAAGGCATGGGCTTTACTACACGAATATATGGGAATCAGGCGGAATTCTAGTTTTTTGGCCGTAAAATGCATAACAACGAGGAACGGACATGGCCAGGCGGTGACTATGGTTCCTTAGGTCGTATTTAAGGGGCCTGAATAATTTTAGGCGATCGGGGTCCGGGGCCCGGACCCACTTAGAAGGCGTGGGCTTAGCACACGAAAATATGGGAATCAGGCGGAATTCTAGTTTTTTCGCCTTAAAACGCAAAACAACGAGGAACGGCCATGGAGGGGCGGTGACTATGGTTCCTTAGGTCGTATTTGATGGCCCAAAATAATTTTAGGCGACCCAGACCCACTCGGAAGGCATGGGCTATAGCACACGAATATATGGGAATCGGGCGGAATTCTAGTTTTTTGGCCGTAAAATGCAAAACAACGAGGAACGGCCATGGAAGGGTGGTGACTATGGTTCCTTGGGTTGTATTTGATGGCCCCGAATAATTTTAGGCAATCGGGGTCCGGGGCCCCGGACCCACTCGGAAGGCATAGTCTATGCAGACGAAAATTTGGGAATCCGGCGAAATTCTAGTTTTTTGGCCGTAAAATACAAAACAACGAGGAACGGCCACGACGGGGTGGTGACTATGGTTCCTTAGGTCGTATTTGATGGCTCAAAAAAATTTTAGGCAATCGGGGTCCGGGGGTCCGGACCCACTCGGAAGGCATGGGCTTTACTACACGAATATATGGGAATCAAGCGGAATTCTCATTTTTTGGCCGTAAAATGCATAACAATGAGGAACGGCCATGGCCGAGTGGTGACTATGGTTCCTTAGGTCGTATTTCAGGGGGCCAAATAATTTTAGGCGATCGGGGTCCGGGGGCCCGGACTCACTTAGAAGGCGTGGGCTTAGCACACAAAAATATGGGAATCGGGCGGAATTCTAGTTTTTTGGCCGTAAAACGCAAAACAACGAGGAACGGCCATGGAGGGGCGGTGACCATGGTTCCTTAGGTCGTATTTGATGGCCTAAAATAATTTTCAGCGATCGGGGTCCGGGGGCCCGGACCCACTCGGAAGGCGTGGGCTATAGCACACGAATATATGGGAATCGGGCGGAATTCTAGATTTTTGGCCGTAAAATGCAAAACAACGAGGAACGGCCATGACAGGGTAGTGACTATTGTTCCTTAGGTCGTATTTGATGGCCACGAATAATTTTAGTCTATCGGGGTCCGGGGGCTCGGACCCACTCGGAAGGCATGGGCTATAGCACACGAAAAAATGGGAATCGGGCGAAATTCTAGTTTTTTTGCCGTAAATTGCAAAACAACAAGGAACGACCATGGCAAGGCGGTGACTATGGTTCCTTAGGTCGTATTTGATGGCTCGAAAAAAGTTTAGGCGATCGAGGTCCGGGGGTCCCGGTCCCACTCGGAAGGCGTGGGCTATAGCATACGAATATATGGGAATCGTGCGAAAGTCTAATTTTTTGACCGTAAAACGCAAAACAACGAGGTACGGCCATGGAGGGGCGGTGACTATGGTTCCTTAGGTCGTATTTTATGGCCCTAAATAATTTTAGGCACTTGGAAGGCATAGGCTATAGCACACGAAAATATGGGAATCCGGCGAAATTCTAGTTTTTTGGCCGTAAAATGCAAAACAATGAGAAACGGCCACGGCGGGGTGGTGACTATAGTTACTTAGGTCTTATTTGATGGCTAAGAAAACTTTTAGGCGATCGGGGTCCGGGGGTTCCGGACCCACTCGGAAGGCATGGGCTTTACTACACGAATATATGGGAATCAGGCGGAATTCTAGTTTTTTGGCCGTAAAATGCTTAACAACGAGGAACGGCCATGGCCGAGCGGTGACTATGGTTCCTTAGGTCGTATTTCAGGGGCCCGAATAATTTTAGGCGATCGGGGTCCGGGGGCCCGGACTCACTTAGAAGGCGTGGGCTTAGCACACAAAAATATGGGAATCGGGCGGAATTCTAGTTTTTTGGCCGTAAAACGCAAAACAACGAGGAACGGCAATGGAGGGGCGGTGACCATGGTTCCTTAGGTCGTATTTGATGGCCTAAGATAATTTTAGGCGATCGGGGTCCAGTGGCCCGGACCCACTCGGAAGGCGTGGGCTATAGCACACGAATATATGGGAATCGGGCAAAATTCTAGTTTTTTGGCCGTAAAACGCAAATAAACGAGGAACGGCCACGGAATGGTGGTGACTATAGTTCCTAAGATCGTATTTGATGGCCCCGAATAATTTTAGTCGATCGGGATCCGGGGCCCCGGACCCACTCGGAAGGCATAGGCTATGCAGACGAAAATATGGGAATCCGGCGAAATTCTAGTTTTTTGGCCGTAAAATGCAAAACAACGAGGAAAAGCCACGACGGGGTAGTGACTATGGTTCCTTAGGTCGTATTTGATGGCTCAGAAAAATTTTAGGCGATCGGGGTCCGGGGGGTCCGGACCCACTCGGAAGGCATGGGCTTTACTACACGAATATATGGGAATCAGGCGGAATTCTAGTTTTTTAGCCGTAAAATGCATAACAACGAGGAACAGCCATAGCCGAGTGGTGACTATGGTTCCTTAGGTCGTATTTAAGGGGCCCGAATAATTTTAGGCGATCGGGGTCCGGGGGCCCGGACCCACTTAGAAGGCGTGGGCTTAGTACACGAAAATATGGGAATCGGGCGGAATTCTAGTTTTTTGGCCATAAAACGCAAAACAACGAGGAACGGCCATGGAGGGGCGGTGACTATGGTTCCTTAGGTCGTATGTGATGGCCCTAAATAATTTTAGGCGACCCGGACCAACTCGCAAGGCGTGGGCTATAGCACACGAATATATGGGAATCAGGCGAAATTCTAGTTTTTTGGCCGTAAAACGCAAAACAACGAGGAACGGCCATGGAATGGTGGTGACTATGGTTCCTTAGGTCGTATATGATGGCCCCGAATAATTTTAGTCTATCGGGGTCCGGGGGCTCGGACCCACTCGGAAGGCATGGGCTATAGCACACGAAAAAATGGGAATCGGGCGAAATTCTAGTTTTTTTGCCGTAAATTGCAAAACAACGAGGAACGACCATGGCAAGGCGGTGACTATGGTTCCTTAGGTCGTATTTGATGGCTCGGAAAAAGTTTAGGCGATCGAGGTCCGGGGGTCCCGGTCCCACTCGGAAGGTGTGGGCTATAGCATACGAATATATGGGAATCGTGCGAAAGTCTAATTTTTTGACCGTAAAACGCAAAACAACGAGGTACGGCCATGGAGGGGCGGTGACTATGGTTCCTTAGGTCGTATTTTATGGCCCTAAATAATTTTAGGCACTTGGAAGGCATAGGCTATAGCACACGAAAATATGGGAATCCGGCAAAATTCTAGTTTTTTGGCCGTAAAATGCAAAACAATGAGAAACGGCCACGGCGGGGTGGTGACTATAGTTACTTAGGTCGTATTTGATGGCTCAGAAAAATTTTAGGCGATCGGGGTCCGGGGGTTCCGGACCCACTCGGAAGGCATGGGCGTTACTACACGAATATATGGGAATTAGGCGGAATTCTAGTTTTTTGGCCGTAAAATGCTTAACAACGAGGAACGGCCATGGCCGAGCGGTGACTATGGTTCCTTAGGTCGTATTTCAGGGGCCCGAATAATTTTAGGCGATCGGGGTCCGGGGGCCCGGACTCACTTAGAAGGCGTGGGCTTAGCACACAAAAATATGAGAATCGGGCGGAATTCTAGTTTTTTGGCCGTAAAACGCAAAACAACGAGGAACGGCAATGGAGGGGCGGTGACCATGGTTCCTTAGGTCGTATTTGATGGCCTAAGATAATTTTAGGCGATCGGGGTCCAGTGGCCCGGACCCACTCGGAAGGCGTGGGCTATAGCACACGAATATATGGGAATCGGGCAAAATTCTAGTTTTTTGGCCGTAAAACGCAAATAAACGAGGAACGGCCACGGAATGGTGGTGACTATAGTTCCTAAGATCGTATTTGATGGCCCCGAATAATTTTAGTCGATCGGGATCCGGGGCCCCGGACCCACTCGGAAGGCATAGGCTATGCAGACGAAAATATGGGAATCCGGCGAAATTCTAGTTTTTTGGCCGTAAAATGCGAAACAACGAGGAAAAGCCACGACGGGGTGGTGACTATGGTTCCTTAGGTCGTATTTGATGGCTCAGAAAAATTTTAGGCGATCGGGGTCCGGGGGGTCCGGACCCACTCGGAAGGCATGGGCTTTACTACACGAATATATGGGAATCAGGCGGAATTCTAGTTTTTTAGCCGTAAAATGCATAACAACGAGGAACAGCCATAGCCGAGTGGTGACTATGGTTCCTTAGGTCGTATTTAAGGGGCCCGAATAATTTTAGGCGATCGGGGTCCGGGGGCCCGGACCCACTTAGAAGGCGTAGGCTTAGTACACGAAAATATGGGAATCGGGCGGAATTCTAGTTTTTTGGCCGTAAAACGCAAAACAAGGAGGAACGGCCATGGAGGGGCGGTGACTATGGTTCCTTAGGTCGTATGTGATGGCCCTAAATAATTTTAGGCGACCCGGACCAACTCGCAAGGCGTGGGCTATAGCACACGAATATATGGGAATCAGGCGAAATTCTAGTTTTTTGGCCGTAAAACGCAAAACAACGAGGAACGGCCATGGAATGGTGGTGACTATGGTTCCTTAGGTCGTATATGATGGCCCCGAATAATTTTAGTCTATCGGAAGGCATGGGCTATAGCACACGAAAAAATGGGAATCGGGCAAAATTCTAGTTTTTTTGCCGTAAATTGCAAAACAACGAGGAACGACCACGGCGGGGCGGTGACTATGGTTCCTTAGGTCGTATTTGATGGCTCGGAGAAAGTTTAGGCGATCGAGTTCCGGGGGTCCCGGTCCCACTCGGAAGGGGTAGGCTATAACATACGAATATATGGGAATCGGGCAAAATTCTAATTTTTTGACCGTAAAACGCAAAACAACGAGGTACGGCCATGGAGGTGCGGTGACTATGGTTCCTTAGGACGTATTTGATGGCCTTAAATAATTTTAGACACTTGGAAGGCATAGGCTATAGAACACGAAAATATGGGAATCCGGCGAAATTCTAGTTTTTTGGCCGTAAAATGCAAAACAATAAGGAATGGCCACGGCGGGGTGGTGACTATGGTTCCATAGGTCGTATTTGATGGCTCAGAAAAATTTAGGCGATCGGGGTCCGGGGGCCCCGGACCCACTCGTAAGGCATGGGCTATAGCACACGAATATATGGGACTCGGGCAGAATTCTAGTTTTTTATCCGTAAAATGCATAACAACGAGGAACGGCCATTGTAGGGCAGTGGATATGGTTCCTTATATCGTATTTGATGGCCCGGAATAATTTTATGCAATCGGGGTCAGGAGGCCCGGACCCATTCGGAAGGCGTGGGCTATAGCACACGAATATAAGGGAATCAAGCGAAATTCTAGTTTTTTTGGCCGTAAAACGCAAAACAACGAGGAACGGCCATGACAGGGTGGTGACTATGGTTCCTTAGGTCGTATTTGATGGCCCGAATAATTTTAGTCTATCGGGGTCCGGGGGCTCGGACCCACTCAGAAGGCATGGGCTATAGCACACGAAAAAATAGGAATCAGGCGAAATTCTAGTTTTTTTGCCGTAAATTGCAAAACAACGAGGAACGACCACGGCGGGGCGGTGACTGTGGATCCTTAGGTCGTATTTGATGACTCGGAGAAAGTTTAGGCGATCGAGTTCCGGGGGTCCCGGTCCCACTCGGAAGGCGTAGGCTATATGGGAATCGGGCAAAATTCTAATTTTTTGACCGTAAAACGCAAAACAACGAGGTACGGCCATGGAGGGGCGGTGACTATGGTTCCTTAGGTCATATTTGATGGCCCTAAATAATTTTAGGCACTTGGAAGGCATAGGCTATAGCACACGAAAATATGGGAATCCGGCGAAATTCTAGTTTTTTGGCCGTAAAATGCAAAACAATGAGAAACGGCCATGGCGGGGTGGTGACTATGGTTCCTTAGGTCATATTTGATGGCTCAGAAATATTTTAGGCGATCGGGGTCCGGGGGGTCCGGGGGGTCCGGACCCACTCGGAAGGCATGGGCTTTACTACACGAATATATGGGAATCAGGCGGAATTCTAGTTTTTTGGCCGTAAAATGCTTAACAACGAGGAACGGCCATGGCCGAGCGGTGACTATGGTTCCTTAGGTCATATTTCAGGGGGCGGAATAATTTTAGGCGATCGGGGTCCGGACTCACTTAGAAGGCGTGGGCTTAGCACACAAAAATATGGGAATCGGGCGGAATTCTAGTTTTTTGGCCGTAAAACGCAAAACAACGAGGAACGGCCATGGAGGGGCAGTGACCATGGTTCCTTAGGTCGTATTTGACGGCCTAAAATAATTTTAGGCGATTGGGGTCCGGGGGCCCAGACCCACTCGGAATGCGTGGGCTATAGCACACGAATATATGGGAATCGGGCGGAATTCTAGTTTCTTGGCCGTAAAATGCAAAACAACAAGGAACGGCCATGGAATGGTGGTGACTATGGTTCCTTAGATCGTATTTGATGGCCCCGAATAATTTTAGGCGATCGGGATCCGAGGCCCCGGAACCACTCGGAAGGCATAGGCTATGTAGACGAAAATATGGGAATCCGGCGAAATTCTAGTTTTTTGGCCGTAAAATGCAAAACAATGAGGAACAGCCACGACGGGGTGGTGACTATGGTTCCTTAGGTCGTATTTGATAGCTCAGAAAAATTTTAGGCGATCGGGTTCCGGGGGGTCCGGACCCACTCGGAAGGCATGGGCTTTACTACACGAATATATGGGAATCAGGCGGAATTCTAGTTTTTTGGCCGTAAAATGCATAACAACGAGGAACAGCCATAGCCGAGCGGTGACTATGGTTCCTTAGGTCGTATTTAAGGGCCCCGAATAATTTTAGGCGATCGGGGTCCGGGGGCCCGGACCCACTTAGAAGGCGTGGGCTTAGTACATGAAAATATGGGAATCGGGCGGAATTCTAGTTTTTTGGCCGTAAAACGCAAAACAACGAGGAACGGCCATGGAGGGGTGGTGACTATGGTTCCTTAGGTCGTATGTGATGGCCCAAAATAATTTTAGGCGACCCGGACCCACTCGGAAGGCGTGGGCTATAGCACATGAATAAATGGGAATCAGGCGGAATTCTAGTTCTTTGGCCGTAAAATGCAAAACAACGAGGAACGGCCATGGAATGGTGGTAAATATGGTTCCTTAGGTCCTATATGATGCCCCCGAATAATTTTAGTCTATCGGGGTCCGGGGGCTCGGACCCACTCGGAAGGCATGGGTTATAGCACACGAAAAAATAGGAATCGGGCGGAATTCTAGTTTTTTTGCCGTAAATTGCAAAACAACGAGGAACGACCACAGCAGGGCGGTGACTATGGTTCCTTAGGTCGTATTTGATGGCTCGAAGAAAGTTTAGGCGATCGAGTTCCGAGGGTCCCGGTCCCACTCGGAAGGCGTAGGCTATAACATACGAATATATGGGAATCGGGCGAAATTCTAATTTTTTGACCGTAAAACGCAAAACAACGAGGTACGGCCATGGAGGGGCGGTGACTATGGTTCCTTAGGTCGTATTTGATGGCCCTAAATAATTTTAGGCACTTGGAAGGCGTAGGCTATAGCACACGAAAATATGGGAATCCGGCGAAATTCTAGTTTTTTGGCCGTAAAATGCAAAACAATGAGGAACAGCCACGATGGGGTAGTGACTATGGTTCCTTAGGTCTTATTTGATGGCTCAGAAAAATTTTAGGCGATCGGGGTCCGGGGGTCCGGACCCACTCGGAAGGCATGGGCTTTACTACACGAATATATGGGAATCAGGCAGAATTCTAGTTTTTTGGCCGTAAAATGCATAACAACGAGGAACAGCCATAGCCGAGCGGTGACTATGGTTCCTTAGGTCGTATTTAAGGGGCCCGAATAATTTTAGGCGATCGGGGTCCGGGGGCCCGGACCCACTTAGAAGGCGTGGGCTTAGTACACGAAAATATGGGAATCGGGCGGAATTCTAGTTTTTTGGCCGTAAAACGCAAAACAACGAGGAACAACCATGGAGGGGTGGTGACTATGGTTCCTTAAGTCGTATGTGATGGCCCAAAATAATTTTAGGCGACCCGGACCCACTCGGAAGGCGTGGGCTATAGCACACGAATATATGGGAATCGGGCGGAATTCTAGTTCTTTGGCCGTAAAATGCAAAACAACGAGGAACGGCCATGGAATGGTGGTGAATATGGTTCCTTAGGTCCTATATGATGCCCCCAAATAATTTTAGTCTATCGGGGTCCGGGGGCTCGAAATTCTAGTTTTTTTGCCGTAAATTGCAAAACAACGAGGAACGACCACGGCGGGGCGGTAACTATGGTTCCTTTGGTCGTATTTGATGGCTCGGAGAAAGTTTAGGCGATCGAGTTCTGGGGGTCCCCGTCCCACTCGGAAGGCGTAGGCTATAACATACGAATATATGGGAATCGGGCGAAATTCTAATTTTTTGACCGTAAAACGCAAAACAACGAGGTACCGCCATGGAGGGGCGGTGACTATGGTTCCTTAGGTCGTATTTGATGGCCCTAAATGATTTTAGGCACTTGGAAGGCATAGGCTATAGCACACGAAAATATGGGAATCCGGCGAAATTCTAGTTTTTTGGCCGTAAAATGCAAAACAATGAGGAACAGGCACGACGGGGTGGTGACTATGGTTCCTTAGGTCGTATTTGATGGCTCAGAAAAATTTTAGGCGATCGGGGTCCTGGGGGTCCGGACCCACTCGGAAGGCATGGGCTTTACTACACGAATATATGGGAATCAGGCGGAATTCTAGTTTTCTGGCCGTAAAATGCATAACAACGAGGAACAGCCATAGCCGAGCGGTGACTATGGTTCCTTAGGTCGTATTTGATGGCCCGGAATAATTTTAGGCAATCGGGGTCAGGGGGCCCGGACCCATTCGGAAGGCGTGGGCTATAGCACACGAATATAAGGGAATCAGGCGAAATTCTAGTTTTTTTATCGTAAAACGTAAAACAACGAGGAACGGCCATGGCAGGGCGGTGACTACGGTTCCTTAGGTCGTATTTGATGGCCCCGAATAATTTGAGGCGATCGGGGTCCGGGCCCCTGGACCCACTCGGAAGGCATAGGCTATGCACACGAAAATAGAGGAATCCGGCGAAATTCTAGTTTTTTGTTCGTAAAATTTAAAACAACGAGGAACGGCTACGGCGGGGTGGTAAATATGGTTCCTTAGGTCATATTTGATGGCTCAGAAAAAAATTTTGCGATTGGGGTCCGGGCCCGGCATGGGCTTTACTACACGAATATATGGGAATCAGGCGAAATTCTAGTTTTTTGGCCGTAAAATGCATAACAACGAGGAACGGACATGGCCAGGCGGTGACTATGGTTCCTTAGGTCGTATTATAGGGGCCCAAATAATTTTAGGCGATCGGGGTCCGGGGGCCCGGACCCACTTAGAAGGCATGGGCTTAGCACACGAAAATATGGGAATCGGGCAAAATTCTAGTTTTTTGCCCGTAAAACACAAAACAACAAGGAACGACCATGGAGGGGCGATGACTATGGTTACTTAGGTCGTATTTGATGGCCCAAAATAATTTTAGGCAACCCGGACCCACTCGGAAGGCGTGGGCTATAGCACACGAATATATGGGAATCGGGCAAAATTCTAGTTTTTTGGCCGTAAAATGCAAAACAACGAGGAACGGCCATGGCAGGGTGGTGACTATGGTTCCTTAGGTCGTATTTGATGGCCCCAAATAATTTTAGGCGATTGGGGTCCGGGGCCCCGGACCCACTCGGAAGGCATTGGCTATGCACACGAAAATATGGGAATCCGGCGAAATTCTAGTTTTTTGGCCGTAAAATGCAAAACAACGAGGAACGGCCACGACGGGATGGTGACTATGGTTCCTTAGGCCGTAAAATGCATAACAACGAGGAACGGCCATGGCCGAGCGGTGACTATGGTTCCTTAGGTTGTATTTCAGGGGCCCGAATAATTTTAGGCAATCGGGGTCCGGGGGCCCGGACCCACTTAGAAGGTGTGGGCTTAGCACATAAAAATATGGGAATCGGGCGGAATTCTAGTTTTTTGGCCGTAAAACGCAAAACAACGAGGAACGGCTATGGAGGGGCGGTGACTATGGTTCCTTAGGTCGTATTTGATGGCCTAAAATAATTTTAGGCGATCGGGGTCCGGGGGCCCAAACCCACTCGGAAGGCGTGGGCTATAGCACACGAATATATGGGAATCGGGCGGAATTCTAGTTTTTTGGCAGTAAAACGCAAAACAACGAGGAACGGCAATGACAGGGTGGTGACTATGGTTCCTTAGGTCGTATTTAATGGCCCCGAATAATTTTAGTCTATCGGGGTCCGGGGGCTCGGACCCACTCAGAAGGCATGGGCTATAGCACACGAAAAAATGGGAATCGGGCGAAATTCTAGTTTTTTTGCCGTAAATTGCATAACAACGAGGAATGACCACGGCGGGGAGGTGACTATGGTTCCTTAGGTCGTATTTGATGGCTCGGAGAAAGTTTAGGCGATCGAGTTCCGGGGGTCCCGGTCCCACTCGGAAGGCATAGGCTATAACATACGAATATATGGGAATCGGGCGAAATTCTAATTTTTTGACCGTAAAACGCAAAACAACGAGGTACGGCCATGGAGGGGCGGTGACTATGGTTCCTTAGGTCGTATTTGATGGCCCTAAATAATTTTAGGCGATCGGGGTCCGGGGCCCCCGACCCACTCGGAAGGCATTGGCTATGCACACGAAAATATGGGAATCCGGCGAAATTCTAGTTTTTCGGCCGTAAAATGCAAAACAACGAGGAACGGCCACGACGGGGTGGTGACTATGGTTCCTTAGGCCGTAAAATGCATAACAACGAGGAATGGCCATGGCCGAGCGGTGACTATGGTTCCTTAGGTCGTATTTCAGGGGCCCAAATAATTTTAGGCAATCGGGGTCCGGGGGCCCGGACCCACTTAGAAGGCGAGGGCTTAGCACACAAAAATATGGGAATCGGGCGGAATTCTAGTTTTTTGGCCGTCAAACGCAAAACAACGAGGAACGGCTATGGAGGGGTGGTGACTATGGTTCCTTAGGTCGTATTTGATGGTCTAAAATAATTTTAGGCGATCGGTGTCCGGGGGCCCGGACCCACTCGGAAGGCGTGGGCTATAGCACACGAATATATGGGAATCGGGCGGAATTCTAGTTTTTTGGCCGTAAAACGCAAAACAACGAGGAACGGCCATGACAGGGTGGTGACTATGGTTCCTTAGGTCGTATTTGATGGCGCAAAATAATTTTAGTCTATCGGGGTCCGGGGGCTCGGACCCACTCGGAAGGCATGGGCTATAGCATATGAAAAAATGGGAATCGGGCGAAATTCTAGTTTTTTTGCCGTAAATTGCAAAACAACGAGGAACGACCACGGCGGGGCGGTGACTGTGGTTCCTTAGGTCATATTTGATGGCTCGGAGAAAGTTTAGGCGATCGAGTTCCGGGGGTCCCGGTCCCACTCAGAAGGCGTAGGCTATAACATACGAATATATGGGAATCGGGCGAAATTCTAATTTTTTGACCGTAAAACGCAACACAACGAGGTACGGCCATGGAGGGGCGGTGACTATGGTTCCTTAGGTCGTATTTGATGGCCCTAAATAATTTTAGGTACTTGGAAGGCATAGGCTATAGCACACGAAAATATGGGAATCCGGTGAAATTCTAGTTTTTTGGCCGTAAAACGCAAAACAACGAGTAACGTCCATAGCGGGGCGCTGACTATGGTTCCTTAGGTCGTATTTGATGGCCTAGAAAAATTTTAGGCAATTCGGTTTCGTGGGACCCGGGCCCACTCGGAAGGCGTGGGCTAGAGCACACGAAAATATGGGAATCAGGCAAAATTCTAGTTCTTTGGTCATAAAAAGCAAAACAACGAAGAACGGTCATGGCAGGTCGGTGACTATGGTTCCTTAGGATGTATTTGATAGCCCGGAAAAACTTTAGGTGATCGGGGTCCGGGGGTCCCGGTCCCACTCGGAAGGGTGGGCTACAGCACACGAATATATGGGAATAGGGCAAAATTCTTGTTTTTTGGCCGTAAAACGCAAAACAACGAGGAACGGCCATGGAGGGGCGATGACTATGGTTCCTTAGGTTGTATTTGATGGCCCATAATAATTTTAGGCGATCGGGGTCCGGGGGCCCGGACCCACTCGAAAGGCGTGGGCTATAACACACAAATATATGGGACTCGGGCAGAATTCAAGTTTTTTATCCGTAAAACGCATAACAACGCGGAACGGCCATTGCGGGGCGGTGGATATGGTTCCTTAGGTCGTATTTGATGGCCCGGAATAATTTTAGGCAATCGGGGTCAGGTGGCCCGGACCCATTCGGAAGGCGTGGGCTATAGCACACGAATATAAGGGAATCAGGCGGAATTCTAGTTTTTTGACCGTAAAACGCAAAACAACGAGGAACGGCCATGGTAGGGCGGTGACTATGGTTCCTTAATTCGTATTTGATGGCCCCGAATAATTTTAGGCGATCGGGGTTCGGGCCCCCGGACCCACTCGGAAGGCTTAGGCTATGCACACGAAAATATAGGAATCCGGCGAAATTCTAGTTTTTTGTTCGTAAAATTTAAAAGAACGAGGAACGGCCACGGCGGGGTGGTAAATATGGTTCCTTAGGTCGTATTTGATGGCTCAGAAAATTTTTTTGCGATTGGGGTCCGGGCCCGGCATGGGCTTTACTACACGAATATATGGGAATCATGGCGAAATTCTAGTTTTTTAGCCGTAAAATGCATAACAACGAGGAACGGACATGGCCAGGTGATGACTATGGTTCCTTAGGTCGTATTTCAAGGGCTCGAATAATTTTAGGCGATCGGGGTCCGGGGGCCCGGACCCACTTAGAAGGCGTGGGCTTAGCACACGAAAATATGGGAATCGGGCGGAATTCTAGTTTTTTGCCCGTAAAATGCAAAACAACGAGGAACGGCCATGGAGGGGCAGTGGCTATGGTTCCTTAGGTCAAATTTGATGGCCTAAAATAATTTTAGGCGATCGGGGTCCGGGGACCCGGAGCCACTCGGAAGACGTGGGCTATAGCACACGAATATATGGGAATCGGGCGGAATTCTAGTTTTTTGGCCGTAAAACGCAAAACAACGAGGAACGGCCATGACAGGGTGGTGACTATGGTTCCTTAGGTCGTATTTGATGGCCCCAAATAATTTTAGTCTATCGGGGTCCGGGGGCTCGGACCCACTCGAAAGGCATGGTCTATAGCACACGAAAAAATGGGAATCGGGCGAAATTCTAGTTTTTTGCCGTAAATTGCAAAACAACGAGGAACGACCATGGCGGGGCGGTGACTATGGTTCCTTAGGTCGTATTTGATGGCTCGGAGAAAGTTTAGGCGATCGAGTTCCGGGGTCCCGGTCCCACTCGGAAGGCGTAGGCTATAACATACGAATATGTGGGAATCGGGCAAAATTCTTATTTTTTGACCGTAAAATGCATAACAACGAGGTACGGCCATGGAGGGGCGGTGACTATGGTTCCTTAGGTCGTATTTGATGGCCCTAAATAATTTTAGGTGATCGAAGTTCGGGGGCCCGGACCCACTAGGAAGGCGTGGGCTATAGCACACGAATATATGGGAATCGGGCGGAATTCTAGTATTTTGGCTGTAAAACGCAAAACAACAAGGAACAGAAATGACAAGGGTGACTATGGTTCCTTAGGTCGTATTTGATGGCCCCAAATAATTTTAGTCTATCAGGGTCCGGGGGCTCGGACCCACTCGGAAGGCATGGGCTACAGCACACGAAAAAATGGGAATCGGGCGAAATTCTAGTTTTTTTGCCGTAAATTGTAAAACAACGAGGAACGAGTACGGCGGGGCGGTGACTATGGTTCCTTAGGTCGTATTTGATGGCTCGGAGAAAGTTTAGGCGATCGAGTTCCGGGGGTCCAGGTCCCACTCGGAAGGCGTAGGCTATAACATTCGAATATATGGGAATCGGGCGAAATTCTAATTTTTTGACCGTAAAATGCAAAACAACGAGGTACGGCTGTGGAGGGGCGGTGACTATGGTTCCTTAGGTCGTATTTGATGGCCTAAAATAATTTTAGGCGATCAGGGTCCGGGGGCCCGGACCCACTAGGAAGGCGTGGGCTATAGCACACGAATATATGGGAATCGGGCGGAATTCTAGTTTTTTGGCCGTAAAACGCAAAACAACGAAGAACGGCCATGACATGGGTGACTATGGTTCCTTAGGTCGTATTTGATGGCCCCAAATAATTTTAGTCTATCGGGGTCCGGGGCTCGGACCCACACGGAAGGCATGGGCTACAGCACACGAAAAAATGGGAATCGGGCAAAATTCAAGTTTTTTTTGCCGTAAATTGCAAAACAACGAGGAACGACCACGGTGGGGCGGTGACAATGGTTCCTTAGGTCGTATTTGATGGCTCGGAGAAAGTTTAGGCGATCGAGGTCCGGGGTCCCGGTCCGACTCGGAAGGCGTAGGCTATAACATACGAATATATGGGAATCGGGCGAAATTCTAATTTTTTGACCGTAAAACGCAAAACAACGAGGTACGGCCATGGAGGGGCGGTGACTATGGTTCCTTAGGTCGTATTTGATGGCCCTAAATAATTTTAGGCGATCGGGGTCCGGGGGCCCGGACCCACTCGGAAGGCGTGGGCTATAGCACACGAATATATGGGAATCGGGCGGAATTCTAGTTTTTTGGCCGTAAAACGCAAAACAACGAGGAACGGCCATGACAGGGTGGTGACTATGGTTCCTTAGGTCGTATTTGATGGTCCAAAATAATTTTAGCCTATCGGGGTCCGGGGGCTCGGACCCACTCGGAAGGCATGGGCTATAGCATACGAAAAAATGGGAATCGGGCGAAATTCTAGTTTTTTTGCCGTAAATTGCAAAACAACGAGGAACGACCACGGCGGGGCGGTGACTGTGGTTCCTTAGGTCGTATTTGATGGCTTGGAGAAAGTTTAGGCGATCGAGTTCCGGGGGTCCTGGTCCCACTCGGAAGGCGTAGGCTATAACATACGAATATATGGGAATCGGGCGAAATTCTAATTTTTTGACCGTAAAATGCAAAACAACGAGGTACGGCCATGGAGGGGCGGTGACTATGGTTCCTTAGGTCGTATTTGATGGCCCTAAATAATTTTAGGCACTTGGAAGGTATAGGCTATAGCACACGAAAATATGGGAATCCGGCGAAATTCTAGTTTTTTGGCCGTAAAACGCAAAACAACGAGTAACGTCCACAGCGGGGCGCTGACTATGGTTCCTTAGGTCGTATTTGATGGCCTAGAAAAATGTTAGGCAATTCGGTTTCGGGGGACCCGGGCCCACTCGGAAGGCGTGGGCTAGAGCACACGAAAATATGGGAATCAGGCAAAAATCTAGTTCTTTGGTCATAAAAAGCAAAACAACGAAGAACGGTCATGGCAGGTCGGTGACTATGGTTCCTTAGGATGTATTTGATAGCCCGGAAAACATTTAGGCGATCGGGGTCCGGGGGTCCCGGTCCCACTCGGAAGGGTGGGCTACAGCACACGAATATATGGGAATCGGGCAAAATTCTTATTTTTTGGCCGTAAAACGCAAAACAACGAGGAACGGCCATGGAGGGGCGATGACTATGGTTCCTTAGGTTGTATTTGATGGCCCATAATAATTTTAGGCGATCGGGGTCCGAGGGCCCGGACCCACTCGAAAGGCGTGGGCTATAGCACACGAATATATGGGACTCGGGTAGAATTTAAGTTTTTTATCCGTAAAAGGCATAACAACGCGGAACGGCCATTGCGGGGCGGTGGATATGGTTCCTTAGGTCGTATTTGATGGCCCGGAATAATTTTAGGCAATCGGGGTCTGGTGGCCCGGACCCATTCGGAAGGCGTGGGCTATAGCACACGAATATAAGGGAATCAGGCGGAATTCTAGTTTTTTGACCGTAAAACGCAAAACAACGAGGAACGGCCATGGTAGGGCGGTGACTATGGTTCCTTAGGTCGTATTTGATGGCCCCGAATAATTTTAGGCGATCGGGGTTCGGGCCCCCGGACCCACTCGGAAGGCTTAGGCTATGCACACGAAAATATAGGAATCCGGCGAAATTCTAGTTTTTTGTTCGTAAAATTTAAAACAACGAGGAACGGCCATGACGGGGTGGTAAATATGGTTCCTTAGGTCGTATTTGATGGCTCAGAAAAAAATTTTGCGATTGGGGTCCGGGCCCGGCATGGGCTTTACTACACGAATATATGGGAATCAGGCGAAATTCTAGTTTTTTGGCCGTAAAATGCATAACAACGAGGAACGGACATGGCCAGGCGGTGATTATGGTTCCTTAGGTCGTATTTCAGGGGCCCGAATAATTTTAGGCGATCGGGGTCCGGGGGCCCGGACCCACTTAGAAGGCGTGGGCTTAGCACACGAAAATATGGGAATCGGGCGGAATTCTAGTTCTTTGCCCGTAAAACGCAAAATAACGAGGAACGGCCATTGAGGGGCGGTGACTATGGTTCCTTAGGTCGTATTTGATGGCCTAAAATAATTTTAGGCGATCGCGGTCCGGGGGCCCGGACCCACTCGGAAGGCGTAGGCTATAGCACACGAATATATGGGAATCGGGCGGAATTCTAGTTTTTTGGCCGTAAAACGCAAAACAACGAGGAACGGCCATGATAGGGTGGTGACTATGGTTCCTTAGGTCGTATTTGATGGCCCCAAATAATTTTAGTCTATCGGGGTCCGGGGGCTCGGACCCACTCGGAAGGCATGGGCTATAGCATACGAAAAAATGGGAATCGGGCGAAATTCTAGTTTTTTTGCCGTAAATTGCAAAACAACGAGGAATGACCACAGCGGGGCGTTGACTATTGTTCCTTAGGTCGTATTTGGTGGCTCAGAGAAAGTTTAGGCGATCGAGTTCCGGGGGTCCCGATCCCACTCGGAAGGTGTAGGCTATAAGATACGAATATATAGGAATCGGGCGAAATTCTAATTTTTTGACCGTAAAACGCAAAACAACGAGATAAGGCCATGGAGGGGCGGTGACTATGGTTCCTTAGGTCGTATTTGATGGCCTAAAATAATTTTAGGCGATCGGGGTCCGGGGGCCCGGACCCACTAGGAAGGCGTGGGCTAAAGTACACGAATATATGGGAATCGGGCGGAATTCTAGTTTTTTGGCCGTAAAACGCAAAACAACGAGGAACGGCAATGACAAGGGTGACTATGGTTCCTTAGGTCGTATTTGATGGCCCCAAATAATTTTAGTCTATCAAGGTCCGGGGGCTCGGATCCACTCGGAAGGCATGGGCTACAGCACACAAAAAAATGGGAATCGGGCGAAATTCTAGTTTTTTTGCCGTAAATTGCAAAACAACGAGGAACGACCACGGCGGGGCGGTGACTATGGTTCCTTAGGTCGTATTTGATGGCTCGGAGGAAGTTTAGGCGATCGAGTTCCGGGGGTCCCGGTCCCACTCGGAAGGCGTAGGCTATAACATACGAATATATGGGAATCGGGCAAAATTCTAATTTTTTGACCGTAAAACACAAAACAACAAGGTATGGCTGTGGAGGGGCGGTGACTATGGTTCCTTAGGTCGTATTTGATGGCCTAAAATAATTTTAGGCGATCGGGGTCCGGGGGTCCGGACCCACTAGGAAGGCGTGGGCTATAGCACACGAATATATGGGAATCGGGCGGAATTCTAGTTTTTTGGCTGTAAAATGCAAAACAACGAAGAACGGCCATGACAGTGGTGACTATGGTTCTTTAGGTCGTATTTGGTGGCCCCAAATAATTTTAGTCTATCGGGGTCCGGGGGCTCGGACCCACACGGAAGGCATGGGCTACAGCACACGAAAAAATGGGAATCGGGCAAAATTCTAGTTTTTTGCCGTAAATTGCAAAACAACGAGGAACGACCACGGCGGGGCGGTGACTATGGTTCCTTAGGTCGTATTTGATGGCTCGGAGAACGTTTAGGCGATCGAGGTCCGGGGTCCCGGTCCGACTCGGAAGGCGTAGGCTATAACATACGAATATATGGGAATCGGGCGAAATTCTAATTTTTCGACCGTAAAACGCAAAACAACGAGGTACGGCCATGGAGGGGCGGTGACTATGGTTCCTTAGGTCGTATTTGATGGCCCTAAATAATTTTAGGCGATCGGGGTCCGGGGGCCCGGACCCACTCGCAAGGCGTGGGCTATAGCACACCAATATATGGGAATCGGGCGGAATATTAGTTTTTTGGCCGTAAAACGCAAAACAACAAGGAACGGCCATGACAAGGTGGTGACTATGTTCCTTAGGTCGTATTTGATGGCCCAAAATAATTTTAGTCTATCGGGGTCCGGGGGCTCGGACCCACTCGGAAGGCATGGGCTATAGCATACGAAAAAATGGGAATCGGACAAAATTCTAGTTTTTTTGCCGTAAATTGCAAAACAACGAGGAACGACCACGGCGGGGCGGTGACTATGGTTCCTTAGGTCGTATTTGATGGCTCGGAGAAAGTTTAGGCGATCGAGTTCCGGGGGTCCCGGTCCCACTCGGAAGGCGTAGGCTATAACATACGAATATATGGGAATCGGGCGAAATTCTAATTTTTTGACCGTAAAATGCAAAACAACGAGGTACGGCCATGGAGGGGCGGTGACTATGGTTCCTTAGGTCGTATTTGATGGCCCTAAATAATTTTAGGCACTTGGAAGGCATAGGCTATAGCACACGAAAATATGGGAATCCGGCAAAATTCTAGTTTTTTGGCCGTAAAACGCAAAACAACGAGTAACGTCCATAGCGGGGTGCTGACTATGGTTCCTTAGGTCGTATTTGATGGCCTAGAAAAATGTTAGGCAATTCGGTTTCGGGGGACCCGGGCCCACTCGGAAGGCGTGGGCTAGAGCATACGAAAATATGGGAATCAGGCAAAAATCTAGTTCTTTGGTCATAAAAAGCAAAACAACGAAGAACGGTCATGGCAGGTCGGTGACTATGGTTCCTTAGGATGTATTTGATAGCCCGGAAAACATTTAGGCGATCGGGGTCCGGGGGTCCCGGTCCCACTCGGAAGGGTGGGCTACAGCACACGAATATATGGGAATCGGGCAAAATTCTTATTTTTTGGCCGTAAAACGCAAAACAACGAGGAACGGCCATGGAGGGGCGATGACTATGGTTCCTTAGGTTGTATTTGATGGCCCATAATAATTTTAGGCGATCGGGGTCCGAGGGCCCGGACCCACTCGAAAGGCGTGGGCTATAGCACACGAATATATGGGACTCGGGTAGAATTTAAGTTTTTTATCCGTAAAAGGCATAACAACGCGGAACGGCCATTGCGGGGCGGTGGATATGGTTCCTTAGGTCGTATTTGATGGCCCGGAATAATTTTAGGCAATCGGGGTCAGGTGGCCCGGACCCATTCGGAAGGCGTGGGCTATAGCACACGAATATAAGGGAATCAGGCGGAATTCTAGTTTTTTGACCGTAAAACGCAAAACAACGAGGAACGGCCATGGTAGGGCGGTGACTATGGTTCCTTAGGTCGTATTTGATGGCCCCGAATAATTTTAGGCGATCGGGGTTCGGGCCCCCGGACCCACTCGGAAGGCTTAGGCTATGCACACAAAAATATAGGAATCCGGCGAAATTCTAGTTTTTTGTTCGTAAAATTTAAAACAACGAGGAACGGCCATGACGGGGTGGTAAATATGGTTCCTTAGGTCGTATTTGATGGCTCAGAAAAAAATTTTGCGATTGGGGTCCGGGCCCGGCATGGGCTTTACTACACGAATATATGGGAATCAGGCGAAATTCTAGTTTTTTGGCCGTAAAATGCATAACAACGAGGAACGGACATGGCCAGGCGGTGATTATGGTTCCTTAGGTCGTATTTCAGGGGCCCGAATAATTTTAGGCGATCGGGGTCCGGGGGCCCGGACCCACTTAGAAGGCGTGGGCTTAGCACACGAAAATATGGGAATCGGGCGGAATTCTAGTTCTTTGCCCGTAAAACGCAAAATAACGAGGAACGGCCATGGAGGGGCGGTGACTATGGTTCCTTAGGTCGTATTTGATGGCCTAAAATAATTTTAGGCGATCGGGGTCCGGGGGCCCGGACCCACTCGGAAGGCGTAGGCTATAGCACACGAATATATGGGAATCGGGCGGAATTCTAGTTTTTTGGCCGTAAAACGCAAAACAACGAGGAACGGCCATGATAGGGTGGTGACTATGGTTCCTTAGGTCGTATTTGATGGCCCCAAATAATTTTAGTCTATCGGGGTCCGGGGGCTCGGACCCACTCTGAAGGCATGGGCTATAGCATACGAAAAAATGGGAATCGGGCGAAATTCTAATTTTTTTGCCGTAAATTGCAAAACAACGAGGAACGACCATAGCGGGGCGTTGACTATTGTTCCTTAGGTCTTATTTGGTGGCTCAGAGAAAGTTTAGGCGATCGAGTTCCGGGGGTCCCGATCCCACTCGGAAGGTGTAGGCTATAAGATACGAATATATAGGAATCGGGCGAAATTCTAATTTTTTGACCGTAAAACGCAAAACAACGAGATACGGCCATGGAGGGGCGGTGACTATGGTTCCTTTGGTCGTATTTGATGGCCTAAAATAATTTTAGGCGATCGGGGTCCGGGGGCCCGGACCCACTAGGAAGGCATGGGCTAAAGTACACGAATATATGGGAATCGGGCGGAATTCTAGTTTTTTGGCCGTAAAACGCAAAACAACGAGGAACGGCAATGACAAGGGTGACTATGGTTCCTTAGGTCGTATTTGATGGCCCCAAATAATTTTAGTCTATCAGGGTCCGGGGGCTCGGATCCACTCGGAAGGCATGGGCTACAGCACACGAAAAAATGGGAATCGGGCGAAATTCTAGTTTTTTTGCCGTAAATTGCAAAACAACGAGGAACGACCACGGCGGGGCGGTGACTATGGTTCCTTAGGTCGTATTTGATGGCTCGGAGAAAGTTTAGGCGATCGAGTTCCGGGGTCCCGGTCCCACTCGGAAGGCGTAGGCTATAACATACGAATATATGGGAATCGGGCGAAATTCTAATTTTTTGACCGTAAAACGCAAAACAACAAGGTACGGCTGTGGAGGGGCGGTGACTATGGTTCCTTAGGTCGTATTTGATGGCCTAAAATAATTTTAGGCGATCGGGGTCCGGGGGTCCGGACCCACTAGGAAGGCGTGGGCTATAGCACACGAATATATGGGAATCGGGCGGAATTCTAGTTTTTTGGCTGTAAAACACAAAACAATGAAGAACGGCCAAGACAGTGGTGACTATGGTTCTTTAGGTCGTATTTGGTGGCCCCAAATAATTTTAGTCTATCGGGGTCCGGGGGCTCGGACCCACACGGAAGGCATGGGCTACAGCACACGAAAAAATGGGAATCGGGCAAAATTCTAGTTTTTTGCCGTAAATTGCAAAACAACGAGGAACGACCACGGCGGGGTGGTGACTATGGTTCCTTAGGTCGTATTTGATGGCTCGGAGAACGTTTAGGCGATCGAGGTCCGGGGTCCCGGTCCGACTCGGAAGGCGTAGGCTATAACATACGAATATATGGGAATCGGGCGAAATTCTAATTTTTTGACCGTAAAACGCAAAACAACGAGGTACGGCCATGGAGGGGCGGTGACTATGGTTCCTTAGGTCGTATTTGATGGCCCTAAATAATTTTAGGCGATCGGGGTCCGGGGGCCCGGACCCACTCGCAAGGCGTGGGCTATAGCACACCAATATATGGGAATCGGGCGGAATATTAGTTTTTTGGCCGTAAAACGCAAAACAACAAGGAACGGCCATGACAAGGTGGTGACTATGTTCCTTAGGTCGTATTTGATGGCCCAAAATAATTTTAGTCTATCGGGGTCCGGGGGCTCGGACCCACTCGGAAGGCATGGGCTATAGCATACGAAAAAATGGGAATCGGACAAAATTCTAGTTTTTTTGCCGTAAATTGCAAAACAACGAGGAACGACCACGGCGGGGCGGTGACTATGGTTCCTTAGGTCGTATTTGATGGCTCGGAGAAAGTTTAGGCGATCGAGTTCCGGGGGTCCCGGTCCCACTCGGAAGGCGTAGGCTATAACATACGAATATATGGGAATCGGGCGAAATTCTAATTTTTTGACCGTAAAACGCAAAACAACGAGGTACGGCCATGGAGGGGCGGTGACTATGGTTCCTTAGGTCGTATTTGATGGCCCTAAATAATTTTAGGCACTTGGAAGGCATAGGCTATAGCACACGAAAATATGGGAATCCGGCAAAATTCTAGTTTTTTGGCCGTAAAACGCAAAACAACGAGTAACGTCCATAGCGGGGTGCTGACTATGGTTCCTTAGGTCGTATTTGATGGCCTAGAAAAATGTTAGGCAATTCGGTTTCGGGGGACCCGGGCCCACTCGGAAGGCGTGGGCTAGAGCACACGAAAATATGGGAATCAGGCAAAAATCTAGTTCTTTGGTCATAAAAAGCAAAACAACGAAGAACGGTCATGGCAGGTCGGTGACTATGGTTCCTTAGGATGTATTTGATAGCCCGGAAAACATTTAGGCGATCGGGGTCCGGGGGTCCCGGTCCCACTCGGAAGGGTGGGCTACAGCACACGAATATATGGGAATCGGGCAAAATTCTTATTTTTTGGCCGTAAAATGCAAAACAACGAGGAACGGCCATGGAGGGGCGATGACTTTGGTTCCTTAGGTTGTATTTGATGGCCCATAATAATTTTAGGCGATCGGGGTCCGGGGGCCCGGACCCACTCGAAAGGCGTGGGCTATAGCACACGAATATATGGGACTCGGGCAGAATTCAAGTTTTTTATCCGTAAAACGCATAACAACGCGGAACGGCCATTGCGGGGCGGTGGATATGGTTCCTTAGGTCGTATTTGATGGCCCGGAATAATTTTAGGCAATCGGGGTCAGGTGGCCCGTACCCATTCGGAAGGCGTGGGCTATAGCACACGAATATAAGGGAATCAGGCGGAATTCTAGTTTTTTGACCGTAAAACGCAAAACAACGAGGAACGGCCATGGTAGGGCGGTGACTATGGTTCCTTAGGTCGTATTTGATGGCCTCGAATAATTTTTGGCGATCGGGGTTCGGGCCCCCGGACCCACTCGGAAGGCTTAGGCTATGCACACGAAAATATAGGAATCCGGTGAAATTCTAGTTTTTTGTTCGTAAAATTTAAAACAACGAGGAACGGCCACGGCGGGGTGGTAAATATGGTTCCTTAGGTCGTATTTGATGGCTCAGAAAATTTTTTTGCGATTGGGGTCCGGGCATGGGCTTTACTACACGAATATATGGGAATCAGGCGAAATTCTAGTTTTTTAGCCGTAAAATGCATAACAACGAGAAACGGACATGGCCAGGCAATGACTATGGTTCCTTAGGTCGTATTTCAGGGGCCCAAATAATTTTAGGCGATCGGGGTCCGGGGGCCCGGACCCACTTAGAAGGCGTGAGCTTAGCACACGAAAATATGGGAATCGGGCGGAATTCTAGTTTTTTGCCCGTAAAATGCAAAACAATGAGGAACGGCCATGGAGGGGCGGTGACTATGGTTCCTTAGGTCATATTTGATGGCCTAAAATAATTTTAGGCGATCGGGGTCCGGGGGCCCGGAGCCACTCAGAAGACGTGGGCTATAGCACACGAATATATGGGAATCGGGCGAAATTCTTGTTTTTTGCCGTAAATTGCAAAACAACAAGGAACGACCACGGCGGGGCGGTGACTATGGTTCCTTAGGTCGTATTTGATGGCTCGGAGAAAGTTTAGGCGATCGAGTTCCGGGGGTCCCGGTCCCACTCGGAAGGCGTAGGCTATAACATACGAATATGTGGGAATCGGGCGAAATTCTAATTTTTTGACCGTAAAATGCATAACAACGAGGTACGGCCATGGAGGGGCGGTGACTATGGTTCCTTAGGTCGTACTTGATGGCCCTAAATAATTTTAGGCACTTGGAAGGCATAGGCTATAGCACACGAAAATATGGGAATCCGGCGAAATTCTAGTTTTTTGGCCGTAAAATGCAAAACAATGAGGAACGGCCACGGCGGGGTGGTGACTATGGTTCCTTAGGTCGTATTTGATGGCTCAGAAACATTTTAGGCGATCGGGGTCCGGGGGGCCCAGACCCACTCGTAAGGCATGGGCTATAGCACATGAATATATGGGACTCGGGCAGAATTCTAGTTTTTTATCCGTAAAACACATAACAACGAGGAACGGCCATTGCGGGGCAGTGGATATGGTTCCTTAGGTCATATTTGATGGCCCGCAATAATTTTAGGCAATCGGGGTCAGGGGGCCCGGACCCATTCGGAAGGCGTGGGCTATAGCACACGAATATAAGGGAATTAGGTGGAATTCTAGTTTTTTGACCGTAAAACGCAAAACAACGAGGAACGGCCATGGCAGGGCGGTGACTATGGTTCCTTAGGTCGTATTTGATGGCCCCGAATAATTTTAGGCGATCGGGGTCCGGGCCCCCGGACCCACTCGGAAGGCATAGGCTATGCACACGAAAATATAGGAATCCGACGAAATTCTAGTCTTTTGTTCGTAAAATTTAAAACAACGAGGAACGGCCATGGCGGGGTGGTAAATATGGTTCCTTAGGTCGTATTTGATGGCTCAGAAAAAAATTTTGCGATTGGGGTCCGGGCCCGGCATGGGCTTTACTACACGAATATATGGGAATCAGGCAAAATTCTAGTTTTTTGGCCGTAAAATGCATAACAACGAGGAACGGACATGGCCAGGCGGTGATTATGGTTCCTTAGGTCGTATTTCAGGGGCCCGAATAATTTTAGGCGATCGGGGTCCGGGGGCCCGGACCCACTTAGAAGGCGTGGGCTTAGCACACGAAAATATGGGAATCGGGCGGAATTCTAGTTTTTTGCCCGTAAAACGCAAAACAACGAGGAACTGCCATGGAGGGGCGGTGACTATGGTTCCTTAGGTCGTATTTGATGTCCTAAAATAATTTTAGTCGATCGGGGTCCGGGGGCTCGGACCCACTCGGAAGGCGTAGGCTATAGCACACGAATATATGGGAATCGGGCGGAATTCTAGTTTTTTGGACGTAAAACGCAAAACAACGAGGAACGGCCATGACAGGGTGGTGACTATGGTTCCTTAGGTCGTATTTGATGGCCCCAAATAATTTTAGTCTATCGGGGTCAGGGGGCTCGGACCCACTCTGAAGGCATGGGCTATAGCACACGAAAAAATGGGAATCGGGCGAAATTCTAGTTTTTTTGCCGTAAATTGCAAAACAACGAGGAACGACCACAGCAGGGCGTTGACTATTGTTCCTTAGGTCGTATTTGGTGGCTCAGAGAAAGTTTAGGCGATCGAGTTCCGGGGGTCCCGGTCCCACTCGGAAGGCGTAGGCTATAACATACAAATATATAGGAATCGGGCGAAATTCTAATTTTTTGACCGTAAAACGCAAAACAACGAGGTACGGCCATGGAGGGGCGGTGACTATGGTTCCTTAGGTCGTATTTGATGGCCTGAAAAAATGTTAGGCAATCCGGTTTCGGGGGACCCGGGCCCAATCGGAAGGCGTGGGCTCTGCACACAAAAATATGGGAATCGGGCGGAATTCTACTTTTTTAGTCGTAAAAAGCAAAACAATGAGGAACTGTCATAGCGGGGGGGTGACTATGGTTTCTTAGGTCGTATTTGATGTCCCAAATAAATTTTAGGTGATCGGGGTCTGGGGGACCGGACCCACTTGGAAGGCGTGGGATATATCTCACGAAAATATGGGAATCGGGCAAAATTCTAGATTTTTTACCGTAAAACGCAAAACAACGAGGTACGGCCATGGAGGGGCGGTGACTATGGTTCCTTAGGTCATATTTTATGGCCTGGAAAAATGTTAGGCAATCCGATTTCGGGGGGCCCGGACCCACTCAGAAGGCATGGGCTATAGGTCACGAAAATATGGCAATCGCACAAAATTCTAATTTTTTTGACGTAAAAAGGGAAATATGAGGAACGGTCATGGCAGGGCGGTTACTATGGTTCCTTAGGTCGTAGTTGATGGCCCGAAAAAGTTTAGGCGATGGGGGTCCGAGGGACCGGACCCACTTGGAAGGCGTGGGCTATATCTCATAAAAATATGGGAATCGGGCGAAATTCTAGTTTTTTGGACATAAAATGCAAAACAACGAGGAATAGCCATGGTGAGGCGGTGACTATGGTTCCTTAGGTCATATTTGATTGCCCGGAATAATTTTAGGCAATCGGGGTCAGGGGGCCCGGAACTATTCGGAAGGCGTGGACTATAGCACACGAATATATGGGAATCAGACGGAATTCTAGTTTTTTGGCCGTAAAACTAAAAACAACGAGGAACGGCCATGACGGGGCGGTGACTATGGTTCCTTAGATCATATTTGATGGCTTGGAAAAATGTTAGGCAATCCGGTTTCGGGGCACCCAAGCCCACTCGGAAGGCATGGGCTCTGCACACAAAAATATAGGAATCGGGAGGAATTTTACTTTTTTGGACGTAAAAAGGAAAACAACGAAGAACGGTCATGGCGGGGCGGTGACTATGGTTCCTTAGGTCGTAGTTGATGGCCCAAAAAATTTTTAGGCGATCGTGGTCCGGGGGCCCGGACCAACTTGGAAGGCATGGGCTATATCTCACGAAAATATGGGAATCAGGCAAAATTCTAGTTTTTTGTCAGTATAACGCAAAACAACGAGGAACAACCATGGCAGGGCGGTGACTATGGTTCCTCAGGTCGTATTTGATGGCCCGGAATAATTTTTGGCGATTGGGGTCGGGGAGCCCGGACCCATTCAGAAGGCGTGGGCTATAGCACACGAATATATGGGAATCGGGCGGAATTCTAGTTTTTTGGCCGTAAAACGCAAAACAACAAGGAACAGCCATGGTAGGGCGGTAACTATGGTTCCTTAGGTCGTATTTGATGGCCCGAATAATTTTAGGCGATCGGGGTCCGGGGCCCCGGACCCACTCGAAAGGCATAGGCTATAGGACACGAAAATATGGGAATCCGGCGAAATTCTAGTTTTTTGGTAGTAAAATGCAAAACAACGAGGAACGGCTATGGATGGGCGGTGACAATGGTTCCTTAGGTCGTATTTGATGGCCTGGAAAAATGTTAGGCAATCCGGTTTCGGGGGACCCGAGCCCACTCGGAAGGCGTGGGCTCTGCACACGATAATATGAGAATCAGGTGGAATTCTACTTTTTTGGACGTAAAAATGAAAAAATGAGGAACGGTCATGGTGGGGCGGTGACTATTATTCCTTAGATCATAGTTGATGGCCCGAAAATATTTTAGACGATCGGGTCCGGGGGCCCGGACCCACTTGGAAAGCGTGGGCTATATCTCACGAAAATATGGGAATCACGCGAAATTCTAGTTTTTCATCCGTAAAACGCAAAACAACGAGGAACAGCCATGGCAGGGCGGTGACTATGGTTCCTTAGGTTGTATTTGATGGCCCTGAATAATTTTAGGCCATCGGGGGTTAGGTGGCCCGGACCCATTCGGAAGGCGAGGGCTATAGCACACAAATATATGGGAATCGGGCGGAATTTTAGTTTTTTGGCCGTAAAACGCAAAATAACGAGGAACGGCCATGGCAAGGTGGTGACTATGGTTCCTTAGGTCGTATTTGATGGCCCAACAATTTTGGCGATTGGGGTCAGGGAGCCCGAACCCATTCGGAAGGCGTGGGCTATAGCACACGAATATATGGCAATCGGGGGGAATTCTAGTTTTTTTGGCCGTAAAACGCATACCAACGTGGAACGGCCATGGCGGGGCGGTGACTATGGTTCCTTAGGTCGTATTTGATGGCCTGGAAAAATATTAGGCAATCCAGTTTCGGGGGACCCGATCCCACTCGTAAGGCGTGGTCTATAGCACACGAAAATATGACAATCGGGCGGAATTCTAGTTTTTTGGCCGTAAAATGCAAAACAATGAGAAATAGCCATGGCGGGGCAGTGATTATGGTTCCTTAGGTTGTATTTGACGTTCCATAATAATTTTAGGCGATCGGGGTCCGGGACCCCCGGACCCACTCGGAAAGCGTGGGCTATAGCGCACGAATATATGGGAATCAGGCAAATTCTAGTTTTTTGGCCGTAAAACGCAAAAGAACGAGGAACGGCCATGGAGGGGAGGTGATTATGGTTCCTTAGGTTGTATTTGATTGCCTTCAAAAATGTTAGGCAATCCGGTTTCGGGGGACCCGAGCCCACTCGGAAGGCGTGGGATCTGCACACGAAAATATGGGAATTGGGCGGAATTCTACTTTTTTGGACGTAAAAAGGAAAACAACGAAGAACGGTCTTGGCGGGGCGGTGACTATGGTTGCTTAGGTCATATTTGATGGCCCAGAATAATTTTAGGCGATCGGGGTCACGGGGCCCAGACCCATTCGGAAGGCGTGGGCTATAGCACACGAATATATGGGAATCGGGCGAAATTCTAGTTTTTTGGCCGTAAAACGCAAAACAACGAGGAATGGCCATGGAAGGGCGGTGACTATGGTTCCTTAGGTCATATTTGATGGCTCCGAATAATTTTGGCGATCAGGGTCAGGGAGCCCGGACCCATTCGGAAGGCGTGGGCTATAGCACACGAATATATGATAATCGGGCGAAATTCTAGTTTTTTGGCCGTAAAACGCAAAACAACAAGGAACGGCCATGGCAGGGCGGTGACTATGGTTCCTTAGGTCATATTTGATGTCCCCGAATAATTTTAGGCGATCGGGGTCCGGGGGCCCGGACCCACTCGGAAAGCATAGGCTATAGCACACGAAAATATGGGAATCCGACGAAATTCTAGTATTTTGGCTGTAGAATGCAAAACAACGAGGAAAGGCCATGGTGGGGTGGTGACTATGGTTCCTTAGGTCGTATTTGATGTCTCAGAAAAATTTTAGGCGATCGGGGTCCGGGGGCCCGGACCCACTTGGAAGGCGTGGGCTATATCTCACGAAAATATGGGAATCGGGGCAAATTCTAGTTTTTTGTCCGTAAAACGGAAAGCAACGAGGAACAGCCATGGCGGGGCAGTTACTATGGTTCCTTAGGTCGTATTTGATGGCCCGGAATAATTTTAGGCGATCGGGGTCAGGGGGCCCTAACCCATTCGGAAGGCGTGGGCTATCACACGAATATATGGCAATCGGGGGGAATTCTAGTTTTTTTGGCCGTAAAACGCATACCAACGTGGAACGGCCATGGCGGGGCGGTGACTATGGTTCCTTAGGTCGTATTTGATGGCCTGGAAAAATGTTAGGCAATCCAGTTTCGGGG
The DNA here is from genome assembly GCF_000390325.3 of Nicotiana tomentosiformis. Lineage (NCBI taxonomy): Eukaryota > Viridiplantae > Streptophyta > Magnoliopsida > Solanales > Solanaceae > Nicotiana > Nicotiana tomentosiformis. Next base: position 823,917 of record NW_027174569.1, read on the forward strand.
GACCCGGTCCCACTCGGAAGGCGTGGGCTAGAGCACACAAAAATATGGGAATCGGGTAGAATTCTAGTGTTTTGGTCTTAAAAAGCAAATCAACGAGGAACGGTCATGGCGGGGTGGTGACTATTGTTCCTTATATCGTAGTTGATGGCCCGAATAAATTTTAGGCGATCGGGGTCCGGGGGGCCGGACCCACTCAGAAGGCGTGGGCTTAGCACACGAAAATATGACAATCGGGCGGAATTCTAGTTTTTTGGCCGTAAAATGCAAAACAACGAGAAACAACCATGGAGGGGCCGTGACTATGGTTCCTTAGGTTGTATTTGATGTTCCAGAATAATTTTAGGCGATCGGGGTCCGGGGGTCCTGGACCCACTCGGAAGGCGTGGGCTATAGCGCACGAATATATGGGAATCAAGCGAAATCCTAGTTTTTTGGCCGGAAAACGCAAAACAACGAGGAACGGCCATGGAGGGGCGGTGATTATGGTTCCTTAGGTTGTATTTGATTGCCTTCAAAAATGTTAGGCAATCCGGTTTCGGGGGACCGGAGCCCACTCGGAAGGCATGGGCTCTGCACACGATAATATGAGAATCGGGTGGAATTCTACTTTTTTGGACGTAAAAACGAAAAAAATGAGGAACGGTCATGGCGGGGCGGTTACTATTATTCCTTAGATCGTAGTTGATGGCCCGAAAATATTTTAGACGATCGGGTCCGGGGGCCCGGACCCACTTGGAAAGCGTGGGCTATATCTCACGAAAATATGGGAATCACGCGAAATTCTAGTTTTTCGTCCGTAAAACGCAAAACAACGAGGAACAGCCATGGCGGGGCGGTGACTATGGTTCCTTAGGTTGTATTTGATGGCCCAGAATAATTTTAGGCGATCGGGGGTCAGGGGGCCCGGACCCATTCGGAAGGCGAGGGCTATAGCACACAAATATATGGGAATCGGGCGGAATTCTAGTTTTCAGGCCGTAAAATGCAAAACAACGAGGAATGGCCACGGCGGGGTGGTGACTATGGTTCCTTAGGTCGTATTTGATGGCCCCAAATAATTTTAGGCGATCGAGGTTCGGGGGCCCGGACCCACTCGGAAGGCATAGGATATAGCACACGAAAATATGGGAATCCGGCGAAATTCTAGTTTTCTGGACGTAAAATGCAAAACAACGAGGAACGACCACGGCGGGGTGGTGACTATGGTTCCTTAGGTCGTATTTGATGGCTTAGAAAAATTTTAGTCGATCGGGGTCCGGGCGGCCCGGACCCACTAGGAAGGCGTGGGCTATATAGCACATGAATATATAAGAATCAGGTGGAATTCTAGTTTTTGGCCGTAAAACGCAAAATAACGAGGAACATTCATGGCGGGGTGGTGGCTATGGTTCCGTAGGTCGTATTTGATGGCCTGAAAAAATGTTAGGCAATCCGGTTTCGGGGGACCCAAGCCCACTCGGAAGGCATGGTCTCTACACACGAAAATATGGGAATCGGGCGGAATTCTACTTTTTTGGACGTAAAAAGGAAAACAACGAGGAACAGCCATGGCGGGGCGGTGACTCTGGTTCCTTAGGTTGTATTTGATGGCCCAGAATAATTTTAGGCGATCTGGGTCACGGGGCCCAGACCCATTCGGAAGGCGTGGGCTATAGCACACGAATATATGGGAATCGGGCGGAATTCTAGTTTTTTGGCCGTAAAACGCAAAACAACGAGGAATGGCCATGGCAGGGCAGTGATTATGGTTCCTTAGGTCGTATTAGATGTCCTCGAATAATTTTAGGCGATCGGGATCCGGGGGCCCGAACCCACTCGGAAGGCATAGGCTATAGCACACGAAAATATGGGAATCTGGCGAAATTCTAGTTTTTTGGCCGTAAAATGCAAAGCAACGAGGAACGGCCATGGAGGGGTGGTGACTATGGTTCCTTAGGTCGTATTTGATGTCTCAGAAAAATTTTAGGCGATCGGGGTCCGGGGGCCCGGACCCACTTGGAAGGCGTGGGCTATATCTCACGAAAATATGGGAATCGGGGCAAATTCTAGTTTTTTGTCCGTAAAACTCAAAGCAACGAGGAACAGCCATGGCGGGGTAGTGACTATGATTCCTTAGGTCGTATTTGATGGCTTGTAATAATTTTAGGCGATCGGGGTCAGGGGGCCCGAACCCATTCGGAAGGCGTGGGCTATAGCACACGAATATATGGCAATCGGGGGGAATTCTAGTTTTTTTGGCCGTAAAACGCATACCAACGTGGAACGGCCATGGCGGGGCGGTGACTATGGTTCCTTAGGTCGTATTTGATGGCCTGGAAAAATGTTAGGCAATCCAGTTTCGGGGGACCCGGTCCCACTCGGAAGGCGTGGGCTAGAGCACACGAAAATATGAGAATCGGGCGGAATTCTAGTGTTTTGGTCATAAAAAGCAAAACAACGAGGAACGGTCATGGCGGGGCAGTGACTATTGTTCCTTAGGTCGAAGTTGATGGCCCGAATAAATTTTAGGCGATCGGGGTCCGGGGTGCCGGACCCACTCAGAAGGTGTGGGCTTAGCACACGAAAATATGACAATCGGGCGGAATTCTAGTTTTTTGGCCGTAAAATGCAAAACAACGAGAAATAGCTATGGCGGGGCAGTGACTATGGTTCCTTAGGTTGTATTTGACGTTCCATAATAATTTTAGGCGATCGGGGTCCGGGACCCCCGGACTCACTCGGAAGGCGTGGGCTATAGCGCACGAATATATGGGAATCAGGCGAAATTTTAGTTTTTGGCCGTAAAACGCAAAACAACGAGGAACGGCCATGGAGGGGAGGTGATTATGGTTCCTTAGGTTGTATTTGATTGCCTTCAAAAATGTTAGCCAATCCGGTTTTGGGGAACCCAAGCCCACTCGGAAGGTGTGGGCTCTGCACACGAAAATATGGGAATTGGGCGGAATTCTACTTTTTTGGACGTAAAAAGGAAAACAACGAAGAACGGTCTTGGCGGGGTGGTGACTATGGTTCCTTAGGTCGTAGTTGATGGCCCGCAAACATTTTAGGCGATCGGGGTCCGGGGGCCCGGACCAACTTGGAAGGTGTGGGCTATATCTCACAAAAATATGGGAATCGGGCAAAATTCTAGTTTTTCGTCCGTAAAACGCAAAACAACGAGGAAAAACCATGGCGGGGCGGTGACTATGGTTCCTTAGGTCGTATTTGATGGCCCAGAATAATTTTAGGCGATCGGGGTCATGGGGCCCAGACCCATTCGGAAGGCGTGGGCTACAGCACACGAATATATGGGAATCGGGCGGAATTCTAGTTTTTTGGCCGTAAAATGCAAAACAACGAGGAATGGCCATGGCAGGGCGGTGACTATGGTTCCTTAGGTCATATTTGATGGCTCCGAATAATTTTGGAGATCAGGGTCAGGGAGCCCGGACCCATTCGGAAGGTGTGGGCTATAGCACACGAATATATGGTAATCGGGCGAAATTCTAGTTTTTTGGCCGTAAAACGCAAAACAACAAGGAACGGCCATGGCAGAGCGGTGACTAAGGTTCCTTAGGTCATATTTGATGTCCCCGAATAATTTTAGGTGATCGGGGTCCGGGGGCCCGGACCCACTCGGAAGGCATAGGCTATAGCACACGAAAATATGGGAATCCGCCGAAATTCTAGTTTTTTGGCCGTAAAATGCAAAACAACGAGGAACGGCCATGGCGGGGTGGTGACTATGGTTCCTTAGGTCATATTTGATGTCTCAGAAAAATTTTAGGCGATCGGGGTCCGGGCCCAGGCGTGGGCTATATCTCACGAAAATATGGGAATCGGGGCAAATTCTAGTTTTTTGTCCGTAAAACACAAAGCATCGAGGAACAGCCATGGCGGGGTAGTTACTATGGTTCCTTAGATCGTATTTGATGGCCCGGAATAATTTTAGGCGATCGAGGTCAGGGGGCCCGAACCCATTCGGAAGGCGTGGGCTATCACACGAATATATGGCAATCGGGGGGAATTCTAGTTTTTTTGGCCGTAAAACGCATACCAACGTGGAACGGCCATGGCGGGGCGGTGACTATGGTTCCTTAGGTCGTATTTGATGGCCTGGAAAAATGTTAGGCAATCCAGTTTCGGGGGACCCGGTCCCACTCGGAAGGCGTGGGCTAGAGCACACGAAAATATGAGAATCGGGCAGAATTCTAGTGTTTTGGTCATAAAAAGCAAAACAACGAGGAATGGTCATGGCGGGGCGGTGACTATTGTTCCTTAGATCGTAGTTGATGGCCCGAATAAATTTTAGGCGATCGGGGTCCGGGGGGCCGGACCCACTCAGAAGGCGTGGGCTTAGCACACGAAAATATGACAATCGGGCGGAATTCTAGTTTTTTGGCCGTAAAATGCAAAACAACGAGAAACAACCATGGCGGGGCATTGACTATGGTTCCTTAGGTTGCATTTGACGTTCCAGAATAATTTTAGGCGATCGGGGTCCGGGGGTCCCGGACCCACTCGGAAGGCGTGGGCTATAGCGCACGGATATATGGGAATCAGGCGAAATTCTAGTTTTTTGGCCGTAAAACGCAAAACAACGAGGAACGGCCATGGAGGGGCGGTGATTATGGTTCCTTAGGTTGTATTTGATTGCCTTCAAAAAATGTTAGGCAATCCGGTTTCAGGGGACCGGAGCCCACTCGGAAGGCGTGGGCTCTGCACACGATAATATAAGAATCGGGTGGAATTCTACTTTTTTGGACGTAAAAACGAAAAAAATGAGGAACGGTCATGGCGGGGCGGTGACTATTATTCCTTAGATCGTAGTTGATGGCCCGAAAATTTTTTAGACGATCGGGTCCGGGGGCCCGGACCCACTTGGAAAGCGTGGGCTATATCTCACGAAAATATGGGAATCACGCGAAATTCTAGTTTTTCGTCCGTAAAATGCAAAACAACGAGGAACAGCCATGGCGGGGCGGTGACTATGGTTCCTTAGGTTGTATTTGATGGCCCAGAATAATTTTAGGCGATCGGGGGTCAGGGGGCCCGGACCCATTCGGAAGGCGAGGGCTATTGCACACAAATATATGGGAATCGGGCGGAATTCTAGTTTTCTGGCCGTAAAATGCAAAACAACGAGGAATGGCCACGGCGGGGTGGTGACTATGGTTCCTTAGGTCGTATTTGATGGCTCAGAAAAATTTTAGTCGATCGGGGTCCGGGCGGCCCGGACCCACTAGGAAGGCGTGGGCTATATAGCTCACGCATATATAAGAATCAGGTGGAATTCAAGTTTTTGGCCGTAAAACGCAAAATAACGAGGAACGTTCATGGCAGGGCGGTGACTATGGTTCCGTAGGTCGTATTTGATGGCCTGAAAAAATGTTAGGCAATCCGGTTTCGGGGGACCCGAGCCCACTCGGAAGGCGTGGTCTCTACACACGAAAATATGGGAATCGGGCGGAATTCTACTTTTTTGGACGTAAAAAGGAAAACAATGAGGAACAGCCATGGCGGGGTGGTGACTCTGGTTCCTTAGGTTGTATTTGATGGCCCAGAATAATTTTAGGCGATCGGTGGGCTAACATGAAAATTTGGCAATTGGGCGAAATTCTAGTTTTTAGGCCGTATAAAGCAAAACAATGAGGAACGGTCATGGCGGGACGGTGGCTATTGTTCCTTAGGTCATATTTGATAGCCCGGAAAAATTTTAGGCGATTGGGGTCCGGGGTGTCGGGACCCACTCGGAAGGCATGGGCTACAACATACGAATATACGGGAAACGGGCGAATTCTAGTTTTTTGGCCGTAAAATGCAAAACAACGAGGAATGGCCATGGTAGGGTGGTGACTATCGTTCCTTAGGTCGTATTTGATAGCCTGAAAAAATTTTAGGCGATCGGGGTCCGGGGGCCCGGACCCACTTGGAAGGCATGGGCTATAGCTCACGAAAATATGGCAATCGCGCGATATTGTAGTTTTTGGCCGTAAAATGCAAAAGAATGAGGAACGGTCATGGCGGGGAGGTGTCTATGGTTCCTTAGGTCGTATTTGATGGGCCAGAATAATTTTAGGCGATATAGCACACGAATATATCGGAATCGGGCTGAATTCTAGTTTTTTGGCCGTAAAACGCAAAACAATGAGGAACGGCCATGGCAAGGTGGTGACTATGGTTCCTTAGGTTGTATTTGATGGCCTAGATAAATATTAGGCAATCTGGTTTTGGGGGACCCAGGCCCACTCGGAAGGTGTGGGCTGGAGCACACGAAAATATGGGAATCGGGCGGAATTCTAGTTCTTTGGTCATAAAAAGCAAATCAACGAGGAACGATCATGGCGGGGCGGTGACTATGGTTCCTTAGGTCATATTTAATAGCCCGAAAATATTTTAGGTGATCGGGGTCCGGGGGCCGGGACCCACTTTGAAGGCATGGGCTACAACACACGAATATATGGGAATCGGGAGAATTCTAGGTTTTTGGCCGTAAAATGCAAAACAACAAGGAACGGTTGTGGCGGGGCGGTGACTATAGTTCCTTAGGTCGTATTTGATAGCCCAGAAAAATTTTAGGCGTTCGGGGTCCGGGGGCGCGGACCCACTCGGAAGTCTTGGGCTATAGCACACGAATATATGAGAATTAGGCACAATTCTAGTTTTTTGGTCGTAAAAAGTAAAACAACGCGGAACGGTCATAGCGGGGCGGTGACTATGGTTCCTTAGGTCATATTTGACAGGCCAGATAAATTTTAGGCGATCGGGGTCCGAACCCACTCGGAAGGCATGGGCTATAGCTCATGAAAATATGGCAATCGCGCGAAATTCTAGATTTTTGGCCGTAAAAAACAAAAACAACGAGGAACGGTCATGGCGTGGCGGTGACTATGGTTCCTTAGGTCGTATGTTATGGACCGAAAAAATTTTAGGCGATCGGGGTCCGGGGGCCCGGACCCACTTAGAAGGCGTGGGCTATAGCACACGAAAATGTGGCAATCGGGCAAAATACTAGTTTTTTGGCCGTATAAAGCAAAACAACGAGGAACGGTCATAGCGGGGCGGTGTCTATGATTACTTAGGTCGTATTTAATAGCCCAGAAAAAATTTAGGCGATCGGGGTCCGGGTCCCGGACCCACTCAGTAGTCGTTTTCTATAGCAAACGACTATATGGGAATCGGGCTGAATTCTAGTTTTTTGGCCGTAAAACGCAAAACAACGAGGAACGACCATGGCGGGGCGGTGACTATTGTTCCTAGTTTTTTGTTTGTAAAAAGCAAAACAGCGAGGAACGGTCTTGGCGGGGCGATGACTATGGTTCCTTATGTCTTATTTGATGGCCCAAATAAATTTTAGGCGATCGGGGTCCGGCAGGCCCGGACCCACTCGGAAGGAGTGGGCTATATAGCACGCAAAAATATGGGAATGGGGCGAGAATCTAGTTTTTTGTTCGTAAAACCCAAAACAACGAGGAACGGCTATGGCGGGGCGGTGGTTATGGTTCCTTAGGTCGTATTTGATGGCCCGGAATAATTTTAGGCAATCAGGGTCCGGGGGCCCGAACCCACTCAGAAGTCTTGGGCTATAGCACACGAATATATGGGAAACAGGCAGAATTCTTGTTTTTTTGGCCGTATAAAGCAAAACAACGAGGAACGGTCATAGCGGGCCGGTGGCTATGGTTCCTTAGGTCGTATTTAATAGCCCGAAATATTTTTAGGCGATCGGGGTCCAGGGGCCTGGACCCACTTGGAAAGCGTGGGCGCACACGAATATAAGGGAATCGAGCAAAATTCTAGTTTTTGGCCGTAAAATGCAAAACAATGAGGAATGGCCATGGTGGGGCGGTGGTTATGGTTATTTTGGTCGTATTTAATGACCCGTAACAATTTTAGGCGATCGGGGTCCGGGTGCCCGGACACAGTCGGAAGGCGTGGGCTATAACACGTGAAAACATGGCAATCGGGCGAAATTCTTGTTTTTTGGCCGTATAAAGCAAAAAAACGAGGAACGGTCTTTGCGGGGTGGTGACTATGGTTCCTTAGGTCTTATTTGATGGCCCGAAAAATTTTTAGGCGATTGGGGTCCGGGGGCCCGGACCCACTCGGAAGGGGTGGGCTATAACACATGAAAATATGGGAATCGGGCGAGAATCTAATTTTTTATCCGTAAAATGCAAAACAACAAGGAACGGCTATGGCAGGGCGGTGGCTATGGTTCCTTAGGTCGTATTTGATGGCCCGGAATAATTCTAGGCATTCGGGGTCGGGGGGCGCGGACCCACTCAGAAGTCTTGGGCTATAGCACACGAATATATATGAAACATGCAGAATTCTTGTTTTTTTGGCCGTATAAAGCAAAACAACGAGGAACGGTCATAGCGGGGCGGTGGCTATGCTTCCTTAAGTCGTATTTGATGGCCCGGAATAATTTTAAGCCTTCGAGGTCTGGGGGCGCGGACCCACTCGGAAGTCTTGGGCTATAGCACACGAATATATGGGAATCGGGCAGAATTCTTATTTTTTTGGCCGTATAAAGCAAAACAACAAGGAACGGTCATAGCGGGGCGGTGTCTATGGTTCCTTAGGTCGTATTTAATAGCCCGAAAAATTTTTAGGCGATCGGGGTCCGGGGGGCGCGGACCCACTCGGAAGGCGTGGGCTATAGCACACGAATATATGGGAATCGGGAGGAATTCTTATTTTTCTGCCGTAAAACACAAAACAGCGAGGAATGGCCATGGCGCGGTGGTGACTATGGTTCCTTAGGTCATATTTGATGGCCTGGAAAAATTTTAGGCAATCCGGTTTCGGGGGACCCAGGCGCACTCGGAAGGCGTGGGCTAGAGCACACGAAAATATGGGAATCGGGCGCAATTCTAGTTTTTTGGTCGTAAAAAGCAAAACAACGAGGAACGGCCATAGCGGGGCGGTGACTATGGTTCCTTAGGTCGTATTTGATGGCCCAGATAAATTTTAGGCGATCGGGATCCAGGGGCCCGGACCCACTTGGAAAGCGTGGGCGCACATGAATATATGGGAATCGGGCGAAATTCGAGTTTTTTGGCCGTAAAATGCAAAACAACGAGGAATGGCCATGGCGGGGCGGTGGTTATGGTTCTTTAGGTCATATTTAATGACCCGTAATAAATTTAGGCGATCGGGGTCCGGAGGCCCAGACACACTCGGAAGGCGTGGGCTATAACATGCGAAAATATGGCAATCAGGCGAAATTCTAGTTTTTTGGCCGTATAAAGCAAAACAACGAGGAACGGTCTTTGCGGGATGGTGACTATGGTTCCTTATGTCTTATTTGATGGCCCAAATAAATTATAGGCGATCGGGGTCCGGGGGGCCCGGACCCACTCGGAAGGAGTGGGCTATAGCACGCAAAAATATGGGAATCCGGCGAAATTCTAATTGTTTGTCCATAAAACACAAAACAACGAGGAAAGGCTATGGCGGGGCGGTGACTATGGTTCCTCAGGTCGTATTTGATGGCCCGAAATAATTTTAGGCGATCGGTGTCCAGGGGCCCGGACCCACTCGGAAGGAGTGGGCTATAACACATGAAAATATGGGAATCGGGCGAGAATCTAGTTTTTTGTTCGTAAAACGCAAAACAACGAGGAACGCCGGTGGCAGGGCAGTGACTATGGTTCCTTAGGTCGTATTTGATAGCCCGAAAAAATTTAAGGCGATCGGGGTGCGGGGGGCACGGACCCACTCGGAAGGCGTGGGCTATAGCACACGAATATATGGGAATCGGGCGGAATTCTTATTTTTCTACCGTAAAATGCAAAACAATAAGGAATGGCCATGGCGCGGCGGTGACTATGGTTCCTTAGGTCGTATTTGATGGCCTGGAAAATTTTTAGGCAATCCGGTTTCGGGGGACCCAGGCGCACTCGGAAGGCGTGGGCTAGAGCACACGAAAATATGGGAATCAGGCGCAATTCTAGTTTTTTGGTCGTAAAAAGCAAAACAAAGAGGAACGGCCATAGCGGGGCAGTGACTATGGTTCCTTAGGTCGTATTTGATGGCCCAGATAAATTTTAGGCGATTGGGATCCAGGGGCCCGAACCCACTTGGAAAGCGTGGGCGCACACGAATATAAGGGAATCGGGCGAAATTCTAGTTTTTTGGCCGTAACACGCAAAACAACGAGGAATGGCCATGGCGGGGCAGTGGTTATGGTTCCTTAGGTTTTATTTGATGGCCTGAAATAATTTTAGGCGATGGGGGTCCTGGGGCCCGGACTCACTTGGAAGGCGTGGGCTATAGCACACGAAAATATGGCAATCAGGCGAAATTCTAGTTTTTTGGCCGTATAAAGCAAAACAACGAGGAACGGTCATGGTGGGGCGGTGGCTATTGTTCCTTAATTCGTATTTGATAGCTCGAAAACAATTTAGGTGATCAGGGTCCCGGGGGCCCGGACCCACTCGGAAAGCATGGGCTACAACACACGAATATAAAGGAATCGAGCAGAATTCTAATTTTTTGGCCGTAAAACGCAAAACAATGAGGAACGGCCGTTGCAGGGCGGTGAACATGGTTCCTTAGGTCGTATTTTATAGCCCGGAAAAATTTTAGGCGATCGGGGTGCAGGGGGCCCGGACCCACTCTGAAGGCGTGGGCCACAACACACGAATATTTGGGAATCGGGCGGAATTCTAGTTTTTTGGCCGTAAAATGCAAAACAACGAGGAATGGTCATGGAGGGTCGGTGACTATGGTTCCTTAGGTCGTATTTGATGGCCCAAATAAATTTTAGGCAATCGGGGTCCGGGGGCCTGGACCCACTTGGAAGGAGTGGGCTATAGCACACCAAAATATGGGAATCGGGAGGAATTCTTATTTTTTGGTCGTAAAACGCGAAACAACGAGGAACGGCCATGGAAGGGCGGTGAATATGGTTCCTTAGGTTGTATTTGATTGCTCGAAAAATTTTTAGGTGATCGGGATCCAGGGGCCTGGACCCACTCGGAAGGCGTGGGCTATAGCACACGAATATATGGGAATCGATTGGTATTCTAGTTTTTTGGCCGCAAAATGCAAAACAACGAGGAACCGCTATGGCGGGGTGGTGACTATGGTTCCTTAGGTTGTATTTGATGGCCCAGAATAATTTTAGGCAATTCGGTTTCGGGGGACCCAGGCCCACTCGAAAGGCATGGGCTAGAGCACACGAAAATATGGGAATAGGGCGCAATTCTAGTTTTTTGGTCGTAAAAAGCAAAACAATGAGGAACGGTAATGGTGGGGTGGTGACTATGGTTCCTTAGGTCGTACTGGATGGCCCATAATAATTTTAGGCAATCGGGGTCCAGACCCACTCGAAAGGCATGGGCTATAGCTCACGAAAATAAGGCAATCGCGCGAAATTCAAGTTTTTTGGCCGTAAAAAACAAAACATCGAGGAACGGCGATGGCGGGGTGGTGACTATGATTTCTTAGGTTGTATTTGATGGCCCGTAATAATTTTAGGCAATCCCTGGACCCACTCGGAAGGCGTGGGCTATAACACACAAAAATATGAGAATCAAGCGAAATTCTAGTTTTTTTGTCGTAAAACGCAAAACAACGAGGAACGGCCATGGGAGGGCGGTGACTATGGTTCCTTAGGTTGTATTTGAAGTCTGGGAAAAATTTTAGGCGATCAGGGTCCGGGGGCCCCGGACCCACTCGGAAGGAGTGGGCTATAGCACACGAAAATATGGGAATCGGGTGAAATTCTAATTTTTTGTCCGTAAAATGCAAAACAACGAGAAACGGCCATGGAAGGGAGGTGACTATGGTTTCTTAGGTTGTATTTGATGGCCCTGTAATACCTTTAGGCGATTGGGGTCCGGGGGCCCGGACAGACTCGAAAGGCATGGGCTATACCACGCGAAAATATGGGAATCAAGCGAAATTCCTAGTTTTTATTTGTAAAACGCAAAACAACGAAGAATGACCATGGCAGGGCAGTGACTATGCTTCCTTAGGTTGTATTTGATGGCTCGGAAAAATTTTAGGCGATCGGGGTCCGGGGGCCCGGACCCACTTGGAAGGCTTGGGCTATAGCACACGAAAATATGGCAATCGGGCGAAATTCTAATCTTTTTGCCGGTAAAGCAAAACAACTAGGAGCGGTCATGGCAGGGCGGTGTCTATTGTTCCTTAGTTCGTATTTGATAGCCCATAATAATTTTATGCGATCGAGGTCCGGACCCACTCGAAAGGCATGGGCTATAGCTCACGAAAATATGGCAATCGCGCTAAATTCTAGTTTTTTGGCCGTAAAAACCAAAATAACGATTAACGGCCATGGCGGGGCGGTGACTATGGTTTCTTATGTTGTATTTGATGGCCCGTAATAATTTTAGGCAATCGGGGTCCGGGGTCCCGGACTCATTCAGAAGGCTTAGGCTATAACACACGAATATATTGGAATCGGGCGAAATTCTAGTTTTTTTGTCGTAAAACGCAAAACAACAAGGAACGTCCATGGCAGGGCGGTGACTATGGTTCCTTAGGTTGTATTTGAAGGCTCGAAAAATTTTTAGGCAATCGGGTTCCGGGGGCCCGGACCCACTTGGAATCCGTGGGCTATAGCACACGAAAATATGGCAATCGGGCGAAATTCAAGTTTTTTGGCTGTAAAAAGCAAAATAACGAGGAACGGTCATGGCGGGGTGGTGGCTATTGTTCCTTAGTTCGTATTTGATAGCCCGAAAAATTTTTAGGCCGTCGGGGTCCGGGTGCTCGGAAGGCTTGGGCCACAACACACCAATATATGGGAATCAGGTTGAATTCTCGGTTTTTGGCTGTAAAATGCAAAACAACGAGAAACGGCCGTGGCGGGGCGGTGACTATGGTTCCTTAGGTTGTATTTGATGGCCCGTAATAATTTTTGGCGATCGGGGTCCGGGAGCCCGGACCCACTCGGAAGGCGTGGGCTATAACACACGAAAATATGAGAATTGGGCGAAATTCTAGTTGTTTGGTCGTAAAATGCAAAACAATGAGGAACGACCATGGCAAGGCGGTGACTATGGTTCCTTAGGTTGTATTCGAAGGCTCGGAAAAATTTTAGGCGATCGGGGTCCGGGGGCCCGAACCCTCTCGGAAGGCGTGGTCTACAACACACGAATATGTGGGAATCAGGCGGAATTCTAGTTTTTTGGCCGAAAAACACAAAACAATGAGGAAGGGCCGTGGCGGGGCGGTGACTATGTTTCCTTAGGTCGTATATGATGGCCCAAATAAATTTTAGGCGATCGAGGTCCGGGGGTCCCAGACCCACTCGGAAGGAGTGGGCTATAACACGCGAAAATATGGGAATCAGGCGAAATTCTAGTTTTTTATTCGTAAATCGCAAAACAACGAGGAACGACCATGGCAGGGCAGTGACTATGGTTCCTTAGGTTGTATTTGATGGCTCGGAAAAATTTTAGGCGATCGGGGTCCGGGGGCCCGGACCCACTTGGAAGGCTTGGGCTATAGCACACGAAAATATGGCAATCGGGCAAAATTCTAATTTTTTGGCCGTATAAAGCAAAACAACGAGGAACGGTCATGGCAAGGCGGTGGCTATTGTTCCTTAGTTCGTATTTGATAACCCAAAAATATTTAAGGCGATCGGAGTCCGGGGGTCCTGGACCCACTCGAAATGCGTGGGCTACAACACACGAATATATGAAAATCGGGCAGAATTCTAGTTTTTTGGCCGTAAAATCCAAAACAATGAGGAACGGCCATGGCGGGGCGGTGAATATGGTTTCTTAGGTTGTATTTGATGGCCCGTAAAAATTTTAGGCCATCGGGGTCCGGGAGCCCGGACCCACTTGGAAGGCGTGGGCTATAACACACGAAAATATGGGAATTGGGCGAAATTCTAGTTTTTTGGTCGTAAAACACAAAACAACAATGAACGGCCATAGCAAGGCGGTTACTATGGTTCCTTAGGTTGTATTTGAAGGCTCGGAAAAATTTTAGGCGATCGGGGTCCGAAGGCCCGGACCCACTCGGAAGCCGTGGTCTACAACACACGAATATATGGGAATCAGGGGGAATTCTAGTTTTTTGGCCGTAAAACACACAACAAGGAGGAATGGCCATGGCGGGGCGGTGACTATGGTTCCTTAGGTCATATTTGATGGCCCAAATAAATTTTAGGCGATCGAGGTCCGGGGGTCCCGGACCCACTCGGAAGGAGTAGGCTATAGCACACGAAAATATGGGAATCGCGTGAAATTCTAGTTTTTTGGCCGTAAAAAACAAAACAACGAGGAACGGCCAGGGCGGGGCGGTGACTATAGTTTCTTAGGTTGTATTTGATGGCCCGTAATAGTTTAGGCGATCCGGACCCACTCGAAAGGCGTGGGCTATAATATGCGAAAATATGGGAATCGAGCGAAATTCTAGTTTTTTATTCGTAAAACGCAAAATAATGAGGAGCGGCCATGGCATGGCGGTTACTGTGGTTCCTTAGGTTGTATTTGATGGCTCGGAAATTTTTTTGGCGATCGGGGTCCGGGGGCTCGGACCCACTTGGAAGGCTTGGGCTATCGCACACGAAAATATGGCAATCGGGCGAAATTCTAATTTTTTGTCCTTATAAAGCAAAACAATGAGGAACGGTCATGGCAAGGCGGTGGCTATTGTTCCTTAGTTCGTGTTTGATAGCCCGGAAAAATTTAAGGCGATCGGAATCCGGGGGGCCTGGACCCACTCGAAATGCGTGGGCTACAACACACGAATATATGGAAATCAGGCGGAATTCTAGTTTTTTGGCCGTAAAATGCAAAACAATGAGGAACGGCCATGGCGGGGCGGTGACTATGCTTTCTTAGGTTGTATTTGATGGCCTGTAATAATTTTAGGCGATCAGGGTCCGGGAGCCCGGACCCACTTGGAAGGCGTGGGCTATAACACACGAAAATATGGTAATTGGGCAAAATTCTAGTTTTTTGGTCGTAAAAAGCAAAAAAATGATGAACAGCCATAGCAAGGCGGTTACTATGGTTCCTTAGGTTGTATTTGAAGGCTCGGAAAAATTTTAGGCGATCGGGGTCCGAAGGCCCGGACCCACTCGGAAGCCGTGGTCTACAACACACGAATATATGGGAATCAGGCAAAATTCTAGATTTTTTGCCGTAAAAAACAAAACAACGAGGAACGGCCTGGGCGGGGCGGTGACTATGGTTTCTTAGGTTGTATTTTGTGGCCCGTAATAGTTTTAGGCGATCGGAGTCTGGGGGCCCGGACCCACTCGGAAGGCATGGGCTATAACACGCGAAAATATGGGAATCGAGCGAAATTCTAGTTTTTTATACGTAAAACGCAAAACAACGAGGAACGGTCATGGCAGGGCAGTGGCTATTGTTCCTTAGTTTGTATTTGATAGCACAGAAAAATTTTAGGCGAACGGGGTCCGGGGGGTCCGGACCCACTCGAAATGCGTGGGCCACAACACACCAATATATGGGAATCGGGCAGAATTTTAGTTTTTTGGCCGTAAAATGCAAAACAACGAGGAACGACCGTGGTGGGGTGTTAACTATGGTTCCTTAGGTCATATTTGATAGCCCGGAAAAATTTTAGGCGATCGGGGTCTGGACCCACTCGGAAGGCGTGGGCTATAGCACACGAATATATGGGAATCGATTGGTATTCTACTTTTTTGGCCGTAAAATGCAAAACAATGAGGAACGGCCATGTAAGGGCAGTGACTATGGCTCCTTAGGTCGTATTTGATGGCCCGTAATAATTTTAGGCGATCGGGATCCGGACCCACTCGAAAGGCATGTGCTATAGCTCACGAAAATATGGCAATCGCGCTAAATTATAATTTTTTGGCCGAAAAAACAAAACAACGATTAACGGCCATGGCAGGGCGGTGATTGTGGTTTCTTAGGTTGTATTTGATGGCCTGTAATAATTTTAAGCAATCGGAGTCCGGGGTCCCGGACCCACTCAGAAGGCGTGGGCTTACACGAAAATATGGGAATCGGGCGAAATTCTAGTTTTTTTGTCGTAAAACGCAAAACAATGAGGAACGTCCATAGCAGGGCGGTGACTATGGTTCCCAAGGTTGTATTTGAAGGCACGGAAAAATTTTAGGCGATCGGGTTCCGGGGACCCGGACCCACTTGGAAGGTGTGGGCTATAGCACACGAAAATATGGCAATCGGGCGAAATTCTAGTTTTTTGGCCGTAAAAAGCAAACCAACGAGGAACGGTCATGGCGGGGCAGTGGCTATTATTCCTTAGTTCATATTTGATAGCCCGAAAATTCTTTAGGCGATCGGGGTCCGGGGGGCCCGGACCCACTCAGAAGGCGTGGGCCACAACACACCAATATATGGGAATCGGGCTGAATTCTAGTTTTTTGGCCGTAAAATGCAAAACAATGAGGTACGGCGGTGGTGGGGCGGTGATTATGGTTCCTTAGGTTGTATTTGATAGCCCGGAAAAATTTTAGGCGATCGGGGTCCGGGGGGCCTTGACCCACTCGGAAGGCGTGGGCTATAGCACACGAATATATGGGAATCAGGTGGAATTCTAGTTTTTTGGCCGTAAAATGCAAAATAACGAGGAACGGCCATGGAGGGGCGGTGACTATGGTTCCTTCGGTCATATTTGATGGCCCGGAATAATTTTAGGCAATTCGGTTTCGGGGGACCCGGGCCCACTCGAAAGGCGTGGGCTAGAGCTCATGAAAATATGGCAATCGCACGAAATTCTAGTTTTTTGGCCGTAAAAAACAAAAATACGAGGAACGGTCTTGGCGGGGCATTGTCTATAGTTACTTAGGTCTTATTTGATGGCCCGAAAAAATTTTAGGCAATCGGGGTCCAGGGGACCGGATCCACTTGGAAAGCGTGGGCGCACAGGAATAAAAGGGAATAGGGTGGAATTCTAGTTTTTTGGCCGTAAAACGCAAAACAATGAGGAACGGCCATGGCGGGGTGGTGGCTATTGTTCCTTAGTTCTTATTTGATAGCCCGGGAAAATTTTAGGCGAACGAGGTTCGGGGGGCCTGGACCCCTCAGATTGCGTGGGCACACACGAATATATGGGAATCGGGCAGAATTCTAGTTTTTTTGCCGTAAAACACAAAACAACGAGGAACGGCCGTGGCAGGGCGATGACTATGGTTCCTTAGGTCGTATTTGATAGCCCGGAAAATTTTTAGGCGATCGGGGTCTGAGGGGCCCGGACCCACTCGGAAGGCGTGGGCTATAATACACGAATATATGGGAATCGGGTGGAATTCTAGTGTTTTGGCCATAAAACACAAAACAACGAGGAACGGCCATAGGAGGGCGGTGACTATGGTTCATTAGGTTGTATTTGAAGGCTGGGAAAATTTTTAGGCGATCAGGGTCCGGGGGCTCCGGACCCACTCGGCATAAGTGGGCTATAGCACACGAAAATATGGGAATCGGGTGAAATTCTAGTTCTTTGTCCGTAAAATGCAAAACAACGAGGAATGACCATGGCGGGGAGGTGACTACGGTTTCTTAGGTTGTATTTGAAGGCCCATAATAATTTTAGGCAATCGGGGTCCGGGGGCCCGGACCCACTCGGAAGGCATGGGCTATAACACGCGAAAAATATGGGAATCAGGCGAAATTCTAGTTTTTTATTCGTAAAACGCAAAACAACGAGGAACGGCCATGGCGGGGTGGTGACTATGGTTTATTAGGTTGTATTTGATGGGCCGTAATAATTTTAGGTGATAGGGGTCCGGGGGCCCGGACCCACTCGGAAGGCGTGGGCTATAACACACGAAAATATGGGAATCGGGTGAAATTCTAGTTTTTTGGTCGTAAAACGTAAAACAACAAGGAACGGCCATGGCAGGGTGGTGACTATGGTTCCTTGGGTTGTATTTGAGACTCGGAAAAATTTTAGGCTATCGGAGTCCGGGGTCCCGGACCCACTCGGAAGGCGTGGGCTTCAACACAAGAATATATGGGAATCAGGCGGAATTCTAGTTTTTTGGCCGTAAAATGCAAAACAACGAGGAACGGCCGTGGCGGGATGATGACTATGGTTCATTAGGTCGTATTTGATAGCCAGGAAAATTTTTAGGCGATCGGGGTCTGTGGGGCCCGGACCCACTCAGAAGGCGTGGGCTATAACACACGAATATATAGGAATCGGGTGTAATTCTAGTTTTTTGGCCGTAAAACACAAAACAACGAGGAATAGCCTTGGCAGGGCGGTGATTATGGTTCCTTAGGTTGTATTTGAAGGCTCGTAAAAATTTTAGGCGATCAGGGTCCGGGGGCCCTGGACCCACTCGGAAGGAGTGGGTATAGCACACGAAAATATGGTAATCGGGCGAAATTCTAGTTTTTTGTCCGTAAAACGCAAAACAAGGAGGAACGGCCATGGCGGGGCAGTGACTATAGTTTCTTAGGTTGTATTTGATGTCCTGTAATAATTTTAGGCAATCGGGGTCCGGGGGCCTGGACCCACACGGAAGGCGTGGGCTATAACACGCAAAAATATGGGAATCGGGAGAAATTCTAGTTTTTTATTCGTAAAACACAAAACAACGAGGAACAGAAATGTCAGGGCGATGACTATGGTTCCTTAGGTTATATTTGATGGCTCGGAAATATTTTAGGCAATCGGGGTCCGTGATGCCCGGACCCACTCGGAAGGCGTTGGCTATAACACACGAATATATGGGAATCATGTGTAATTCTAGTTTTTTGGTCGTAAAACGCAAAACAACGAGGAACAGCCATGGGAGGACGGTGATTATGGTTCCTTAGGTTCTATTTGAAGGCTGTGAAAAATTTTAGGCAATCAGGGTCCGGGGGCCCCGGACCCACTCAGAAGGAGTGGGCTATAGCACACAAAAATATGGGAATCGTGTGAAATTCTAGTTTTTTGTCCGTAAAACGCAAAACAACGAAGAACGGCCGTGGCGGGGAGGTGACTATGGTTTCTTAGGTTGTATTTGATGGCCCGTAATAATTTTAGGCGATCGGGGTCCGGGGGCCCGGACCCACTCGGAAGGCGTAGACTATAAAACGCGAAAATATGGTAGTCGGGCAAAATTTTAGTTTTTTATTCGTAAAACGCAAAATAATGAGGAACGGCCATGTCATGGCGGTGACTATGGTTCCTTAGGTCGTATTTGATGGCCCGTAATAATTTTAGGCAATCGAGGTCCGGACCCACTCAAAAGGCATGGGCTATGCTCACGAAAATATGGCAATCGCGCGAAATTCTAGTTTTTTGGCCGTAAAAAACAAAACAACGAGGAATGGCCAGGGCGGTGCAGTGACTATGGTTTCTTAGGTTGTATGTGATGGCCCGTAATAATTTTAGGCAATCGGGGTCCGGGGGCCCGACCCACTCGGAAGGTGTGGGCTATAACACACGAAAATATGGGAATCGGGCGAAATTCTAGTTTTTTTGTTGTAAAACGCAAAACAACAAGGAAAGGCCATGGAAGGGCGGTGACTATGGCTCCTTAGTTCATATTTGATAGCCCGGAAAAATTTTAGGCGATCGGGGTCCGGACCCACTCGGAAGGCATGGGCTATAGCACACGAATATATGGGAATCGATTGGTATTCTAGTTTTTTGGCCGTAAAACGCAAAACAATGAGGAACGGCCATGGCGGGGCAGTGACTATGGCTCCTTAGGTCGTATTTGATGGCCCGTAATAATTTTAGGCGATCAGGGTCCGGACCCACTCGAAAGGCATGTGCTATAGCTCACGAAAATATGGCAATCGCGCTAAATTATAGTTTTTTGGCCGAAAAAACAAAACAACGATTAATGGCCATGGCAGGGCGGTGACTGTGGTTTCTTAGGTTGTATTTGATGGCCCGTAATAATTTTAAGCAATCGGGGTCCGGGGTCCCGGACACACTCAGAAGGCGTGGGCTATAACACACGAAAATATGGGAATCGGGCGGAATTCTAGTTTTTTTCCGTAAAACGCAAAACAATGAGGAACGTCCATAGCAGGGCGGTGACTATGATTCCTTAGGTTGTATTTGAAGGCACAGAAAAATTTTAGGCGATCGGGTTCCGGGGGCCCGGACCCACTCGGAAGGCGTGGGCTATAACACACGAGAATATGGGAATCAGGCGAAATTCTTATTTCTTGGTCGTAAAATGCAAAACAACGAGGAAAGGCCATGGCAGGGCGGTGACTATGGTTACTTAGGTTGTATCTTTTGGCTCGGAAAAATTTTAGGCGATCAGGGTTCGGGGGCCCGGACCCACTTTGAAGGCTTGGGCTATAGCACATGAAAATATGGCAATCGGGCGAAATTCTGGTATTTTGGCCGTATAAAGCAAAACAACGAGGAATGGTCATGGTGGGGAGGTGGCTATTGTTCCTTACTTCGTATTTGATAGACCGGAAAAATTTTAGGCGATCGGGGTCTGGGGGGCTAGGACCCACTCGGAATGCGTGGGCTACAACACACCAATATATGGAAATCGGGCGAAATTCTAGTTTTTTGTCGTAAAACGCAAAATAATGAGGAACGGCCAAGGGATGGCAGTGACTATGGTTCCTTAGGTTGTATTTGATGGCTCAGAAAATTTTTAGGCGATCGAGGTCCGGGGTCCCGGACCCACTTGGAAAGCGTGGGCTATAGCACATGAATATATGGGAATTGGATGGAATTCTAGTTTTTTTGCCGTAAAACGCAAAAGAATGAGGAACGGCCATGGCGAGGCAGTGACTATTGTTCCTTAGGTCGTATTTGATGGCCCGGAATAATTTTAGGCAATTCGGTTTCGGGGGACCCGGGCCCACTCAAAAGGCGTGGGCTATAGCACACGAATATATGGGAATTGGATGGAATTCTAGTTTTTTGGCCGTAAAACGCAAAAAAACGAGGAACGGCCATGGCGGGGCAGTGACTATGGTTCCTTAGGTCATATTTGATGGCCCGGAATAATTTTAGGCAATTCGGTTTTGGGGTACCCGGTCCCACTCGAAAGGCGTGGGCTAGAGCATACGAAAATATGGGAATCGGGCGCAATTCTAGTTTTTTGGTCGTAAAAAGCAAAACAACGAGGAACGGTCATGGCGGGGCGGTGACTATGGTTTCTTAGGTCATATTTGATGGCCAATAATAATTTTAGGCGATCGGGGTCTGGACCCACTCGAAAGGCATGGGCTATAGCTCACGAAAATATGACAATCGCGCGAAATTCTAATTTTTTGGCTGTAAAAAACAAAAACACGAGGAACGTTCATGGCGGGGCGTTGACTATAGTTCCTTAGGTCTTATTTAATAGCCCAAAAAATTTTTAAGCGATCGGGGTCCAGGGGCCCGGACCCATTTGGAAAGCGTGGGCGCACACGAATATAAGGGAATCGGGCGAAATTCTAGTTTTTTAGCCGTAAAATGCAAAACAACGAGGAACGGCCATGGCGGGGCGGTGGCTATGGTTCCTTAGGTCGTATTTAATAGCCCGAATTAATTTTAGGCGATCGGGTTCCGGGAGACCAGGACCCACTCGGAAGGCGTGGGCTATAGCACACGAATATATAGGAATCGGGCGGAATTCAAGTTTTTTTGCCGTAAAATGCAAAACAACATGGAACGGCCATGGCGGGGTGGTGACTATCTTTCCTTATGTCGAATTTGATGGCCTAGAATAATTTTAGGCAATCGGGGTCCGAAGGCCCGGACCCACTCGGAAGGCGTGGGCTATAGCACATTAATATATGGGAATCAGGAGGAATTCTAGTTTTTTGTCCTTAAAACAAAAAACAATGAAGAACGGCCATGCCGGGGCAGTGTCTATGGTTCCTTAGGTCGTATTTGATGGCCCGGAATAATTTTAGGCGATCGGGGTCCGGGGGCCCGGACCCACTCAGAAGGCGTGTTCTACAACACACGAATATATGGGAATCAGGCGGAATTCTAATTTTTTGGCCGTAAAACACAAAACAACGAGGAACGGCCATGGCGGGGCGGTGACTATATCTCCTTAGGTCGTATTTGATGGCCCAAATAATTTTAGGCGATCGGGGTCCGGGGTCCCGGACCCACTCGGAAGGAGTGGACTATAGCACACAAAAATATGATAATCGGGAGAAATACTAGTTTTTTGTCCGTAAAACGAAAAACAATGAGGAACGGCCATGGCGGTGTAGTGACTATGGTGTCTTAGGTCGTATGTGATGGCCCATAATAATTTTAGGCGATTGGGGTCTGGGGGCGCGGACCCACTCGGAAGGCGTGGGCAATAGCACACGAAAATATGAGAATCACCTAGAATTCTTGTTTTTTAGTCATAAAAAGCAAAACAACGAGGAACGGTCATGGCGGGGCGGTAACTATGGTTTCATAGGTCATATTTGATGGCCCGTAATAATTTTAGGCGATCGGGGTCCGGACCCACTCGAAAGGCATGGGCTATAGGTCACGAAAATATGACAATCGCGCGAAATTCTAGTTTTTTGGCTGTAAAAAACAAAAACACGAGGAACGGTCATGGCGGGGCGTTGACTATAGTTCCTTAGGTCTTATTTAATAGCCCGAAAAGTTTTTAAGCGATCGGGGTCCAGGGGCCCGGACCCATTTGGAAAGCGTGGGCGCACACGAATATAAGGGAATCGGGCGAAATTCTAGTTTTTTAGCCGTAAAACGCAAAACAACGAGGAACGGCCATGGAGAGGCAGTGGCTATGGTTCCTTAGGTTGTATTTAATAGCCCGGATTAATTTTAGGCGATCGGGATCTGGGAGGCCCGGACCCACTCAGAAGGCGTGGGCTATAGCACACTAATATATGGGCATCGGGCAGAATTCTAGTTTTTTGGCCGTAAAACTCAAAACAACGAGGAACGGCCATGGAGGGACGGTGACTATGGTTCCTTAGGTCGTATTTGATGGCCCAGAATAATTTTAGGCGATCGGGGTCTGAGGGCCCGGACCCACTCGGAAGGCGTGGGCTATAGCACACGAATATATGGGAATCAGGCGGAATTCTAGTTTTTTGTCCTTAAAACACAAAACAATGAAGAACAGCCATGCCGGGGCGGTGTCTATGGTTCCTTAGGTCGTAATTGATGGCCCGGAATAATTTTAGGCGATCGGGGTCCAAGGGCCCGGACCCTCTCGGAAGGCGTGGTCTACAACACATGAATATGGGAATCAGGCGGAATTCTAATTTTTTGGCCGTAAAACACAAAACAAAAAGGAACGGCCATGGCGGGTTGGTCACTATTTTTCCTTAGGTCATATTTGATGGCCCAAATAATTTTAGGCGATCGGGGTCCGGGGTCCCGGACCCACTCGGAAGGAGTGGGCTATAGCACACAAAAATATGATAATCGGGAGAAATACTAGTTTTTGTCCGTAAAACGCAAAACAATGAGGAACGACCATGGCGGTGCGGTGACTATGGTTTCTTAGGTCATATTTGATGGCCCATAATAATTTTAGGCAATTTGGGTCTGGGGGCGCGGGCCCACTCGGAAGGCGTGGGCTATAACACACGAAAATATTGGAATCGGGCAAAATTCTACTTTTTTGGTCGTAAAATGCAAAACAACGAGGAACGGCCATGGCAGGGCGGTGGCTATTGTTCCTTAGTTCGTATTTGATAGCCCGAAAAAATTTTAGGCGATCGTGGTCTGGGGGGCCCGGACCCACTCGGAAGGCGTGGGTTACAACACACGAATATATGGGAATCGGGTAAAATTCTAGTTTTTTGTCATAAAACGCAAAACAACGAGGAACGGCCATGGCAGGGCGGTGACTATGGTTCCTTAGGTTGTATTTGAAGGCTCGGAAAAGTTTTAGGCAATCGGGTTCCGGGGGCCCGGACCCACTTGGAAGGCGTGGGCAATAGCACACAAAAATATTGTAATCGAGCGAAATTCTAGTTTTTTGGCCGTGAAAAGCAAAACAACGAGGAACGGTCTTGGCGAGGCGGCGACTATTGTTCCTTAGTTTGTATTTGATAGCTCGAAAACTTTTTAGGCAATCGGGGTCCGTGGGGCCCGGACCCACTCGGAAGGTGTGGGCCACAACACACCAATATATGGGAATCGGGCGGAAGTCTAGTTTTTCGGCCGTAAAACGCAAAACAACGAGGAACGCCTGTGGTGGGGCAGTGAATATGGTTCCTTAGGACGTATTTGATAGCCCGAAAAATTTTTAGGCGATCGTAGTCTGGGGGGCCCGGACACACTCGGAAGGCGTGGGCTATAGCACGTGAATATATGTAAATCGGGTGGAATTCTAGTTTTTTGGCCGTAAAACGCAAAACAACGAGGAACGGCCATGGTGGGGCGGTGACTATGGTTCCTTAGGTCATATTTGATGGCCCGGAATAATTTTAGGCAATTCGGTTTCAAGGGACCCCGGGCCCACTCGAAAGGCGTGGGCTAGAGCATACGATAATATGGGAATCGGGCGCAATTTTAGTGTTTTGGTCGTAAAAAGCAAAACAACGAGGAACGGTCATGGCGGGGCGGTAACTATGGCTTCATAGGTCATATTTGATGGCCCGTAATAATTTTAGGCGATCGGGGTCCGGACCCACTCGAAAGGCATGGGCTATAGCTCACGAAAATATGGCAATCGCGCAAAATTCTAGTTTTTTGGCCGTAAAAAACAAAAACACGAGGAACGGTCATGGCCGGGCGTTGTCTATAGTTCCTTAGGTCTTATTTGATAGCCCGAAAAAATTTTAGGCGACCGGGGTCCAGGGGCCCGGACCCATTTGGAAAGCGTGGGCGCACACGAATATAAGGGAATCGGGCGGAATTCTAGTTTTTTGGCCATAAAACGCAAAACAACAAGGAACGGCCATGGCGGGGCGGTGGCTATGGTTCCTTAGGTCATATTTAATGGCCCGGATTAATTTTAGGCATTCGGGTTCCGGGAGGCCCGGACCCACTCGGAAGGCGTGGGCTATAGCACACTAATATATGGGAATCAGGCGGAATTCTAGTTTTTTGGCCGTAAAATGCAAAACAACGAGGAACGGCCATGGAGGGACGGTGACTATGGTTCCTTAGGTCGTATTTGATGGCCCACAATAATTTTAGGCGATCGGGGTCTGAGGGCTCGGACCCACTCGGAAGGCGTGGGCTATAGCACACGAATATTTGGGAATCAGGTGGAATTCTAGTTTTTTGGCCATAAAACGCAAAACAATGAGGAATGGCCATGTCGGTGCGGCGACTATGGTTTCTTAGGTCGTATTTGATGGCCCATAATAATTTTAGGCGATTGGGTCTTGGGGCGCGGACCCACTCGGAAGGCGTGGGCTATAGCACACGAAAATATGGGAATTGGGCAAAATTCTACACGGAAATATTTTAGGCGATCGGGGTCCGGGGGGCCCGGACCCACTCGGAAGGTGTGGGCTACAACACACGAATATATGGGAATCGGGCGAAATTTTAGTTTTTTTGTCGTAAAACGCAAAACAACGAAGAATGGCCTTAGCATGGCAGTGACTATGGTTCCTTAGCTTGTATTTGAAGGCTCAAAAAAATTTTAGGCGATCGGGTTCCCGGGGCCCGGACCCACTTGGAAGGCATGGGCTATACCACACGAAAATATGGTAATCCGGCAAAATTCTAGTTTTTTGACCGTGAAAAGCAAAACAACGAGGAACGTTCATGGCAAGGCGGTGGCTATTGTTCCTTAGTTCGTATTTGATAGCCCAAACACTTTTTAGGCGATCGGGGTCGGCGTGGGCCACAACACACCAATATATGGGAATCGGACAGAATTCTAGTTTTTTGGCCGTAAAACGCATAACAACGAGAAACGCCCGTGGCGGGGCGGTGACTATGGTTCCTTAGGTCGTATTTGATAGCCCGGAAAACATTTAGGCGATCGGGGTCTGTGGGGCCCGGATCCACTCTGAAGGCGGGGTCTATAGCACACGAATATATGGGAATCGGGTGGAATTGCAGTTTTTTGGCCATAAAACGCAAAACAACGAGGAATGGCCATGGAGGGGCGGTGACTATGGTTCCTTAGGTCGTATTTGATGGCCCAGAAAAATTTTAGGCAATTCGGTTGCGGGGGACCCTGGCCCACTCGAGGCTAGAGCACACGAAAATATGGGAATCAGGCGCAATTCTTGTTTTTTGTTCGTAAAAAGCAAAACAACGAGGAACGATCATGGAGGGGTGGTAACTATGGTTTCTTATGTCATATTTGACGGCCTGTAATAATCGCTCGTAATAAATTTAGGCGATAGCTCACGAAAATATGGCAATCGCGCGAAATTCTAGTTTTTTGGCCGTAAAAAACAAAAACACGATGAACAGTCATGGCGGGGAGTTGACTATAGTTCCTTAGGTCTTATGTGATGGCCCGAAAAAATTTTAGGCGATCGGGGTCCATGGGCCCAGACCTATTTGGAAAGCGTGGGCGCACACGAATATAAGGGAATCAGGCGGAATTCTAGTTTTTTGGCCGTAAAACGCAAAACAATGAGGAATGGCCATGGTGGGGCGGTGGCTATGGTTCCTTAGGGCGTATTTAATAGCCCGTATTAATTTTAGGTGATCGGGTTCCGGGAGGCCCGGACCCACTCGAAAGGCGTGGGCTATAGCACACAAATATATGGGAATCGGGCGGAATTCTAGTTTTTTGGCCATAAAATGCAAAACAACGAGGAACGGCCATGGCGGGGCGGTGACTATGGTTCCCTAGGTCATATTTGATGGCCCAGAATAATTTTAGGCGATCGGGGTCCAAGAGCCCGGACCCACTAGGAAATCGGGGGCTATAGCACACAAAAATATGACAATCGGGCGGAATTTTAGTTTTTTGTCCTTAAAACACAAAACAATGAAGAACGGCCATGCCAGGGTGGTGTCTATGGTTCCTTAGGTCATATTTGATGGCCCGGAATAATTTTAGGCTATCGGGGTCCAGGGTCCCGGACCCACTCGGAAGGAGTGGGCTATAGCACACAAAAATATGGGAATTGGGAGAAATACTAGTTTTTTGTACGTAAAATGCAAAAAAATGAGGAACGGCCATGGCGGTGCGGTGACTATGGTTTCTAAGGTCGTATTTGATGGCCCATAATAATTTTAGGCTATTGGGTCTTGGGGCGCGGACCCACTCGGAAGGCGTGGGCTATAGCACACGAAAATATGGGAATTGGGCAAAATTCTACACGAAAATATTTTAGGCGATCGGGGTCCGGGGGGCCCGGACCCACTCGGAAGGTGTGGGCTACAACACACGAATATATGGGAATCGGGCGAAATTCTACTTTTTTGGTTGTAAAACACAAAACAACGAGGAACGTCCATGGTAGGGCGGTGGCTATTGTTCCTTAGTTTGTATTTGATAGCCCGAAGATTTTTTAGGCGATCGGGGTCTGGGGGCCCGGACCCACTCGGAAGGCGTGGGCTATAGCACACGAAAATATGGCAATCGGGAATATATGGCCATATATTCGTGTGTTGTAGAACACGCTTTCCAAGTGGGTCCGGTCCCCTGGACCCCGATCGCCTAAAAAGTTTTCTAGCCATCAAATAAGACCTAAGGAACTATAGTCAATGCCCTGCCATGACCGTTCCTCGTG
Organism: Nicotiana tomentosiformis; assembly: GCF_000390325.3. Classification (NCBI taxonomy): domain Eukaryota; kingdom Viridiplantae; phylum Streptophyta; class Magnoliopsida; order Solanales; family Solanaceae; genus Nicotiana; species Nicotiana tomentosiformis. The sequence continues at coordinate 851,459 of NW_027174569.1, forward strand.
TTTTTATTTTTTACGGCCAAAAAACTAGAATTTCGAGCGATTACCATATTTTCATGAGCTATAGCCCATGCCTTTCGAGTGGGTCCTGACCCCGATCTCCTAAAATTATTTCGGGCCATCAAATACGACCTAAGAAACCATAGTCACCGCCCCGCCATGACCGTTCCTCGTTGTTTTGCATTTACGACCAAAAAACTAGAATTGCACCCGATTCCCATATTTTCGTGTGCTCTAGCCCATGCCTTTCGAGTGGGCCGGGGTCCCCCGAAACCGAATTGCCTAAAATTATTCTGTGCCATCAAATACGACCTAAGGAACCATAGTCACCAACCCTCCATGGCCGTTCCTCATTGTTTTGCGTTTTACGGCCAAAAAACTAGAATTCCACCCGATTCCCATATATTCGTGTGCTATAGGCCACGCCTTCCGAGTGGGTCTGGGCCCCCCGGACCCCGATCGCCTAAAATTTTTTTGGGCTATCAAATACGACCTAATGAACCATAGTCACCGCTCCGCCACGACCGTTCCTCGTTGTTTTGCTTTTTACGGCCAAAAAACTAGAATTTCGCCCGATTGCCATATTTTCGTGTGCTATAGCCCACGCCTTCCAAGTGGGTCCGGGGCCCCGGAAGCCGATCGCCTAAAATTTTTCCGAGCCTTCAAATACAACCTAAGGAACCATAGTCACCGCCCTGCTATGGATGTTCCTTGTTGTTTTGCGTTTTACGATTAAAAAACTAGAATTTCGCCCGATTCCAATATATTCGTGTGTTAAAGCCCACGCCTTCTGAGTGGGTCCGGGACCCCGGACCCCGATTTCCTAAAATTATTACGGGCCATCAAATACAACCTAAGAAACCATAGTCACCACCCCGCCATGGCCGTTAATCGTTGTTTTGTTTTTTACGGCTAAAAAACTAGAATTTAGCGCGATTGCCATATTTTCGTGAGCTATAGCCCATGCCTTTCGAGTGGGTTCGGACCCCGATCGCATAAAATTATTATGGGCTATCAAATTCGAACTAAGGGATAATAGCCACCGCCCTGCCATGACCGTTTCTCGTTGTTTTGCTTTAACGGCCAAAAAATTTGAATTTCGCCCGATTGCCATATTTTCGTGTGTTATAGCCCAAGCCTTCCAAGTGGGTCCGGGGCCCAGGACCCCGATTGCCTAAAATTTTTCTGAGCCATCAAATACAACCTAAGGAACCATAGTCACTGCCCTGCCATGGTCATTCCTCGTTGTTTTGCATTTTACGAATAAAAAACTAGAATTCCACCCGATTCCCATATATTCAGGTATTATAGCCCACGCCTTCTGAGTGGGTCAGGGCCCCCCGGACCCCGATCGCCTAAATTTTTTCCGAGCTATCAAATACGACCTAAGGAACCATATTCACCGCCCTGCCATGGCCGTTCCTCGTTGTTTTGCATTTTACGACAAAAAAATTAGAATTTCGCTTGATTCTCAAATTTTCGTGTGTTATAGCCCACGCCTTTCGAGTGGGTCCGGGCCCCCAGACCCTGATTGCCTAAACTTAATACGGGCCATCAAATACAACCTAAAAAATCATAGTCACTGCCCCGCCATGGCCGTTCCTCGTTGTTTTGCGTTTGACGGCCAAAAAACTAGAATTCCGCCTGATTCCCATATTTTCGTGTGCTATAGCCCACGCCTTCTAAGTGGGTCCAGGCCCCCGAATCCCGATCGCCTAAAATTATTCCGAGCCATCAAATACGACCTAAGGAACCATAGTCACCACCCCACCATGGCCGTTCCTCGTTGTTTTGCGTTTTACGGCCAAAAAACTAGAATTCCGCCCGATTCCCATATATTCGTATGCTATAGCCCACGCCTTCCGAGTGGATCCGGGCCCCCCCGACCGCGATCGCCTAAAATATTTCCGGGCTATCACATACGACCTAAGGAACCACAGCCACCGCCCCGCCATAACCGTTCTTCGTTGTTTTGCGTTATACGGCCAAAAAACTTGAATTTCGCTCGATTGCCATATTTTCATGTGCTATAGCCCAAGCCTTCCAACTGGTCCGGGACCCTGGACCCCGATCGCCTAAAATTTTCCGAGCCATCAAATACGACCTAAGGAACCATAGTCGCTGCCCCACCATGGACGTTACTCGTTGTTTTGCTATTTAGAACCAAAAAACTAGAATTTTGCCTGATTCCCATAAGTCCGTGTGCTATAGCCCACACCTTCCGAGTTGGTCCGGGCCCCCCGGACCCGATCGCCTGAAATATTTTTGGGCCATCAAATACGACCGAAGGATCCATAGTCACCGCCCCGCCAGGACCGTTCCTCGTTGGTTTGCTTTTTACGACCAAAAAAATAAAATTCCGTCTGATTCCCATATTTTCGTGTGCTCTAGCCCATGCCTTCCGAGTGGTCCCGGGTCCCCCAAACCGGATTGCCTTAAATTTTTCAAGGCCATAAAATACGACCTAAGGAACCATATTCACCGCCCCGCCATGGTCGTTCCTCGTTGTTTTGCATTTTATTGCCAAAAAATTAGAATTTCGCCCGATTCCCATATTTTCGTGTGCTATAGCCCATGTCTTCCGAGTGGGTCCGGGACCCCGGACACCGATCGCCTAAAATTATTCAGAGCCATCATATATGACCTAAGGAACCATAGGCACCGCCCCACCATGGTCGTTCCTTGTTGTTTTGCGTTTTACGGCCAAAAAACTAGAATTCCGCCCGATTCCCATGTATTCGTATGCTATTGCCCACGCCTTCCTAGTGGATCCGGGCCCCCCGGACCCCGATCGCCCGAAATATTTTTGGGCCATCAAATACAAACGAAGTATCCATAGTTACCGCCCTGCCATGACCGTTCCTTGTTGTTTTGCTTTTTACAACCAAAAAACTAGAATTCCGCCCGATTCCCATATTTTCGTGTGCTCTAGACCACGCCTTCCGAGTGTTCCCGGGTCCTCCAAAATCGGATTGCCTTAAATTTTTCAAAGCCATCAAATACGACCTAAGGAACCATATTCACCGCCCCGCCATGGCCGTTCCTCGTTGTTTTGCGTTTTACTGCCAAAAAACTAAAATTTCGCCCGATTCCCATATTTTCGTGTGCTATAAGCCCACGCCTTCCGAGTGGGTCCGGGTCACCGGACCCCGATCGCCTAAAATTATTCGGGGATATCAAATATGACCTAAAGAACCATAGTCACCGCCCCGCCAGGACCGATCCTCGTTGTTTTGCGTTTTACGGCCAAAAAACTAGAATTCCGCGTGATTTTCATATATTCGTGTGCTAGCCCACGTGTTCCGAGTGGGTCCGGGCCCCCGGACCCCGATCGCCTAAAATTTTTCTGAGCCATCAAATACTACCTAAGGAACCATAGTCACCTCTCCGCCATGGCCATTCCTCGTTGTTTTGCATTTTACAGCCAAAAAACTAGAATTTCAACGAATTCCAATATTTTCGTGTGCAATAGCCTATGCCTTCCGAGTGGGTCCGGGCTCCCGGACCCCGATCGCCTAAAATTAATCGGGGCCATCAAATACGACCTAAGGAACCATAGTCAACGCCCCGCCATGGCCGTTCCTCGTTGTTTTGCATTTTACGGCAAAAAAACTACAATTCCGCCCGATTCCCATATTTTCATGTGCTATAGCCCATGCCTTCCGAGTGGGTCCGGGCCCCCGGACCCCGATCGCCTAAAATTATTCCGGGCCATCAAATAAGACCTAAGGAACCATAGTCACCACCCCGCCATGGCCGTTCCTCGTTGTTTTGCGTTTTATGGCCAAAAAACTAGAATTCCGCCCGATTCCCATATATTCGTATGTTATAGCCCACGCCTTCCGAGTGGATCCGGGCCCCCCGAACCGCGATCGCCTAAAATATTTCCGGGCTATCACATACGACCTAAGGAACCACAGTCACCGCCCCGCCATGACCGTTCTTCGTTGTTTTGCTTTATACGGCCAAAAAACTTTAATTTCGCCCGATTGCCATATTTTCATGTGCTATAGCCCAAGCCTTCCAAGTGGGCCGGGCCCCCGGACCCCGATCGCCTAAAATTTTTCCGAGCCATCAAATACGACCTAAGGAACCATAGTCGCTGCCCCACCATGGACGTTCCTCATTGTTTTGCGTTTTACGACCAAAAAAAAAGAATTTCGCCCAATTTCCATATATTCGTGTGCTAGCCCACGTCCTCCGAGCGGGTCCGAGCCCCCAGACCTCGATCACCTAAAATTATTCGGGGCCATCAAATACGACCTAAAGAACCAAAGTCACCGCCCTGCCATGGCCATTCCTCGTTGTTTTGCGTTTTACGGCCAAAAAACTAGAATTCCGCCCGATTCCCATATATTCGTATGCTATATCCCACGCCTTCCGAGTGGTTCCGGGCCCCCCGGACCGCAATCGCCTAAAAATGTTCTGGTCTATCAAATACGACCAAAGGAACCACAGCCACCGCCCCGCCATGACCGTTCTTCGTTGTTTTGCTTTATACGGCCAAAAAACTTAAATTTCGCCCGATTTCCATATTTTCGTGTGCTATAGCCCAAGCCTTCCAAGTGGGTCGAGCCCCCGGACCCCGATCACCTAAAATTTTCCGAGCCATCAAATACGACCTAAGGAACCATAGTCACTGCCCTGCCATTGACGTTCCTTGTTGTTTTGCGTTTTACGACCAAAAAACTAGAATTTCGCCTGATTCCCATATATTCGTGTGCTATAGCCCACGCCTTTCGAGTGGGTCCGGGCCCCCCGGACACCGACCGCCTAAAATTATTTTGGGCCATCAAATACGACCTAAGGAACCATAGTCACCGCCCCTCCGTGGCCGTTTCTCGTTGATTTGCGTTTTACGGCCAAAAAACTAGAATTTCGCCTAATTCCCATATATTCGTGTTCTATGGCCCATGCCTTCCAAGTGGGTCCGGGTTCCGGGCTATTAAATACGACCTAAGGAAACATAGTCACTGCCTCGCCCTGATCGTTCCTCGTTGTTTTGCTTTTTACGAACAAAAAACTAGAATTCCTCCCGATTCCCATATTTTCGTGTATTCTAGCACATGCCTTCCGAGTGGTCACGGGTCCCCCAAAACCGGATTGCCTTAAATTTTTTAAGGCCATCAAATACGACCTAAGGAACCATATTCACCGCCCTACCGAGGCCGCTCCTCGTTGTTTTGTGTGTTACGGCCAAAAAACTAGAATTTCGCCCGATTCCCATATATTCGTATGCTATAGCCAACGCCTTCCGAGTGGATCCGGGCCGCCCTGACCCCGATCGCCTAAAATTATTAGGGGCCATCAAATATGACCTAAGGAACCATAGTCATCGCCCTGTCATGGCCGTTCCTCGTTGTTTTGCGTTTTACGGCCAAAAAACTTGAATTCCGCCCGATTCCCAATATTCGTGAGCTATAGCCCACACCTTCCGAATGGGTCCGAGCACCCTAACCCCGATCACCTAAAATTTTTACGGGCCATAAAATATGACCTAAGGAACCATAGTCACCACCCCGCCCTTGCCGTTCCTCGTTGTTTTGCGTTTTACGTCCAAAAAATTAAAATTCCGCCCAATTCCCATATTTTCGTGTGATATAGCCCACGCCTTCCAAGTGGGTCCGGGCCCCCGGACCCCGATCGCCTAAAATTATTCGGGCCATCAAATACGACCAAAGGAACCATAGTCACTGCCCTGCCATGGCCATTCCTCGTTATTTTGCATTTTACGGCCAAAAAACTAGAATTCCTCCTGATTCCCATATATTCGTGTGCTATAGCCCACGCCTTCCTAGTGGGTCCGGGTTCCGGTCTATCAAATACGACCTAAGGAACCATAGTCACCGCCCCGCCATGACCGTTCGTCGTTGTTTTGCTTTTTACAACCAAAAAACTAGAATTTTGCCCGATTCCCATATTTTCGTGTGCTCTAGCACATGCCTTCCGAGTGGTCACGGGTCCCCCAAAACCGGATTGCCTTCAATTTTTCAAGGCCATCAAATACGACCTAAGGAACCATAGTCACCGCCCCGCCGTGGCCGTTCCACGTTGTTTTGCATTTTACGGCCAAAAAACAAGAATTTCGCCCGATTCCCATATTTTCGTGTGCTATAGCCCATGTCCTCCGAGTGGGTCCGGGCCCCCGGACCCCGATCTCCTAAAATTATTCGAGGCCATCACATACTACCTGAGGAACCATAGTCACCACCCCGCCATGGCCGTTCCTCGTTGTTTTGCGTTTTATGGCCAAAACACTAGAATTCCGCCCGATTCCCATATATTCGTATGCTATAGCCCACGCCTTTCGAGTGGATCCGGGCCCCCCGGACCGCGATCGCCTAAAATATTTTCGGGCTATCACATATGACCTAAGGAACCACAGTCACCGCCCCTCCATGACCGTTCTTCGTTGTTTTGCTTTATACGGCCAAAAAATTTTAATTTCGCCCGATTGCCATATTTTCATGTGCTATAGCCCAAGCCTTCCAAGTGGGCCGGGCCCCCGGACCCCGATCGCCTAAAATTTTTCCGAGTCATCAAATATGACCTAATGAACCATAGTCGCTGCCCCACCATGGACGTTCCTTGTTGTTTTGCGTTTTACGACCAAAAAAAAAGAATTTCGCCCAATTCCCATATATTCGTGTGCTAGCCCACGTCCTCCGAGCGGGTCCGAGCCCCCAGAGCCCGATCACCTAAAATTATTCGGGGCCATCAAATACGACCTAAGGAACCATAGTCACCGCTCCGCCATGGCCGTTCCTCGTTGTTTTGCGTTTTACGGCCAAAAAACTAGAATTCCGCCCGATTCCCATATATTCGTATGCTATATCCCACGCCTTCCGAGTGGATCCGGGCCCCCCGGACCGCAATCGCCTAAAAATGTTCTGGTCTGTCAAATACGACCGAAGGAACCACAGCCACAACTTCGCCATGACCGTTCTTCGTTGTTTTGCTTTATACGGCCAAAAAACTTGATGTTCGCCCGATTTCCATATTTTCGTGTGCTATAGCCCAAGCCTTCCAAGTGGGTCGGGCCCCCGGACCCCGATCACCTAAAATTTTCCGAGCCATCAAATACGACCTAAGGAACCATAGTCACTGCCCTGCCATGGACGTTCCTTGTTGTTTTGCGTTTTACGACCAAAAAACTAGAATTTCGCCTGATTCCCAAATATTCGTGTGCTATAGCCCACGCCTTTCGAGTGGGTCCGGGCCCCCCGGACACCGACCGCCTAAAATTATTCCGGGCCATCAAATACGACCTAAGGAACCATAGTCACCGCCCCGCCGTAGCCGTTTCTCGTTGATTTGTGTTTTATGGCCAAAAAACTAGAATTCCGCCTAATTCCCATATATTCGTGTGCTATGGCCCACGCCTTCCTCGTGGTCCGGGTTCCGGGCTATTAAATACGACCTAAGGAAACATAGTCACTGCCTCGCCCTAATCGTTCCTCGTTGTTTTGCTTTTTACGAACAAAAAACTAGAATTCCTCCCGATTCCCATATTTTCGTGTGCTCTAGCACATGCCTTCCGAGTGGTCACGGGTCCCCCAAAACCGGATTGCCTTAAATTTTTTAAGGCCATCAAATACGACCTAAGGAACCATATTCACCGCCCCGCCGAGGCCGTTCCTCGTTGTTTTGTGTGTTACGGCCAAAAAACTAGAATTTCGCCCGATTCCCATATATTCGTATGCTATAGCCAACGCCTTCCGAGTGGATCCAGGCCGCCCGGACCCCGATCGCCTAATATTATTAGGGGCCATCAAATACGACCTAAGGAACCATAGTCACTGCCCCGTCATGTCCGTTCCTCGTTGTTTTGCGTTTTACGGCCAAAAAACTAGAATTCCGCCCGATTCCCAATATTCGTGAGCTATAGCCCACACCTTCCGAATGGGTCCGAGCACCCTAACCCCGATCGCCTAAAATTATTACGGGCCATCAAATATGACCTAAGGAACCATAGTCACCGCCTCGCCCTTGCCGTTCCTCGTTGTTTTGCATTTTACGTCCAAAAAACTAGAATTCCGCCCAATTCCCATATTTTCGTGTGATATATAGCCCACGCCTTCCAAGTGGGTCCGGGCCCCCGGACCCCGATCGCCTAAAATTATTCGGGGCCATCAAATACGACCAAAGGAACCATAGTCACTGCCCTGTCATGGCCATTCCTCGTTATTTTGCGTTTTACGGCCAAAAAACTAGAATTCCTCCTGATTCCCATATATTCGTGTGCTATGGCCCACGCCTTCCTAGTGGGTCTGGGTTCCGGGCTATCAAATACGACCTTTGGAACCATAGTCACCGCCCCGCCATGACCGTTCGTCGTTGATTTGCTTTTTACAACCAAAAAACTAGAATTTTCCCCGATTCCCATATTTTCGTGTGCTCTAGCACATGCCTTCCGAGTGGTCACGGGTCCCCCAAAACCGGATTGCCTTCAATTTTTCAAGGCCATCAAATACGACCTAAGGAACCATAGTCACCGCCCCGCCGTGGCCGTTCCACGTTGTTTTGCATTTTACGGCTAAAAAATAAGAATTTCGCGCGATTCCCATATTTTCGTGTGCTATAGCCCATGTCCTCCGAGTGGGTCCGGGCCCCCGGACCCCGATCGCCTAAAATTATTCGAGGCCATCACATACGACCTAAGGAACCATAGTCACCGCCCAGCCATGGCCGTTCCTCGTTGTTTTGCATTTTACGGCCAAAAAACTAGAATTTCGCGTGATTCCCATATATTTTTGTGTGCTCTAACCCACGCCTTCCGTGTGGGCCCGGGTCCCCCGAAACCGGTTTGCCTAAAATTTTCTCAGGCCATCAAATACGACCTAAGGAACCATATTCACCGCCCCGCCATGGTCGTTCCTCGTTGTTTTGCGTTTTACGGACAAAAAACTAGAATTTCGCCTGATTCCCATATATTCGTGTGCTATAAGCACACGCCTTCCGAGTGGGTCAGGGCCTCCGGACCCCGATCACCTAAAATTAATCGGGGACATCAAATACGACCTAAGGAACCATAGTCACCTCCCCGCCATGGCCGTTCCTCGTTGTTTTGCGTTTTACGGACAAAAAACTAGAATTTCGCCTGATTCCCATATATTCGTGTGCTATAAGCACACGCCTTCCGAGTGGGTCAGGGCCTCCGGACCCCGATCGCCAAAAATTAATCGGGGACATCAAATACGACCTAAGGAACCATAGTCACCTCGCCGCCATGGCCGTTCCTCGTTATTTCGCATTTTACGACCAAAAGACTAGAATTCCACGTGATTCCCATATATTCGTGTGCTAGCCCACGCCTTCCGAGTGGGTCCGGGCTCCCCGAACCCCGATCGCCTAAAATTATTCAGGGCCATCAAATACGACCTAAGGAACCATAGTCACCACCCCACCATGGCCATTCCTCGTTGTTTTGCGTTTCACGACCAAAAAACTAGAATTTCGCCCAATTCCCATATGTCCGTGTGCTATAGCCCACATCTTCCGAGATGGTCCGGGCTCCCTAGACCCCGATCGCCTAAAATTTATTTGGGCCATCAAATACGACTGAAGGATCCATAGTCAGTGCTCTGCCATGACCGTTCCTCGTTGTTTTGCTTTTTACCACCAAAAAACTAGAATTCCGCCTGACTCCCATATTTTCGTGTGCTCTAGCCCATGCCTTTCGAGTGGTCCCGGGTCCCTCAAAACCGGATTGCCTTAAATTTTTCAAGGCCATCAAATACAACCTAAGAACCATATTCACCGCCATGCCATGGTCGCTCCTTGTTGTTTTGCATTTTACGGACAAAAAACAATAATTTCGCCCGATTCCCATATATTCGTATGCTATAGCCCACGCCTTCCGAGTGGATCCGGGCCCCCTTGACCGCGATCGCCTAAAATATTTCAGGGCTATCACATACGACCTAAGGAACCACAACCACCGCCCCGCCATGACCGTTCTTCGTTGTTTTGCTTTATACGGCCAAAAAACTTGAATTTCGCCTGATTGCCATATTTTCATGTGCTATAACCCAAGCCTTCCAAGTGGGTCGGGCCCCCGGACCCCGATCGCCTAAAATTTCTCCGAGCCATCAAGTACGACCTAAGGAACCATAGTCACTGCCCCGCCATGGACGTTCCTCGTTGTTTTGCGTTTTACTACCAAAAAACTAGAATTTTGCCCGATTCCCATATGTCCGTGTGCTATAGCCCACACCTTCCGAGTTGGTCCGGGCTCCCTAGACCCTGATCGCCTAAAATTTATTTCGGCCACCAAATACGATCGAAGGATCCATAGTTAGCGCACCGCCATGACCGTTCCTCGTTGTTTTTCTTTTTACGACCAAAAAACTAGAATTCCGCCTGATTCCCATATTTTCGTGTGCTCTAGCCCATGCCTTCCGAGTGGTTCCGGGTCCCCCAAAACCGGATTGCCCTAAATTTTTCAAGGCCATCAAATACAACCTAAGGAACCATATTCACCGCCCCGCCATGGCCGTTCTTCGTTGTTTTGCGTTTTACGGACAAAAAACTAGAATTTTGCCCGATTCCCATATATTCGTATGCTATAGCCCACACCTTTTGAGTGGATCCGGGCCCCTTTGACCACGATCGCCTAAAATATTTCCGGGCTATCACATACGACCTAAGGAACCACAGCCACTGCCCTGCCATGACCGTTCTTCGTTGTTTTGATTTATACGGCCAAAAAACTTGAATTTCGCCCGATTGCCATATTTCATGTGCTATAGCCCAAGCCTTCCAAGTGGGTCGGGCACCCGGACCCCGATCGCCTAAAAATTTTCCGAGCCATCAAATACGACCTAAGGAACCATAGTCACTGCCCCGCCATGGACGTTCCTTGTTGTTTTGCGTTTTACGAGCAAAAAACTAGAATTTCGCCCGATTCCCATATGTCCGTGTGCTATAGCCCACACCTTCCGAGTTGGTCCGGGATCCCCTGACCCCGATCCCCTAAAATTTATTTGGGCCATGATATACGACCGATCGATCCATAGTCACCGCCCCGCCATGACCGTTCCTCGTTGTTTTTCTTTTTACGACCAAAAAACTAGAATTCCGCCCGATTCCCATATTTTCGTGTGCTCTAGCCCATGCCTTCCGAGTGGTCCCGGGTCCTCCAAAACCGGATTGCCTTAAATTTTTCAAGGCCATCAAATACGACCTAAGGAACCATAGTAACCACCCCGCCATGGCCGTTCCTCGTTGTTTTTGCGTTTTACGGCCAAAAAACTAGAATTCCGCCCGATTCCCAAATATTCGTATGCTATAGCCCACGCCTTCCGAGTGGATCCGGCCCCCCCGGACCGTGATCGCCTAAAATATTTCCGGGCTATCACATACGACCTAAGGAACCACAGCTACCACACCGCCATGACCGTTCTTCATTGTTTTGCTTTATACGGCCAAAAAACTTGAATTTCGCCCGATTGTCATATTTTCATGTGCTATAGCCCAAGCCTTCCAAGTGGGTCGGGCACCCGGACCCCGATCGCCTAAAATTTTTCCGAGCCATCAAATACAACCTAAGGAACAATAGTCACTACCCCGCCATGGACGTTCCTCGTTGTTTTGCATTTTACGACCAAAAAACTAGAATTTCGCCCGATTCCCATATGTCCGTGTGCTATAGCCCACATCTTCCGAGATGGTCCGGGCTCCCTAGACCCCGATCGCCTAAAATTTATTTGGGCCATCAAATACGACTGAAGGATCCATAGTCAGCGCTCTTCCATGACCGTTCCTCGTTGTTTTGCTTTTTACCACCAAAAAACTAGAATTCCGCCTGATTCCCATATTTTCGTGTGCTCTAGCCCATGCCTTTCGAGTGGTCCCGGGTCCCTGAAAACCGGATTGCCTTAAATTTTTCAAGGCCATAAAATACAACCTAAGGAACCATATTCACCGCCCCACCATGGTCGTTCCTCGTTGTTTTGCATTTTACGGACAAAAAACAATAATTTCGCCCGATTCCCATATATTCGTATGCTATAGCCCACGCCTTCCGAGTGGATCCAGGCCCCCTTGACCGCGATCGCCTAAAATATTTCAGGGCTATCACATACGACCTAAGGAAACACAACCACCGCCCCGCCATGACCGTTCTTCGTTGTTTTGCTTTATACGGCCAAAAAACTTGAATTTCGCCTGATTGCCATATTTTCATGTGCTATAGCCCAAGCCTTCCAAGTGGGTCGGGCCCCCGGACCCCGATCGCCTAAAATTTTTCCGAGCTATCAAATACGACCTAAGGAACCATAGTCACTGCCCCGCCATGGACGTTCCTAGTTGTTTTGCGTTTTACGACCAAAAAACTAGAATTTCGCCCGATTCCCATATGTCCGTGTGCTATAGCCCACACCTTCCGAGTTGGTCCGGGCTCCCCTGACCCCGATCGCCTAAAATTTATTTGGTCCATCATATACGACCGAAGGATCCATAGTCACCTCCCCGCCATGACCGTTCCTCGTTGTTTTGCATTTTACGACCAAAAAACTAGAATTCCGCCCGATTCCCATATATTCGTGTGCTCTAGCCCATGCCTTCCGAGTGGTCCCGGGTCCCCCAAAATCCGATTGCCTTAAATTTTTCGAGGCCATCAAATATGACCTAAGGAACCATATTCACCGCCCCGCCATGGCCTTTCCTCGTTGTTTTGCGTTTTACGAACAAAAAACTAGAATTTTGCCTGATTCCTATATTTTCGTGTGCTATAAGCACACGCCTTCCGAGTGGGTCCGGGCCTCAGGACCCCGATCGCCTAAAATTAATCGGGGACATCAAATACGACCTAAGGAACCATAGTCACCACCCCGCCATGGCCGTTCCTCATTGTTTTGCATTTTACGGCCAAAAAACTAGAATTCCGCGTGATTCCCATATATTCGTGTGCTAGCCCAAGCCTTCCGAGTGGGTCCGGGCTCCCCGGACCCCGATCACCTAAAATTATTTTGAGCCATCAAATACGACCTACGGAACGATAGTCACCTACCCTTCGTGGCCGTTCCTCGTCTTTTTGCATTTTATAGCCAAAAAACTAGAATTTCGCCGAATTCCCATATTTTCGTGTGTTATAGCCTATGCCTTCCGAGTGGGTCCGGGCTTCCGGACCTCGATCGTCTAAAATTAATTGGGGCCATCAAATACGACCTAAGGAACCATAGTCACCGCCCCGCCATGGCCGTTCCTCGTTGTTTTGCGTTTAATGGCAAAACAACTAGAATTCCGCCCGATTCCCATATTTTCATTTGCTAAAGCCCATGCCTTCCGAATAGGTCCGAGCCCCCTGACCCCAATCGCCTAAAATTATTCCGGGCCATCAAATACGACCTAAGGAACCATAGTCACCGCCCCGCCATGGCCATTCCTCATTGTTTTGCGTGTTACGGCCAAAAAACTAGAATTCCGCCCGATTCCCATATTTTCATGTGATATAGCCCACGCCTTCCAAGTGGGTCCGGGCCCCCCGGACCGCGATCGCCTAAAATATTACCGGGCTATCACATACGACCTAAGGAACCACAGCCACCGCCCCGCCATGACCATTCTTCGTTGTTTTGCTTTATACGGCCAAAAAACTTGAATTTCGACCGATTGCCATATTTTCATGTGCTATAGCCCAACCCTTCCAAGTGGGTCGGGTCCCCGGACCCCGATCGCCTAAAAATTTTCCGAGCCATCAAATACGACCTAAGGAACCATAGTCACTGCCCCGCCATGGACGTTCCTCGTATTTTGGCATTTTACGAACAAAAAACTAGAATTTCGCCCGATTCCCATATGTCCGTGTGCTATAGCCCACACCTTACGAGTTGGTCCGGGCTCCCCAGACCCCGATCGCCTAAAATTTATTTGGGCCATCAAATACGACCGAAGGATCCATTGTCACCGCCCCGCCATGACCGTTCCTCGTTGTTTTGCTTTTTAAGACCAAAAAACTAGAATTCCGCCCGATTCCCATATTTTCGTGTGCTCTAGCCCATTCCTTCCGAGTGGTTCCGGATCCCCCAAAATCGAATTGCCTTAAATTTTTCAAGGCCATCAAATACGACCTAAGGAACCATATTCACCGCCCCGCCATGGGCGTTCCTCATTGTTTTGCGTTTTACGGCCAAAAAATTAGAATTTTGCCTGATTCCCATATTTTCGTGTGCTATAAGCCGACGCCTTCCGAGTGGATCCGGGCCCCCTAACCGCGATCGCCTAAAATATTTCCGGGCCATCACATACGACCTAAGGAACCATAGCCACCGCCCCGCCATGACCGTTCTTCGTTGCTTTGCGTTATACGGCCAAAAAACTTGAATTTTGCCCGATTGTCATATTTTGATGTGCTATAGCCCAAGCCTTCCAAGTGGGTCGGGCCCCCGGACCCCGATTGCCTAAAAATTTTCTGAGACATCAAATACGACCTAAGGAACCATAGTCACTGCCCCGCCATGGACGTTCCTCGTTGTTTTGCATTTTACGACCAAAAAACTAGAATTTCACCGGATTCTCATATTTTCGTGTGCTATAGACTGTGCCTTCCGAGTGGGTCTGGGCCCCCGGACCCCGATCACCTAAAATTATTCGGGGCAATCAAATATGACCTAAGGAACCATAGTCACCACCCCGCCTTGGCCGTTCCTCGTAGTTATGCATCTTACGGCCAAAAAACTAGAACTCCACCCGATTTCCATATATACATGTGCTATAACCCACGCCTTCCGAGTGAGTCCGGGCCCCCCGGACCCCGATAGCCTAAAATCTTTCTAAGCCATCAAATACGACCTAAGGAACCATAGTGACCACCCCGCCGTGTCCGTTCCTCGTTGTTTTGCATTTTACGGCCAAAAAACTAGAATTTCACCGGATTCTCATATTTTCGTGTGCTATAGCCTATGCCTTCCGAGTGGGTCCGGGCCCCCGGACCCCGATCGCCTAAAATTATTCGGGGCAATCAAATACGACCTAAGGAACCATAGTCACCTCCCCTCCATGGCCGTTCCTCGTTGTTTTGCGTTTTACGGCCAAAAAACTAGAATTCCTCCCATTTCCCATATATTCGTGTGCGCCCACGCCTTCCGTGTGGGTTCGGGCCCACGGACCCTGATCGCCTAAAATTATTCTGGGTCATCAAATACGACCTAAGGAACCATAGACACCTCCCCACCATGGCCGTTCCTCGTTGTTTTGCGTTTTACGGCAAAAAAACTAGAATTTCTCTTGATTTCCATATTTTCGTGTGCTATAGCCCACGCCTTCTAAGTGGGTCGGGGGCCCCGGACCCAGATCGCCTAAAATTATTCGGGGCCATAAAAAATGACCTAAGGAACCATAGACACCGCCCCGCCATGGCCGTTCCTCGTTGTTTTGCGTTTTACGGCAAAAAAACTAGAATTCCGCCTAATTCCCATATTTTCGTGTGCTCTAGCCCACGCCTTCCGAGTGGGACCGGGTCCCCCGAAACCGGATTGCCTAAAATTTTTCCAGGCCATCAAATACGACCTAAGGAACCATATTCACCGCCCCGCCATGGCCGTTCCTCGTTGTTTTGCGTTTTACGGCCAAAAAATTAGAATTTTGCCTGATTCCCATATTTTCGTGTGCTATAAGCCCACGCCTTCCGACTGGGTCCGGACCCCCGAACCTCGATCGCCTAAAATTATTCGGGGCCATCTAATACGACCTAAGGAACCATAGTCACCGCCCCGCCTTGGCCGTTCCTCGTTGTTATGCATTTTACGGCCAAAAAACTAGAATTCCACCCGATTTCCATATATTCGTGTGCTATAACCTACGCCTTCCGAGTGGGTCCGGGCCCCCCGGACCTCGATCACCTAAAATCTTTCTAAGCCATCAAATACGACTAAGGAACCATATTCACCACTCCGCCGTGTCCGTTCCTCGTTGTTTTGCATTTTAAGGCCAAAAAACTAGAATTTCGCCGGATTGCCATATTTTCGTGTGCTATAGCTACCTTCCGAGTGGGTCCGGGCCCCCGGACCCCGATCGCCTAAAATTATTCGGGGCAATCAAATACGACCAAAGGAACCATAGTCACCTCCCCGCCATGGCCGTTCCTCGTTGTAATGCGTTTTACGGCCAAAAAACTAGAATTCCTCCCATTGCCCATATATTCGTGTGCGCCCACGCCTTCCAAGTGGGTTCGGGTCCACGGACCCTGATCGCCTAAAATTATTCTAGGTCATCAAATACGACCTAAGGAACCATAGACACCGCCCCGCCATGGCCGTTCCTCGTTATTTTCCGTTTTACGGCAAAAAAACTAGAATTTCTCCCGATTTCTATATTTTCGTGTGCTATAGCCCACGCCTTTTAAGTGGGTCCGGGGCCCCGCACCCTGATCGCCTAAAATTATTCGGGGCCATCAAAAACGACCTAAGGAACCATAGACACCGCCCCGCCATGGCCGTTCCTCGTTGTTTTGCGTTTTACGGCAAAAAAACTAGAATTCCGCGTGATTCCCATATATTCGTGTGCTATAGCCCACGCCTTCCGAGTGGGTGCGGCCCCCCGGATCCTGATCGCCTAAAATGTTTCTGAGCCATCAAATATGACCTAAGGAACCATAGTCCCCGCCCCTCCATAGTCGTTCTTCGTTGTTTTTCGTGTGCTATAGCCCACGCTTTCCTAGTGGGTCCGGGCCCCCCTAACCCTGATCGCCTAAAATTTTTTCGGGCTATCAAATAAGACCTAAGGAACCATAGTCACCGCCCAGCCATGACCGTTGCTCGTTCTTTTGCTTTTTACGACCAAAAAATTAGAATTTCGCCCGATTCTCATATTTTCGTGTACTCTAGCCCACGCCTTTCGAGTGGGCCCGGGTTGCCCGAAACCAGATGGCCTTACATTTTTCCAGGCCATCAAATACGACCTAAGGAATCATAGTCACCGCCCCGCCATGGCCGTTCCTCATTGTTTTGCGTTTTACGGCTATAAAACTAGAATTCCTCCCAATTCCCATATTTTCGTGTGCTATAGCCCACGCCTTTCGAGTGGGTCCGGGCCCCCGGACCCCGATCAACTAAAATTATTCGGGGCCATCAAATACGACCTAATGAACTATAGTCACTGCCCTGCCTTGGCCGTTCCTCGTTGTTTTGTGTTTTACGGCCAAAAAACTAGAATTCCGCCCGATTCCTATATATTCGTGTGCACGCCTTCGGTGTGAGTTCGGGGGGCCCGGACCCCGATCGCCTAAAATTATTCCGGGCCATCAAATACGACCTAAGGAACCATAGTCACCGCCCCGCCATGGCCGTTCCTCGTTGTTTTGCGTTTTATGGCCAAAAAACTAGAATTCTGCCGGATTCCCATATATTCGTGTGTTATAGCCCACGCCTTGCGAGTGGGTCCGGGCCTACAGACCCCGATCACCTAAAATTATTCAGGGTCATCAAATACGACCTAAGGAACCATAGTCACCGCCCAGCTTTGGCCGTTCCTCGTTGTTTTGCGTTTTACGGCCAAAAAACTAGAATTCCGCCTGATTCCTATATATTCGTGTGCTATAGCCCACGCCTTCCGAGTGGGTTCGGGCCCCCCGGACCCCGATCGCCTAAAATTATTCCGGGCCATCAAATACAAAATAAGGAACAATAGTCACCGCCCCGCTATGACCATTCCTCATTTTTTTCCTTTTTACAGTCAAAAACATAGAATTTCGCGCGATAGCCATATTTTCGTGAGCTATAGACCATGAATTCCGAGTGAGTCTGGGCCCCAATCACCTAAAATTGATTTGGGCCATCAAATACGACCTAAGGAACCATAGTCACCGCCCCACCATGACTGTTCCTCGTTGTTTTGCTTTTTAGGACTAAAAAACTAGAATTCCGCCCGATTCCCATATTTTCGTGTGCAGAGCCCACGCCTTCCGAGTGGGCCCGGGTCCCCCGAAATCGGATTGCCTAACATTTTTCCAAACCATCAAATACGATCTAAGGAACCATAGTCACCGCCCCTCCATGACCGTTCCTCGTTGTTTTGCATTTTACGGCCAAAAAACTAGAATTCCGCACGATTCCCATATATTCGTGTGCTATAGACCACGTCTTCCTAGTGGGTCCGGGCACCCCGGACCTTGATCGCCTAAAATTATTCGGGGTCATCAAATATGAACTAAGGAACCATAGTCACTGCCCCACCATGGCCGTTCCTCGTTGTTATGCGTTTTACGGCCAAAAAAATAAATTTCGCCTGATTCCCATATATTCATGTGCTATAGCCCACGCCTTCCGAGTGGGTCCGGGCAACCGATCCCCGATCGCCTAAAATTATTCGGGGCCATCAAATATGACCTAAGGAACCATAGTCACCGCCCCGCCATGACCGTTCCTCGTTGTTTTGCTTTTTACGACCAAAAAACAAGAATTCCGCCGGATTCCCATATTTTCGTGTGCTCTAGCCCACACCTTCCGAGTGGGTCAAGGCCCCCCGGACCCCGATCACCTAAAATTTATTTGGGCCATCAAATACGACCGAAGGATCCATAGTCACCGCCCCGCCATGACCGTTCCTCTTTTTTTGCTTTTTACGACCAAAAAACTAGAATTCCGCCCAATTCCCATATTTTCGTGTGCTCTAGCCCACGCCTTCCGAGTGGGGCCGGGTCCCCCGAAACCGGATTGCCTAAAAATTTTCCAGGCCATCAAATATGACCTAAGGAACCATATTCACCGCCCCGCAATGGCCGTTCCTCGTTGTTTTGCGTTTTATGGCCAAAAAATTAGACTTTTGCCTGATTCCCATATTTTCGTGTGCTATACGCCCACGCCTTCCGACTGGGTCCGGACCCACGAACTTCGATTGCCTAAAATTATTCGGGGCCTTCAAATACGACCTAAGGAACCATAGTCACCGCCCCGCCTTGGCCGTTCCTCTTTGTTATGCATTTTACGGCCAAAACACTAGAATTCCACCCGATTTCCATATATTCGTGTGCTATAACCCACGCCTTCCGAGTAGGTCCGGGCCCCCCGGACCCCGATCGCCTAAAATCTTTCTAAGCCATCAAATACGACCTAAGGAAACATAGTCACCACCCCGCCGTGTCCGTTCCTCGTTGTTTTGCATTTTACGGCCAAAAAACTAGAATTTCGCCGGATTCCCATATTTTTGTGTGCTATAGCCTATGCCTTTCGAGTGGGTCCGGGCCACCGGACCCCGATCGCCTAAAATTATTCGGGGAAATCAAATACGACTTAAGGAACCATAGTCACCTCCCCGCCATGGCCGTTCCTCGTTGTTTTGCATTTTACGGCAAAAGAACTAGAATTTCTCCTAATTTGTATATTTTCGTGTGCTATAGCCCACGCCTTC
Organism: Nicotiana tomentosiformis; assembly: GCF_000390325.3. NCBI lineage: Eukaryota > Viridiplantae > Streptophyta > Magnoliopsida > Solanales > Solanaceae > Nicotiana > Nicotiana tomentosiformis. Next base: position 870,803 of record NW_027174569.1, read on the forward strand.
TTAGTGGGTCCGGGGCCCCGGACCCTAATCACCTAAAATTATTCCGGGCCATCAAAAATGACCGAAGGAACCATAGACACCGCCCCGCCATGGCCGTTCCTCGTTGTTTTGCGTTTTACGGCAAAAAAACTAGAATTCCGCCTAATTCCCATATTTTCGTGTGCTCTAGCCCACGCCTTCCGAGTGGGACCGGGTCCCCCGAAACCGGATTGCCTAAAATTTTTCCAGGCCATCAAATACGACCTAAGGAACCATATTCACCGCCCCGCCATGGCCGTTCCTCGTTGTTTTGCGTTTTACGGCCAAAAAATTAGAATTTTGCCTGATTCCCATATTTTCGTGCGCTATAAGCCCACGCCTTCCGACTGGGTCCGGACCCCCGAACCTCGATCGCCTAAAATTATTCGGGGCCATCTAATACGACCTAAGGAACCATAGTCACCGCCCCGCCTTGGCCGTTCCTCGTTGTTATGCATTTTACGGCCAAAAAACTAGAATTCCACCCGATTTCCATATATTCGTGTGCTATAACCTACGCCTTCCGAGTGGGTCCGGGCCCCCCGGACCTCGATCACCTAAAATCTTTCTAAGCCATCAAATACGACTAAGGAACCATATTCACCACTCCGCCGTGTCCGTTCCTCGTTGTTTTGCATTTTAAGGCCAAAAAACTAGAATTTCGCCGGATTGCCATATTTTCGTGTGCTATAGCCTATGCCTTCCGAGTGGGTCCGGGCCCCGGACCCCGATCGCCTAAAATTATTCGGGGCAATCAAATACGACCAAAGGAACCATAGTCACCTCCCCGCCATGGCCGTTCCTCGTTGTAATGCGTTTTACGGCCAAAAAACTAGAATTCCTCCCATTGCCCATATATTCGTGTGCGCCCACGCCTTCCAAGTGGGTTCGGGTCCACGGACCCTGATCGCCTAAAATTATTCTAGGTCATCAAATACGACCTAAGGAACCATAGACACCGCCCCGCCATGGCCGTTCCTCGTTATTTTGCGTTTTACGGCAAAAAAACTAGAATTTCTCCCGATTTCTATATTTTCGTGTGCTATAGCCCACGCCTTTTAAGTGGGTCCGGGGCCCCGCACCCTGATCGCCTAAAATTATTCGGGGCCATCAAAAACGACCTAAGGAACCATAGACACCGCCCCGCCATGGCCGTTCCTCGTTGTTTTGCGTTTTACGGCAAAAAAACTAGAATTCCGCGTGATTCCCATATATTCGTGCGCTATAGCCCACGCCTTCCGAGTGGGTGCGGCCCCCCGGATCCTGATCGCCTAAAATGTTTCTGAGCCATCAAATATGACCTAAGGAACCATAGTCCCCGCCCCTCCATAGTCGTTCTTCGTTGTTTTTCATGTGCTATAGCCCACGCCTTCCTAGTGGGTCCGGGCCCCCCTAACCCTGAACGCCTAAAATTTTTTCGGGCTATCAAATACGACCTAAGGAACCATAGTCACCGCCCAGCCATGACCGTTGCTCGTTCTTTTGCTTTTTACGACCAAAAAATTAGAATTCCGCCCGATTCTCATATTTTCGTGTACTCTAGCCCACGCCTTTCGAGTGGGCCCGGGTTGCCCGAAACCAGATGGCCTTACATTTTTCCAGGCCATCAAATACGACCTAAGGAATCATAGTCACCGCCCCGCCATGGCCGTTCCTCATTGTTTTGCATTTTACGGCTATAAAACTAGAATTCCTCCCAATTCCCATATTTTCGTGTGCTATAGCCCACGCCTTTCGAGTGGGTCCGGGCCCCCGGACCCCGATCAACTAAAATTATTCGGGGCCATCAAATACGACCTAATGAACTATAGTCACTGCCCTGCCTTGGCCGTTCCTCGTTGTTTTGTGTTTTACGGCCAAAAAACTAGAATTCCGCCCGATTCCTATATATTCGTGTGCACGCCTTCGGTGTGAGTTCGGGGGGCCCGGACCCCGATCGCCTAAAATTATTCCGGGCCATCAAATACGACCTAAGGAACCATAGTCACCGCCCCGCCATGGCCGTTCCTCGTTGTTTTGCGTTTTATGGCCAAAAAACTAGAATTCTGCCGGATTCCCATATATTCGTGTGTTATAGCCCACGCCTTGCGAGTGGGTCCGGGCCTACAGACCCCGATCACCTAAAATTATTCAGGGTCATCAAATACGACCTAAGGAACCATAGTCACCGCCCAGCCTTGGCCGTTCCTCGTTGTTTTGCGTTTTACGGCCAAAAAACTAGAATTCCGCCTGATTCCTATATATTCGTGTGCTATAGCCCACGCCTTCCGAGTGGGTTCGGGCCCCCCGGACCCCGATCGCCTAAAATTATTCCGGGCCATCAAATACAAAATAAGGAACAATAGTCACCGCCCCGCTATGACCATTCCTCATTTTTTTCCTTTTTACAGTCAAAAAACTAGAATTTCGCGCGATAGCCATATTTTCGTGAGCTATAGACCATGAATTCCGAGTGGGTCTGGGCCCCAGTCACCTAAAATTGATTTGGGCCATCAAATACGACCTAAGGAACCATAGTCACCGCCCCACCATGACTGTTCCTCGTTGTTTTGCTTTTTAGGACTAAAAAACTAGAATTCCGCCCGATTCCCATATTTTCGTGTGTAGAGCCCACGCCTTCCGAGTGGGCCCGGGTCCCCCGAAATCGGATTGCCTAACATTTTTCCAAACCATCAAATACGATCTAAGGAACCATAGTCACCGCCCCTCCATGACCGTTCCTCGTTGTTTTGCATTTTACGGCCAAAAAACTAGAATTCCGCACGATTCCCATATATTCGTGTGCTATAGACCACGTCTTCCTAGTGGGTCCGGGCACCCCGGACCTTGATCGCCTAAAATTATTCGGGCCATCAAATATGAACTAAGGAACCATAGTCACTGCCCCACCATGGCCGTTCCTCGTTGTTATGCGTTTTACGGCCAAAAAAATAAATTCCGCCTGATTCCCATATATTCATGTGCTATAGCCCACGCCTTCCGAGTGGGTCCGGGCCCCCGATCCCCGATCGCCTAAAATTATTCGGGGCCATCAAATATGACCTAAGGAACCATAGTCACCGCCCCGCCATGACCGTTCCTCGTTGTTTTGCTTTTTACGACCAAAAAACAAGAATTCCGCCGGATTCCCATATTTTCGTGTGCTCTAGCCCACACCTTCCGAGTGGGTCCAGGCCCCCCGGACCCCGATCACCTAAAATTTATTTGGGCCATCAAATACGACCGAAGGATCCATAGTCACCGCCCCGCCATGACCGTTCCTCTTTTTTTGCTTTTTACGACCAAAAAACTAGAATTCCGCCCAATTCCCATATTTTCGTGTGCTCTAGCCCATGCCTTCCGAGTGGGACCGGGTCCCCCGAAACCGGATTGCCTAAAAATTTTCCAGGCCATCAAATATGACCTAAGGAACCATATTCACCGCCCCGCAATGGCCGTTCCTCGTTGTTTTGCGTTTTATGGCCAAAAAATTAGACTTTTGCCTGATTCCCATATTTTCGTGTGTTGTACGCCCACGCCTTCCGACTGGGTCCGAACCCACGAACTTCGATTGCCTAAAATTATTCGGGGCCTTCAAATACGACCTAAGGAACCATAGTCACCACCCCGCCTTGGCCGTTCCTCTTTGTTATGCATTTTACGGCCAAAACACTAGAATTCCACCCGATTTCCATATATTCGTGTGCTATAACCCACGCCTTCCGAGTAGGTCCGGGCCCCCCGGACCCCGATCGCCTAAAATCTTTCTAAGCCATCAAATACGACCTAAGGAACCATAGTCACCACCTCGCCGTGTCCGTTCCTCGTTGTTTTGCATTTTACGGCCAAAAAACTAGAATTTCGCCGGATTCCCATATTTTTGTGTGCTATAGCCTATGCCTTTCGAGTGGGTCCGGGCCACCGGACCCCGATCGCCTAAAATTATTCGGGGAAATCAAATACGACTTAAGGAACCATAGTCACCTCCCCGCCATGGCCGTTCCTCGTTGTTTTGCATTTTACGGCAAAAGAACTAGAATTTCTCCTAATTTGTATATTTTCGTGTGCTATAGCCCACGCCTTCTTAGTGGGTCCGGGGCCCCGGACCCTAATCGCCTAAAATTATTCCGGGCCATCAAAAATGACCGAAGGAACCATAGACACCGCCCCGTCAAGGGCGTTCCTCATTGTTTTGCATTTTACGGCAAACAAACTAGAATTCCGCGCGATTCCCTTATATTCTGTGTTATACCCCACGCCTTCCGAGTGGGTCCGGCCCCCCGGACCCCGATCGCCTAAAATTTTTCTGAGCCATCAAATATGACCTAAGGAACCATAGTCCCTGCCCCTCCATGGCCGTTCCTCGTTGTTTTTCGTGTGCTATAGCCCACGCCTTCCTAGTGGGTCCGAGCCCCCGTGACCCTGATTGCCTAAATTTTTTTCGGGCTATCAAATAGGACCTAAGGAACCATAGTCACCGCCCAGCCATGATCGTTCCTCGTTTTTTTTCTTTTTACGACCAAAAAATTTGAATTCCGCCCGATTTTCATATTTTCGTGTACTCTAGCCCATGCCTTTCGAGTGGGCCCGGGTTCCCCGAAATAAGATTGCCTAACATTTTTCCAGGCCATCAAATACGACCTAAGGAACCATAGTCACCGCCCCGCGATGGCCGTTCCTCGTTGTTTTGCGTTTTACGGCCATAAAACTAGAATTCCTCCAGATTCCCATATTTTCATATGTTATAGCCCACGCCTTTCGAGTGGGTCCGGGCCCCTGGACCCCGATCGCCTAAAATTATTCGGGGCCATCAAATACGACCTAAGGAACCATAGTCACCTTCCCACCATGATCGTTCCTCGTTGTTTTGCGTTTTACAGCCAGAAAACTAAAATTCCGCCCGATTCCCATATATTCGTGTGCTATAGCACACGCCTTCCGAGTGGGTCCGGACCCCCGGACCCCGATCGCCTAAAATTATTCTGGGCCATCAAATTTGACCTAAGGAACCATAGTCACCGCCCCGCCTTGGCCGTTCCTCATTGTTTTGCGTTTTACGGCCAAAAAACTAGAATTCCGCCCGATTCCTATATATTCGTGTGCACGCCTTCCGAGTGGGTCCGGGGGTCCCGGACCCCGATCGCCTAAAATTATTCCGGGCCATCAAATACGACCTAAGGAACCATAGTCACCGCCCCGCCATGGCCGTTCCTCGTTGTTTTGCGTTTTATGGCCAAAAAACTAGAATTCCGCCGGATTCCCATATATTCGTGTGTTAGCCCACGCCTTGCGAGTGGTCCGGGCCCACGGACCCAGATCGCCTAAAATTATTCAGGGTCATCAAATACGACCTAAGGAACCATAGTCACCGCCCAGCCTTGGCCGTTCCTCGTTGTTTTGCGTTTTACGACCATAAAACTAGAATTCCACCCGATTCACATATTTTCGAGTACTCTAGCCCATGCCTTCCGAGTGGGCCCGGGTCCCCCGAAACCAGATTGCCTAACATTTTTCCAGGCCATCAAATACGACCTAAGGAACCATAGTCACCACCCGCCATGGCCGTTCCCCGTTGTTTTGCATTTTACGGCTAAAAAACTAGAATTCCGCCCAATTTCTATATATTCGTGTGCTATAGCCCACGTCTTCCGAGTGGGTCCGGGGGACCCAGACCTCAATCGCCTAAAATTATTCCGGGCCATCAAATACGATCTAAGCAACCATAGTCACTGCCTCGCCTTGGCCGTTCCTCGTTGTTTTGCGTTTTACGGCCAAAAAATTAGAATTCCGCCCGATTCCCATATATTCGTGTGCTATAGCCCATGCCTTCCAAGTGGGTCCGGGCCCCCCGGACCCAGATCGCCTAAAATCTTTTCGGGCTATCAAATACGACCTAAGGAATCATAGTCACCACCCCGCCATGACCGTTCCTCGTTGTTTTGCTTTTTATGACCAAAAAACTAGAATTCCGCCCGATTCCCATATTTTCGTGTACTCTAGCCCACGCCTTCCGTGTGGGCCCGGGTCCCCCAAAACCAGATTGCCTAACATTTTTCCAGACCATCAAATATGACCTAAGGAACCATAGTCACCGTCCCACTATGGCCGTTCCTCGTTGTTTTTGCGTTTTACGGCCAAAAAACTAGAATTTCGCCCGATACATATATATTCGTGTGCACGCCTTCCGAGTGGGTCCAGGGGGCCCGAGCCCCGATCGTCTAAAATTATTCAGGGTCATCAAATATGACCTAAAGAACCATAGTCACCGCCCGCAATGGCCGTTCCCCGTTGTTTTGCATTTTACGGCCAAAAAACTAGAATTCCGCCTGATTCCTATATATTCGTGTGCTATAGCCCATGCCTTCCGAATGGGTTCGGGCCCCCCGGACCCCGATTGCCTCAAATTATTCCGGGCGATCAAATACGACCTAAGGAACCATAGTCACCACCCTGCCATGGCCGTTCCTCATTGTTTTGCGTTTTACGGCCAAAAAACTAGAATTCCGCCCGATTTCTATATATTCGTGTGCTATAGCCCACGCCTTCCTAGTCGGTCCGGGCCTCCCGGACCTTGATCGCCTAAAATTATTCTTGGCCATCAAATACGACCTTAGGAACCATAGTCACCGCCCCGCCACGGCCGTTCCTCATTGTTATGCGTTTTACGGCCAAAAAACTAGAATTCCGCCCGATTCCCATATATTCGTGTGCTACAGAGCACGCCTTCCGAGTGGGTCCGGCCCCCCCGGACCCCTATAGCCTAAATTTTTTCTGTGCCATCAAATACAACCTAAGGAACCATAGTCCCCGCCCCTCCATGGCCTTTCCTCGTTGTTTTGCATTTTACGGCCAAAAAACTAACATTCCGCCTGATTTCTATATATTCGTGTGCTATAGCCCGCGCCTTCCGAGTGGGTCCGGGGGACCCAGACCCAAATCGCCTAAAATTATTCTGGGCCATTAAATACGACCTAAGGAACCATAGTCATTGCCTCGCCTTGGCCGTTCCTCGTTGTTTTGCGTTTTACATCCAAAAAACTAGAATTCCGCCCGATTTCCATATATTCGTATGCTATAGCCCACGCCTTCCCAGTGGGTCCGGGCCCCCCGGACCCTGATCGCCTAAAATTTTTCCGGGCTATCAAATACGACCTAAGGAACCATAGTCACCGCTCCACCATGACCGTTCCTCATTGTTTTTCTTTTTACGACCAAAAAACTAGAATTCCGCCTGATTCCCATATTTTCGTGTACTCTAGCCCATGCCTTCCGTGTGGGCCCGGGTCCCCCGAAACCAGATTGCCTAACATTTTTCCAGGCCATCAAATACGACCTAAGGAACAATAGTCACCGTCCCGCTATGGCCGTTCCTCGTTGTTTTGCGTTTTACGACCAAAAAACTAGAATTCCGCCCAATTCCTATATATTCGTGTGCACGCATTCCGAGTGGGTCCAGGGGGCCCGGACCCCGATCACCTAAAATTATTCCGGGCCATCAAATACGATCTAAGGAACCATAGTCACCGCCCCGCCATGGCCGTTCCTCGTTATTTTGCGTTTTACGGCCCAAAAACATGAATTCCGCAGGATTCCCATATATTCGTGTGTTATAGCCCATGCATTGCGAGTGGTTCCTGGCCCATGGACCCCGATCACCTAAAATTATTCAGGGTCATCAAATATGACCTAAGGAACCATAGTCACTGCCCAGCCTTGGCCGTTCCTCATTGTTTTGCGTTTTACGGCTATAAAACTAGAATTCTACCCAATTCCCATATTTTCGTGTACTCTAGCCCATGCGTTCCGAGTGGGCCCGGGTCCCCCGAAACCAGATTGCCTAACATTTTTCCATGCCATCAAATACGACCTACGGAACGATAGTCACCGCCTGACATGGCCGTTCCTCGTTGTTTTGCATTTTACGGCAAAAAAACTAGAATTCCGCCTGATTCCGATATATTCATGTGCTATATAGCCCACGCCTTCCGAGTGGGTTCGGGCCCCCCGATCCCCGATCGCCTCAAATTATTCCGGGCCATCAAATACGACCTAAGGAACCATAGTCACCGCCCTGCCATGGCCGTTCCTCGTTGTTTTGCGTTTTATGGCCAAAAAACTAGAATTCCGCCCGATTTCTATATATTCGTGTTGTATAGCCCACGCCTTCAGACTGGGTCCGGAGGGGCCAAGACCTCGATCGCCTAAAATTATTCCGGGCCATCAAATACGACCTAAGGAACCATAGTCACCGCCCCGCCATGGCCGTTCCTTGTTGTTTTGCGTTTTACGGCCAAAATACATGAATTCCGCCGGATTCCCATATATTCGTGTGTTATAGCACATGCCTTGCGAGTGGGTCCGGGCCCACGGACCCCGATGGCCTAAAATTATTCTGGGTCATCAAATATGACCTAAGGAACCATAGTCACCGCCCAGCCTTGGCCGTTCCTCGTTGTTTTGCGTTTTACGGCCATAAAACTAGAATTCCACCCAATTCCAGTATTTTCGTGTACTTTAGCCCACGCCTTCCGAGTGGGCCGGGGTCCCCCGAAACCAGATTGCCTAACATTTTTCCAGGCCATCAAATACGACCTAAGGAACCGTAGTCACCGCCTGCCATGGCAGTTCCTCGTTGTTTTGCATTTTACGGCCAAAAAACTAGAATTCCGCCTGATTCCTATATATTCGTGTGCTATAGCCCATGCCTTCCGAATGGGTTCGGGCCCCCCGGACCCCGATTGCCTCAAATTATTCCGGGTGATCAAATACGACCTAAGGAACCATAGTCACCGCCCTGCCATGGCCGTTCCTCATTGTTTTGCGTTTTACAGCCAAAAAACTAGAATTCCGCCCGATTTCTATATATTCGTGTGCTATAGCCCACGCCTTCCTAGTCGGTCCGGGCCTCCCGGACCCCGATCGCCTAAAATTATTTCGGGCTATCAAATATGACCTAAGGAACCATAGTCACCGCCCCGCCATGGCTGTTCCTCGTTATTTTGCATTTTACGGCCAAAAAACTAGAATTCCGCCGGATTCCCATATATTCATGTGCTATAACCCACGCCTTCCGAGTGGGTCCGGGCCCACCGACCCCGATCGCTTAAAATTATTCTCGGTCATCAAATACGACCTAAGGAACCATAGTCATCGCCCAGCCTTGGCCGTTCCTCGTTGTTTTGTGTTTTACGGCCATAAAACAAGAATTCCGCTAGATTCCCATATTTTCATGTGCAGAGCCCACGCCTTTCGAGTGGGCCCGGGTCCCCCGAAATCGGATTGCCTAACATTTTTCCAAACCATCAAATACGACCTAAGGAACCATAGTCACCCCCTGAACCAGATCGCCTAAAAATTTTCTGGGCCATCAAATACAACCTAAGGAACCATAGTCACCGCCCCGCCATGACTGTTCCTCGTTTATTTGCATTTTACGGCAAAAACTAGAATTTCGCCCGATTCCCATATTTTTGTGTGCTATATCCCACGCATTCCGAGTGGGCTCGGGCCCCCCGGAACCGAATCGCCTAAACTTTTTCTGAGCCATCAAATACGACCTAAGGAATCATAGTCACTGCCCCTCCATGACCGTTCCTCATTTTTTTGCATTTAAAGGTAAAACAAACTAGAATTCCGCCCGATTCCTATATTTTCGTGTGTGATATAGCCCACGCCATAGAATCGGATCGCCTAAAAAATTTTTAGGCCATCAAATACAACCTAAGGAACCATAGTCAATGCCCCATCATTACTATTCCATGTTTGTTTTGCATTTTACGGCCAAAAAACTAGAATTCTACCTGATTCCCATATTGTAGTGTGCTATAGCCCACGCCTTCCGAGTGGGCCGGACCCCCCTAGAAAAGCGGATCGCATAAAATATTTTCCGGCCATCAAATACGAACAAAGGAACCATAGTCACCGCCCCGTCATGACTGCTCTTCATTGTTTTGCATTTTATGGCCAAAAAACTAGAATTCTGCCCGATTCCCATATTTTCGTATGCTATAGCCCACGCCTTCCGAGTGGATCAGGTCCTCCAGAAGGGGATCGCCTAAAAATTTTCCGGGCCATCCAATACGACCTAAGGAACCATAGTCACCGCCCCTCCATGACCGCTCCTCGTTTAATTGAGTTTTACCCAACAAAAAACTAGAATTCCGCCCGATTCCCATATTTTCGTGTGCTATAGCCCACGCCTTCCGAGTGGGCCCGGACCCCGATCATCGGATCGCCTAAAATTTTTTTAGGCCATCAAATACGAACTAAGGAACCATAGTCACCACCCTATCATGACTGCTTCTTTTGTTTTGCATCTTACGGCCAAAAAACTAGAATTCCGCCCGGTTCCCATATTTTCGTGTGCTCTCACGCCTTCCGAGTGGGCCCGGGGCCCCTATCATAGAATCTCCTAAAAAAATTTTGGGCCATCAAATATGACCTAAGGAACCATAGTCACCACCCCGTCATGACTCCTCTTCATTTTTTTGTGTTTTATGGCCAAAAAAACTAGAATTCTGCCCGCTTCCCATATATTCGTGTGCTATAGACCATGCCTTCCGAGTAGGTCGGGCCCCCCAACAATCGGATCGCCTAAAAATATTTCGGTCCATCAAATATGACCTAAGGATCCATATTCATCGCCTCGCCATGACCGTTCCTCGTTTATTTGCGTTTTATGGCCAAAAAACTAGAATTCCGCCCGATTCCCATATTTTCGTGTGCTACATCCCAGTGGGTAGGGCCCCCGGACACGGATCGCCTAATATATTTTCGGGCCATCAAAAACCACCTAAGGAAAAATAGTCACCACCCCGCCATGACCTTTCCTCGTTTTATTGTGTTTTACGGCCAAAAAACTAGAATTCCGCCTGATTCCCATATTTTCGTGTGCTAGGCTACGCATTCCGAGTGGGCCCGGGCCCCCGGTAATAAATCGCCTAAAAATTTTTTGGGCCATCAAATATGACCTAAGTAACCATAATCAATGCCCTATCATGCATGCTCCTCGTGTTTTTATATTTTACGGCCAAAAAACTAGAATTGTGCCTGATTCCCATATTTTCATGTGCTATAGCCCATGCCTTCCGAGTGGGTCGGGCCCTCCAGAACCAGATCGCTTAAAATTTTTCTGGGCCATCAAATACAACCTAAGGAACCATATTCACTGCCCCGCCATGATCGTTCTTCGTTTATTTGCATTTTACGGCCAAAAAACTAGAATTCCGCCTGATTCCCATATTTTCGTTTGATATATCCCATGCATTCCGAGTGGGCTTGGGCCCCCCCGAACCGAATCGCCTAAACTTTTTCCGAGCCATCAAATACGACCTAAGGAATCATAGTCACTTCCCCACCATGACCGTTCCTCGGTTTTTTGTATTTTAAGGAAAAAAAACTAGAATTCCGCCCGATTCCCATATTTTTGTGTGCTATATAGCCCACGCCTTCCGAGTGGGCTCGGACTCCCCAGAATCGGATCGCCTAAAAATTTTTTGGTCCATCAAATACGACCTAAGGATCTATAGTCACTGCCCCGTCATGAATACTCCATGTGTTTTTTGCGTTTTACGGCCAAAAAACTACAATTCTACTTGATTCCCATATTTTCGTATGCTATAGCCCACGCCTTCCGAGTGGGCCAGGGGCCCCCATCATCGGATCGCCTAAAATTATTTTGGGCCATCAAATATGACCTAAGAAACCATAGTCACCACTCTGTCATGACTGCTCCTCGTTGTTTTGCGTCTTACGGCCAAAAAACTAGAATTTTGCCTGATTCCCATATTTCCGTGTGTTATAGCCCACGCCTTTCGAGTGGGCCCGGGCCCCTAGAAAAGCGGATCGCTTAAAAAATTTTCGGGCAATCAAATACGACCTAAGGAACTATAGTCACCGCCCCGTCATGACTGTTCCTCATTGTTTTGCGTTTTACTGCCAAAAAATTAGAATTCTGCCTGATTCCCATATTTTCGTGTGCTATAGACCACGCCTTCCGAGTGGGTCGGGTCCCCCAAAACCGGATCGCCTAAAAAAATTTTGGGTCATCAAATACAACCTAAGGAACCATATTCATCACCTTGCCACGACCGTTCCTCGTTTATTTGCATTTTATGGCCAAAAAACTAGAATTCTGCCCGATTCTCATATTTTCGTGTGCTACATCCTAGTGGGCAGGGCCCCCGGACACGGATCACCTAAAATGTTTTCGGGCCATCAAAAATGACCTAAGGAACAATAGTCACCGCCCCGCAATGACCGTTCCTCGTTTATTTACATTTTACGGCCAAAAAACTAGAATTCCGCCCGATTTCCATATTTTCGTATGCTATATCCCACGCATTCCGAGTGGGATCGGGCCCCCCGAAACCGAATCGCCTAAACTTTTTCCGAGCCATCAAATACGACCTAAGGAATCATAGTCACTGCCCCGCCATGACTGTTCCTCGCTTTTTTGCATTTTAAGGCAAAAAAACTAGAATTCCGCCCGATTCCAATATTTTTGTGTGCGATTAGCCCACGCCTTCCGAGTGGGCCCGGGGTCCCCAGAATCGGATCGCCTAAAAATTTTTCGGGCCATTAAATACGACCTAAGCAACCATAGTCACTACCCCGTCATGACTACTCCATTTTTGTTTTTGCATTTTACAGCCAAAAAACTAGAATTCTACCTGATTCCCATATTGTCGTGTGCTATAGCCCACACCTCCGAGTGGGTAAGGCCCTCCAGAACCGGATCGCCTAAAATTTTCCGGGCCATCAAATACGACCTAAGGAACCATAGTCACTGCCCTTCCTTGACCGTTCCTCGTTTATTTGAGTTTTACGGACAAAAAACTAGAATTTCGCCCGATTCCCATATTTTCGTGTGTTATAGCCCACGCCTTCCGAGTGGGCCCGGGCCCCCTAGAAAAGCGGATCGCCTAAAAAATTTTCGGGCCATCAAATATGACCTAAGGAACCATAGTCACCGCCCCGTCATGACTGGTCCTTGTTTTCTTGCGTCTTACGGCTAAAAAACTAGAATTCCGCCCGATTCCCATATTTTCGTGTGCTACAGCCCACACCTTCGGGTAGGCTCGGGCCCCCCAGAACTGGGTCGCCTAAAATTTTTTCGGGCAATCAAATACCACCTAAGGAACCATATTCATCGCCTCTCCATAACCGTTCAGCGTTTATTTGAGTTTTACGGCCAAAAAGCTAGAATTTCGCCTGATTCCCATATTTTTGTGTGCTACTTCCCAGTGGGCATCAAAATATTTTCCGCCCGATCGCTTAAAATATTTCCGGGCCATCACAAATGACCTAAGGAACCATAGTCAACCCCCCGCCATGACCGCTCCTTGTTTGTTTTTTGCATTTTACAGCCAAAAAAACTAGAATTCCGCCCGATTACCATATTTTCATGTGCTATAGCCAACGCCTTCCGAGTGGGCCCGTGGCCCCAGAACCGGATCACCTAAATTTTTTTTGGGCCATCAAATACGACCTAAGGAACCATAGTCACCGCCGCGTCATGACTACTCCTCATTTCTTTGAGTTTTACTCCCAAAAAACTAGAATTCTGCCCGATTCCATATTTTCGTGTGCAAAGCCCACGCCTTCCGAGTGGGCCCGGGTACCCCAAAACCGGATTGCCTAACATTTTTTCAGGCCATCAAATACGACCTAAGAAACCATAGTCACCGCCCCTCCATGGACGTTGCTCGTTGTTTTGCGTTTTATGGCCAAAAAACTAGAATTCCGCCCGATTCTCATATATTCGTGTGCTGTAGCCCACGTCTTCCGAGTGGGACCGGGATCCCCGGACCCCGATCGCCTAAAAATTTTTTGAGCCATCAAATACGACCTAAGGAACCATAGTCACTGCCCCGCCGTGGTCGTTTCTCGTTGTTTTGCAATTTACGGCAAAAAAACTAGAATTTCGCCCGATTCCCATATTTTCGTGTGCTATAGCCCCTGCCTTCCGAGTGGGTCCGAGCCCCCGAACCCCGATCACCTAAAATTATTTGGGGCCATCAAATACGACCTAAGGAACCATAGTCACCGCCTCGCCATGGCTGTTCCTCGTTCTTTTGCGTTTTACGGCCAAAAAACTAAAATTCCCCCCGATTCCCATATATTCTTGTGCTATAGCCCACGCCTTCCGAGTGGGTCCGGGCCCCCGAACCTCGATCACCTAAAATTATTCTGGGCCATCAAATACGACCTATGGAACCATAGTCACCGCCCCACCATGGCCGTTCCTCGTTGTTTTGCATTTTACGGCCAAAAAACTAGAATTCCGCCTGATTCCCATATATTCGAGTGCTGTATCCCACGCCTTCCGAGTCGGACCGGGACCCCCGGACCCCGATCGCCTAAAATTATTCCGGGCCATCAAATACTACCTAAGGAACCATAGTCACTGCCCAGTCGTGGTTGTTCCTTGTTGTTTTGCATTTTACGGCCAAAAAACTAGAATTTCGCCTGATTCCCATATTTTCGTGTGCTATACCCTGATCGCCTAAAATTATTCGGGGCCATCAAATACGACCTAAGGAACCATAGTCACCACCCCGCCATGGATGTTCCTCATTTTTTCCCTTTTTACATCCAAAAAAGTAGAATTTCGTGCGATTGCCATATTTTCGTGAGGTATAGCCCATGCCTTCCGAGTGGGTCCGGGCCACCGGACCCTGATCGCCTAAAATTATTTGGGGCCATAACATACGACCTAAGGAACCATAGTCACCATCCCGCCATGGCTGTTCCTCCTTTTTTTTCCTTTTTACATCCAAAAAACTAGAATTTTGCCTAATTCCCATATTTTCGTAGGAATAGCCCACGCCTTCCAAATGGGTCCGGGCCTCCGGACCCCGATCACCTAAAATATTTACGGGCCATCAACTACGACCTAAGGAACCATATTCACCGTCTCGCCATGACCGTTCCTCATTTTTTTACTTTTTACGTCCAAAAAACTAGAATTTCGTGCGATTGCCATATTTTCATGAGCTATAGCCCATGCCTTCCGATCACTTAAATTTTTTCGGGCCATCAAATACGACCTAAGGAGCCATAGTAACCGCCCCGCCATGACCGTTCCTCGTTGGTTTGCTTTTTTACGACGAAAGAAGTCGAATTCCGCCCGATTTCTATATTTTCGTGTGCAGAGCCCACGCCTTTCGAATGGGCCCGGGTACCCCGAAACCGGATTGCCTAACATTTTTCCAGGCCATCTAATACGACCTAAGGAACCATAGTCACCGCCCCTCCATGGCCGTTCCTCGTTGTTTTGCGTTTTATGTCCAAAAAACTAGAATTCCGCCCGATTCTCATATATTCGTATGCTGTAGCCCACGTCTTCCGAGTGGGACCGGGATCCCCGGACCCAGATCGTCTAAACTTTTTTTGAGTCATCAAATACGACCTAAGGAACCATAGTCACCGCCCCGCCGTGGTCGTTCCTCGTTGTTTTGCAATTTATAGCAAAAAAACTAGAATTTCGCCCCATTCCCATATTTTCGTGTGCTATAGCCCCTGCCTTCCGAGTGGGTCCGAGCTCCCGGACCCCGATCGCCTAAAATTATTTGGGGCCATCAAATACGACCTAAGGAACCATAGTCACCGCCTCGCCATGGCCGTTCCTCGTTCTTTTGCGTTTTACGGCCAAAAAACTAGAATTCCGTCCGATTCCCATATATTCTTGTGCTATAGACCACGCCTTCCAAGTGGGTCCGGGCCCCCGAACCTCGATCGCCTAAAATTATTCTGGGCCATCAAATACGACCTATGGAACCATAGTCACCGCCCCACCATGGTCGTTCCTCGTTGTTTCGCGGTTTACGGCCAAAAAACTAGAATTTCGCCCGATTCCCATATATTCGAGTGCTGTATCCCATGCCTTCCGAGTCGGACCGGGACCCCCGGACCCCGATCGCCTAAAATTATTTCGGGCCATCAAATACTACCTAAGGAACCATAATCACTGCCCAGCCGTGGCCGTTCCTCGTTGTTTTGCATTTTACGGCCAAAAAACTAGAATTTCGCCCGATTCCCATATTTTCGTGTGCTATACCCTGATCGCCTAAAATTATTCGGGGCCATCAAATACGACCTAAGGAACCATAGTCACCGCCCCGCCATGGCTGTTCCGCATTTTTTCCCTTTTTACATCCAAAAAACTAGAATTTCGTGCGATTGCCATATTTTCGTGAGCTATAGCCCATGCCTTCCGAGTGGGTCCGGGCCACCGGACCCTGATCGCCTAAAATTATTCGGGGCCATAAAATACGACCTAAGGAACCATAGTCACCATCCCGCCATGGCTGTTCCTCATTTTTTTTCCTTTTTACGTCCAAAAAACTAGAATTTTGCCTAATTCCCCTATTTTCGTGGGAATAGCCCATGCCTTCCAAGTGGGTCCGGGCCCCCGGACCCCGATCGCCTAAAATATTTACGGGCCATCAACTACGACCTAAGGAACTACAGTCACCGCCTCGCCATGACCGTTCCTCGTTTTTTTACTTTTTACGTCCAAAAAACTAGAATTTCGTGCGATTGCCATATTTTCGTGAGCTATAGCCTATGCCTTCCGATCACCTAAAATTTTTCGGGCCATCAAATACGACCTAAGGAACCATAGTCACCGCCCCGCTATGACCGTTCCTCGTTGTTTTGGTTTTTTATGACGAAAGAAGTAGAATTCCGCCCGTTTCCCATATTTTCGTGTGCAGAGCCCACGCCTTCCGAGTGGGCCCGGGTACTCCAAAACCGGATTGCCTAACATTTTTTCAGGCCATCAAATACGACCTAAGGAACCATAGTCACTGCCCCTCCATGGACGTTCCTCGTTGTTTTGCGTTTTATGGCCAAAAAACTAGAATTCCGCCCGATTCTCATATATTCGTGTGTTGTAGCCCACGTCTTCCGAGTGGGACCGGAATCCCCGGACCCCGATCGCCTAAACTTTTTTTGAGCCATCAAATACGACCTAAGGAACCATAGTCACCGCCCCACCGTGGTCGTTTCTCGTTGTTTTGCAATTTACGGCAAAAAAATTAGAATTTCGCCCGATTCCCATATTTTCGTGTGCTATAGCCCCTGCCTTCCAAGTGAGTCCGAGCCCCCGGATCCCGATCGCCTAAAATTATTCAGGGCCATCAAATATGAACTAAGGAACCATAGTCACCGCCCCGCCATGGCCGTTCCTCATTCTTTTGCGTTTTACGGCCAAAAAACTAGAATTCCGCACGATTCCCATATATTCGTGTGCTATAGCCCACGCCTTCCGAGTGGGTCCGGGCCCCTGAACCTCGATCGCCTAAAATTATTCAGGGCCATCAAATACGACCTAAGGAACCATAGTCACCGCCCCGCCATGGCCGTTCCTCGTTCTTTTGCGTTTTACGGCCAAAAAACTAGAATTTCGCACGATTCCCATATATTCGTGTGCTATAGCCCACACCTTCCGAGTGGGTCCGGGTCCCCGAACCTCAATCGCCTAAAATTATTCTGGGCCATCAAATACGACCTAAGGAACCATAGTCATCGTCCCACCATGACCGTTCCTTGTTGTTTTGCTTTTTACGGCCAAAATCTAGAATTTCGCCCGATTCTCATATTTTCGTGTGCAAAACCCACGCCTTCTGAGTGGGTCCGGGCCCCCGGACCCCGATTGCCTAAATTTTATTTGGGCCATCAAATACATCCTAAGGAACCATAGTCACCACCCTGCCATGACCGTTCCTCGTTGTTTTGCTTTTTACAACCAAAAAACTAGAATTCCGCCCGATTCCCATATTTTCGTGTGCTCTAGCCCATGCCTTCCAAGTGGGTCCGGGACCCCAGACCCCGATCGCCTAAAATTATTTGGGGACATCAAATATGACCTAAGGAACCATAGTCACCGCCCAGCCGTGGCTGTTCCTCGTTGTTTTGCATTTACGGACAAAAAAACTAGAATTTCGCCCGATTCCCATATTTTCGTGTGCTATAGCCCCTGCCTTACGAGTGGGTCCGAGCCCCCAGACCCGGATCGCCTAAAATTATTCGGGGCCATCAAATACGACCTAAGAAACCATAGTCACCTCCCCTCCATGGCCGCTCCTCGTTCTTTTGCATTTTACGGCCAAAAAACTAGAATTTTGCCCGATTACCATATATTCGTGTGTTATAGCCCACGCCTTACGAGTGGGTCCGGGCACCCGTACCCCGATCGCCTAAATTTATTCTAGTCCATCAAATACGACTTAAGGAACCATAGTCACCGCCCCGCCATGGCCGTTCCTCGGTGTTTCATTTTACGGCCAAAAAATTAGAATTTCGCCCGATTCCCATATATTCGTGTGCTATAGCCCACGCCTTCCTAGTGGGTTCCGGGACTCCCGGACCCCGATCGTCTAAAATATTTTCGTTCTATCAAATACGACCTAAGGAACCATAGTCACCGCCCCACCATGGCCGTTCCTCGTTGTTTTGCGTTTTATGGCCAAAAAACTAGAATTCGGCCCGATTCCCATATATTCGTGTGCCATAGCCCATGCCTTCCGAGTGGGTCCGGGCCCCCCGGACCCCGATCGCCTAAAATTATTCTAGGCCATCAAATATAAAATAAGGAACCATAGTCACCGCCCAGCCATGGCCGTTCCTCATTGTTTTGCATTTTACGGCCAAAAAACTAAAATTTCGCCCGATTCCCATATTTTCGTGTGCTATACCCTGATCGCCTAAAATTATTCGGGGCCATCAAATACGACCTAAGGAACCATAGTCACCGCCCCGCCATGGCTGTTCCTCATTTTTTCCCTTTTTACATCCAAAATACTAGAATTTCGTGCGATTGCCATATTTTCGTGAGCTATAGCCCATGCCTTCCGAGTGGGTCCGGGCCACCGGACCCTGATCGCCTAAAATTATTTGGGGCCATAACATACGACCTAAGGAACCATAGTCACCATCCCGCCATGGCTGTTCCTCATTTTTTTCCTTTTTACATCCAAAAAACTAGAATTTTGCCTAATTCCCATATTTTCGTGGGAATAGCCCACGCCTTCCAATTGGGTCCGGGCCCCCGGACCCCGATCGCCTAAGATATTTACGGGCCATCAACTATGACCTAAGGAACCATAGTCACCGCCTCTCCATGACCGTTCCTCGTTTTTTTACTTTTTACGTCCAAAAAACTAGAATTTTGTGCGATTGCCATATTTTCGTGAGCTATAGCCCATGCCTTCCGATCACCTAAAATTTTTTGGGCCATCAAATATGACCTAAGGAACCATAGTCACCGCTCTGCCATGACCGTTCCTCGTTGTTTTGGTTTTTTATGACGAAAGAAGTAGAATTCCGCCCGTTTCCCATATTTTCGTGTGCAGAGCCCACCCTTTACGAGTGGGCCCGGGTACCCCAAACCCGGATTGCCTAACATTTTTTTAGGCCATCAAATACGACTTAAGGAACCATAGTCACCGCCCCTCTATGGACGTTCCTCGTTGTTTTGCATTTTATGGCCAAAAAACTAGAATTCCGCCCGATTCTCATATATTCGTGTGCTGTAGCCCACGTCTTCCGAGTGGGACCGGAATCCCCGGACCCCGATCGCCTAAACTTATTTTGAGCCATCAAATACGACCTAAGGAACCATAGTCACCGCCCCGCTGTGGTCGTTTCTCGTTGTTTTGCAAATTACGGCAAAAAAAAACTAGAATTTCGCCCGATTCCCATATTTTCGTGTGCTATAGCCCCTGCCTTCCAAGTGGGTCCGAGCCCCCAGACCCCGATCGCCTAAAATTATTCAGGGCCATCAAATACGACCCAAGGAACCAATGTCACCGCCCCGCCATGGCCGTTCCTCGTTCTTTTGCGTTTTACGGCCAAAAAACTAGAATTCCGCACGATTCCCACATATTCGTGTGCTATAGCCCACGCCTTCCGAGTGGGTCCGGGCCCCCGAACCTCGATCACCTAAAATTATTCTGGGCCATCAAATACGACCTAAGGAACCATAGTCATCGTCCCACCATGGCCGTTCCTCGTTGTTTTGCATTTACGGCCAAAAACTAGAATTTCTCTCGATTCCCATATTTTCGTGTGCAAAACCCACGCCTTCTGACTGGGTCCGGGCCCCCGGACCCCGATCGCCTAAATTTTATTTGGGCCATCAAATACATCCTAAGGAACCATAGTCACCACCCCGCCATGACCGTTCCTCGTTGTTTTGCTTTTTACAACCAAAAAACTAGAATTCCGCCCGATTCCCATATTTTCGTGTGCTCTAGCCCATGCCTTCCAAGTGGGTCCGGGACCCCAGACCCCGATCGCCTAAAATTATTTGGGGACATCAAATATGACCTAAGGAACCATAGTCACCACCCAGCTGTGGCCGTTCCTCGTTGTTTTGCATTTACGGCAAAAAAACTAGAATTTCGCCCGATTCCCATATTTTCGTGTGCTATAGCCCCTGCCTTACGAGTGGGTCCGAGCCCCCAGACCCGGATCGCCTAAAATTATTCGGGGCCATCAAATACGACCTAAGAAACCATAGTCACCTCCCCTCCATGGCCGTTCCTCGTTCTTTTGCGTTTTACGGCCAAAAAACTAGAATTTTGCCCGATTACCATATATTCGTGTGTTATAGCCCACGCCTTACGAGTGGGTCCGGGCACCCCTACCCTGATCACCTAAAATTATTCTAGGCCATCAAATACGACTTAAGGAACCATAGTCACCGCCCTGCCATGGCCGTTCCTCGTTGTTTTGCGTTTTACGGCCAAAAAATTAGAATTTCGCCCGATTCCCATATATTCGTGTGCTATAGCCCACGCCTTCCTAGTGGGTTCCGGGCCTCCCGGACCCCGATCGCCTAAAATATTTTTGGTCTATGAAATACGACCTAAGGAACCATAGTCACCGCCCCACCATGGCCGTTCCTCGTTGTTTTGCGTTTTATGGCCAAAAAATTAGAATTCCGCCCGATTCCCATATATTCGTGTGCCATAGCCCATGCCTTCCGAGTGGGTCCGGGCCCCCCGGACCCCGATCGCCTAAAATTATTCTAGGCCATCAAATATAACCTAAGGAACCATCGTCACCGCCCAGCCATGGCCGTTCCTCATTGTTTTGCATTTTACGGCCAAAAAACTAAAATTTCGCCCGATTCCCATATTTTTGTGTGCTTTACCCTGATCGCCAGAAATTATTCAGGGCCATCAAATAAGACCTAAGGAACAATAGTCACCGCCCCGCCATGGCCGTTCCTTGTTGTTTTGCATTTTACGGCCAAAAAACTAGAATTCCGCCCGATTCCCATATATTCGAGTGCTGTAGGGCCTTCCGAGTGGGACCGGGACTCTCGGACCCCGATCGCCTAAACTTTTTCCGAGCCATCAAATACGACCTAAGGAACCATAGTCACCGCCCCGCCGTGGTCGTTCCTCGTTGTTTTGCAATTTACGGCAAGAAAACTAGAATTTCGCCCGATTCCCATATTTTCGTGTGCTAAGCCCACGCCTTCCGAGTGGGTCAGGGCCCCCCGGACTCCGATCGCCTAAAATTTATTTGGGCCATCAAATACATCCTAAGGAACCATAGTCACCACCCCGCCATGACCGTTCCTCATTGTTTTGCTTTTTATGACCAAAAAACTAGAATTCCTCCCGATTCCCATATTTTCGTGTGCTCTGGCTCACGCTTTCCGAGTGGGCCCGGGTCCCCCGAAACCGGATTGCCTAACATTTTTCTAGGCCATCAAATATGACCTAAGGAACCATAGTCACCGCCCCTCCATGGCCGTTCCTCGTTGTTTTGCGTTTTACGGCCTAAAAACTAGAATTCCGCCTGATTCCCATATATTCGTGTGCTCTATATAGCCCACGCCTTCCTAGTGGGTCCGGGCCCTCCGGACCCGATCGTCTAAAATTTTTCTGGACTATCAAATACGACCTAAGGAACCATAGTCACCGCCCTACCATGACCGTTCCTCGTTGTTTTGCTTTTTACGACCAAAAAACTAGAATTTTGCCTGATTCCCATATTTTCGCGTGCTATAGCCCATGCCTTCTGAGTGGGTCCGAACCCCCAGACCCCGATTACCTAACATTTTTCCAGGCTATCAAATTTGATTTAAGGAAACATAGTCTCCGCCCCACCATGGCCGTTCCACGTTGTTTTGCGTTTTACGGCCAAAAAACTAGAATTCTGCCCGATTCCCATATATTCGTGTGATATAGCCCATGCCTTCCTAGTAGGTTCTGGGCTCCCCGGACCCCGATCGCCTAAAATATTTTCGGGCTATCAAATACGACCTAAGGAACCATAGTCACCGCCCCTCCATGACCGTTCCTCGTATTTTGCATTTTACAGCAAAAAAACTAGAATTCCGCCCGATTCCCATATATTCGAGTGCTGTAGCCCACGCCTTCCGAGTGGGACTGGGACCCTCGGACCCCGATCGCCTAAACTTTTTCCGAGCCATCTAATACCACCTAAGGAACCATAGTCACCGCCCCGCCGTGGTCGTTCCTCGTTGTTTTGAAATTTACGGCAAGAAAACTAGAATTTTGCCCGATTCCCATATTTTCATGTGCTGTAGCCCCTGCCTTCGAGTGGGTCCGAGCCCCCGGACCCCGATCGCCTAATATTATTCGGGGCCATCAAATATGACCTAAGGAAACATAGTCACCGCCCCGCCATGGCCGTTCCTCGTTGTTTTGCATTTACGGCCAAAAAACTAGAATTTCGCCCGATTCCCATATTTTCGTGTGCTATAGCGCCTGCCTTTCGAGTGGGTCCGGGCCTAGGGGCCCCGATCACCTAAAATTATTCGGGGCCATCAAATATGACCTAAGGAACCATAGTCACAGCCCCGCCATGGCTGTTCCTCGTTCTTTTGCGTTTTACGGCCAAAAAACTAGAATTCCGCCTGATTCCCATATATTCGAGTGCTATAGCCCACGCCTTCCGAGTGGGTCCGGGATCCCGGACCCCGATCGCCTAAAATTATTTTGGGCCATCAAATACGACCTAAGGAACCATAGTCACCGCACCACCATGGCTGTTCCTCGTTGTTTTGCGTTTTACGGCAAAAAAACTAGAATTCCGCCCGATTCCCATATTTTCGTGTGCTAAGCCCACGCCTTCCGAGTGGGTCCGGGCCCCCCCGACCCCGATCGCCTAAAATTTATTTGGGCCATCAAATACGTCTTAAGGAACCATAGTCACTGCCCTGCCATGGCCGTTCCTCATTGTTTTGCTTTTTACGACCAAAAAACTAGAATTCCTCCCGATTCCCATATTTTCGTGTGCTCTATCCCACGCCTTCTGAATGGGCCCGGGTCCCCCGAAACCGGATTGCCTAACATTTTTCTAGGCCATCAAATACTACCTAAGGAATCATAGTCACTGCCCCGCCATGGCCGTTCCTCGTTGTTTTGCGTTTTACGGCCAAAAAACTAGAATTTCGCCCGATTCCCATATATTCGTGTGCTATATATAGCCCACGCCTTCCTAGTGGGTCCGAGCCTTACGGACCCCGATCGCCTAAAATTTTTCTAGGCTATCAAATGCGACCTAAGGAACCATAGTCACCGCCCTGCCATGACCGTTCCTCGTTGTTTTGCGTTTTACGGCCAAAAAACTAGAATTCCGCTCGATTCCCATATTTTCATGTGCTATAGCCCACGCCTTCCGAGTGGGTCCGGGCCCCCGGACCCCGATCGCCTAAAATTATTCTGGGTCATCAAATACGACCTAAGAAACCATAGTCACCTACCCGCCATGGCCGTTCCTAGTTGTTTTGCGTTTTACGGCCAAAAACTAGAATTCTGCCCGATTCCCATATATTCGTGTGCTATAGCCCACGCCTTCATAGTGGGTTCCGAGCCTCCCAGACCCCGATCGCCTAAAATATTTCCGCTCTATCAAATACGACCTAAGGAATAATAGTCACCGCCCCACCATGGCCGTTCCTCGTTGTTTTGCGTTTTACGGCCAAAAAACTAGAATTCCGCCCGATTCCTATACCCTGATCGCCTAAAATTATTCGGGGCCATCAAATACGACCTAAGGAACCATAGTCACCGCCCCGCCATGGCTGTTCCTCATTTTTTTCCTTTTTACGTCCAAAAAACTAGAATTTCGTGCGATTGCCATATTTTCGTGAGCTATAGCCCATGCCTTCCGAGTGGGTCCAGGCCCCCGGACCCTGATCGCCTAAAATTATTTGGGGCCATAAAATACGATCTAAGGAACCATAGTCACCGTCCCGCCATGGCTGTTCCTCGTTTTTTCCTTTTTCGTCCAAAAAACTAGAATTTCGCCTGATTCCCATATTTTCGTGGGAATAGCCTACGCCTTCCAAGAGGGTCCGGGCCCCCGGACCCCGATCGCCTAAAATATTTACGGGCCATCAACTACGACCTAAGGAACCATAGTCACCGCCCCGCGTTGGCCGTTCCTCATTTTTTTCCTTTTTACGTCCAAAAAACTAGAATTTCGTGCGATTGCCATATTTTCGTGAGCTACAGCCCATGCCTTCCGATCACCTAAAATTTATTCGGGCCATCAAATATGACCTAAGGAACCATAGTAACCGCCCCCCCATGACCGTTCCTCGTTGTTTTGCTTTTTTACGACGAAAGAAGTAGAATTCCGCCCGATTCCCATATTTTTGTGTGCAGAGCCCACGCCTTCCGAGTGGGCCCGGGTACCCCGAAACTGGATTGCCTAACATTTTTCCAGGCCATCAAATACGACCTAAGGAACCATAGTCACCGTCCCTCCATGGCCGTTCCTCGTTGTTTTGCGTTTTATGGCCAAAAAACTAGAATTCCGCCCGATTCTCAAATATTCGTGTGCTGTAGCCCACGTCTTTCGAGTGGGACTGGGATCCCCGATCCCAGATCGCCTAAACTTTTTTTGAGTCATCAAATACGACCTAAGGAACCATAGTCACCACCCCGCCGTGGTCGTTCCTCGTTGTTTTGCAATTTACGGCAAAAAAACTAGAATTTCGCCCGATTTCCATATTTTCATGTGCTATAGCACCTGCCTTCCGAGTGGGTCCGAGCCCCCGGACCCCGATCGCCTAAAATTATTCGAGGCCATCAAATACGACCTAAGGAACCATAGTCACCGCCTCGCCATGGCCGTTCCTCGTTGTTTTGCGTTTTACGGCCAAAAATCTAGAATTCCGCCCGATTCCCATATATTCTTGTGCTATAGCCCACGCCTTCCGAGTGGGTTTTGGCCCCCGAACCTCGATTGCCTAAAATTATTCTGGGCCATCACATACGACCTAAGGAACCATAGTCACCGCCCCACCATGGCCGTTCCTCGTTGTTTTGCATTTTATGGCCAAAAAACTAGAATTCCGCCCGATTCCCATATATTCAAGTGTTGTATCCCACGCCTTCCGAGTCGGACCGGGACCCCCAGACCCCGATCGCCTAAAATTATTCCGGGCCATCAAATACTACCTACGGAACCATAGTCACCGCCCAGCCGTGGCCGTTCCTCGTTGTTTTGCATTTTATGGCCAAAAAACTAGAATTTCGCCCGATTCTCATATTTTCGTGTGCTATACCCTGATCGCCTAAAATTATTCGGGGCCATCAAATACGACCTAAGGAACCGTAGTCACCGCCCCGCCATGGCTGTTCCTCATTTTTTCCCTTTTTACATCCAAAAAACTAGAATTTCGTGCGATTGCCATATTTTCATGAGCTATAGCCCATGCCTTCCGAGTGGGTCCGGGCCACCGGACCCTGATCGCCTAAAATTATTCGGGGCCATAAAATACGACCTAAGGAACCATAGTCACCGTCCCGCCATGGCTGTTCCTCGTTTCTTTCCTTTTTACGTCCAAAAAACTAGAATTTCGCCTAATTCCCCTATTTTCGTGGGAATAGCCCACGCCTTTCAAGTGGGTCCGGGCCCCCGGACCCCGATCGCCTAAAATATTTAGGGGCCATCAACTATGACCTAAGGAACCATAGTCACCGCCTCGCCATGACCGTTCCTCGTTTTTTTACTTTTTACGTCCAAAAAACTAGAATTTCGTGCGATTGCCATATTTTCGTGAGCTATAGCCCATGCCTTCCGATCACCTAAAATTTTTCGGGCCATCAAATACGACCTAAGGAACCATAGTCACCGCCCCGCCATGACCGTTCCTCCTTGTTTTGGTTTTTTATATCGAAAGAAGTAGAATTCCGCCAGTTTCCCATATTTTCGAGTGTAGAGCCCACGCCTTCTGAGTGGGCCCGGGTACCCCAAAACCGGATTGCCTAACATTTTTTCAGGCCATCAAATACAACCTAAGGAACCATAGTCACCGCCCCTCCATGGCCGTTCCTCGTTGTTTTGCGTTTTATGTCCAAAAAACTAGAATTCCGCCCGATTCTCATATATTCGTGTGCTGTAGCCCACGTCTTCCGAGTGGGACTGGGATCCCCGGACCCCGATCGCCTAAACTTTTTTTGAGCCATCAAATATGACCTAAGGAACCATAGTCATCGCCCCGCCGTGGTCGTTTCTCGTTGTTTTGCAATTTACGGCAAAAAAACTAGAATTTCGCCCGATTCCCATATTTTCGTGTGCTATAGCCCCTGCCTTCCGAGTGGGTCCGAGCCCCCGGACCCCGATCGCCTAAAATTATTCAGGGACATCAAATACGACCTAAGGAACCATAGTCACCTCCCCGCCATGGCCGTTCCTCGTTCTTTTGCGTTTTATGGCTAAAAAACTAGAATTCCGCCCGATTCCCATATATTCATGTGCTATAGCCCACGCCTTCCGAGTGGGTCCGGGCCCCTGAACCTCGATCGCCTAAAATTATTCTGGGCCGTCAAATACGACCTAACGAACCATAGTCATCGCCCCACCATGGTTGTTCCTCATTTTTTCCTTTTTACGTCCAAAAAACTAGAATTTTGTGCGATTGCCATATTTTCGTGAGCTATAGCCCATGCCTTCCGAGTGGGTCCTGGCCCCCGGACCCTGATCGCCTAAAATTATTCGGGGCCATAAAATACGATTTAAGGAACCATAGTCACATCCCGCCTTGGCTGTTCCTCGTTTTTTCCTTTTTCGTCCAAAAAACTAGAATTTCGCCTGATTCCCATATTTTTGTGGGAATAGCCCACGCCTTCCAAGAGGGTCCGGGCCCCCGGACCCCGATCGCCTAAAATATTTACGGGCCATCAACTACGACCTAAGGAACCATAGTGACCGCCCCGCCATGGCCGTTCCTCATTTTTTTCCTTTTTACATCCAAAAAACTAGAATTTCGTGCGATTGCCATATTTTCGTGAGCAACAGCCCATGCCTTCCGATCACCTAAAATTTATTCGGGCCATCAAATATGACCTAAGGAACCATAGTAACCGCCCTGCATAACCGTTCCTCGTTGTTTTTCTTTTTTACGACGAAAGAAGTAGAATTCCGCCCGATTCCCATATTTTCATGTGCAGAGCCCACGCCTTCCGAGTGGGCCCGGGTACCCCGAAACCGGATTGCCTAACATTTTTCCAGGCCATCAAATACGATCTAAGGAACCATAGTCACCGCCCCTCCATGGCCGTTCCTCGTTGTTTTGCATTTTATGGCCAAAAAACTAGAATTTCGCCCGATTCTCATATATTCGTGTGCTGTAGCCCACGTCTTTCGAGTGGGACCGGGATCTCCGGTCCCAGATCGCTTATACTTTTTTTGAGTCATCAAATACGACCTAAGGAACCATAGTCACCAACCCGGCGTGGTCGTTCCTCGTTGTTTTGCAATTTACGGCAAAAAAACTAGAATTTCGCCCGATTCCCATATTTTCGTGAGCTATAGCCACTGCCTTCCGAGTGGGTCCGAGCCCCCGGACCCCGATCGCCTAAAATTATTCGAGGCCATTAAATACGACCTAAGGAACCATAGTTACCGCCTCTCCATGGCCGTTCCTCGTTCTTTTGTGTTTTATGGCCAAAAAACTAGAATTCCGCCCCATTCCCATATATTCTTGTGCTATAGCCCACGCCTTCCGAGTGGGTCCTGGCCCCCGAACCTCGATTGCCTAAAATTATTCTGGGCCATCACATACGACCTAAGGAACCATAGTCACCGCCCCACCATGGCCGTTCCTCATTGTTTTGCATTTTACGGCCAAAAAACTAGAATTCCGCCCGATTCCCATATATTCGAGTGTTGTATCCCACGCCTTCCGAGTCGGACCGGGACCCCCGGACCACGATCGCCTAATATTATTCCGGGCCATCAAATACTACCTACGGAACCATAGTCACCGCCCAGCCGTGGCCGTTCCTCGTTGTTTTACATTTTACGGCCAAAAAACTAGAATTTCGCCCGATTCCCATATTTTCGTGTGCTATACCCTGATCGCCTAAAATTATTTGGGGCCATCAAATACGACCTAAGGAACCATAGTCACCGCCCCGCCATGGCTGTTCCTCATTTTTTCCCTTTTTATATCCAAAAAACTAGAATTTCGTGCGATTGCCATATTTTCGTGAGCTATCGCCCATGCCTTCCGAGTGGGTCCGGGCCACCGGATCCTGATCGCCTAAAATTATTCGGGGCCATAAAATACGACCTAAGGAACCATAGTCACCGTCCCGCCATGGCTGTTCCTCATTTTTTTCCTTTTTACGTCCAAAAAACTAGAATTTCGCCTAATTCTCATATTTTCGTGGGCATAGCCCACGCCTTCCAAGTGGGTCCAGGCCCCCGGACCCCGATCGCCTAAAATATTTACGGGCCATCAACTACGACCTAAGGAACCATAGTCACCGCCTCGCCATGACCGTTCCTCATTTTTTTACTTTTTACGTCCAAAAAACTAGAATTTTGTGTGATTGCCATATTTTCGTGAGCTATAGCCCATGCCTTCCGATCACCTAAAATTTTTCGGGCCATCAAATACGACCTAAGGAACCATAGTCACCGCCCCTCCATGACCGTTCCTTGTTGTTTTGGTTTTTTATGTCGAAAGAAGTAGAATTCCGCCCATTTCCCATATTTTCGAGTGTAGAGCCCACGCCTTCTGAGTGGGCCCGGGTACCCCAAAACCGGATTGCCTAACATTTTTTCAGGCCATCAAATACAACCTAAGGAACCATAGTCACCGCCCCTCCATGGCCGTTCCTCGTTGTTTTGCGTTTTATGTCCAAAAAACTAGAATTCCGCCCGATTCTCATATATTCATGTGCTGTAGCCCACGTCTTCCGAGTGGGACCGGGATCCCCGGAACCCGATCGCCTAAACTTTTTTTGAGCCATCAAATATGACCTAAGGAACCATAGTCATCGCCCCGCCGTGGTCGTTTCTCGTTGTTTTGCAATTTACGGCAAAAAAACTAGAATTTCGCCCGATTCCCATATTTTCGTGTGCTATAGCCCCTGCCTTCCGAGTGGGTCCGAGCCCTCGGACCCCGATCGCCTAAAATTATTCAGGGCCATCAAATACGACCTAAGGAGCCATAGTCACCGCCCCGCCATGGCCGTTCCTCGTTCTTTTGCATTTTACGGCCAAAAAACTAGAATTTTGCCCGATTCCCATATATTCGTGTGCTATAGCCCACGCCTTCCGAGTGGGTCCGGGCCCCTGAACCTCAATCGCCTAAAATTATTCTGGTCCATCAAATACGACCTAAGGAACCATAGTCATCGCCCCACCATGGCTGTTCCTCATTTTTTTCCTTTTTACATCCAAAAAACTAGACTTTCGTGCGATTGCCATATTTTCGTGAGCTATAGCCCATGCCTTCCGAGTGGGTCCAGGCCCCCGGACCCTGATCGCCTAAAATTATTCGGGGCCATAAAATACGATCTAAGGAACCATAGTCACCATCCCGCCATGGCTGTTCCTCGTTTTTTCCTTTTTCGTCCAAAAAATTAGAATTTCGCCTGATTCCCATATTTTCGTGGGAATAGCCCACGCCTTCCAAGAGGGTCCGGGCCCCCGGACCCCGATCGCCTAAAATATTTACGGGCCATCAACTACGACCTAAGGAACCATAGTCACCGCCCCGCCATGGCCGTTCCTCATTTTTTTCCTTTTTACGTCCAAAAAACTAGAATTTCGTGCGATTGCCATATTTTCGTGAGCTACAGCCCATGCCTTCCGATCACCTAAAATTTATTCGGGCCATCAAATACGACCTAAGGAACCATAGTAACCGCCCCGCCATGACCGTTCCTCATTGTTTTGCGTTTTTATGATGAAAGAAGTAGAAATCCACCCGATTCCCATATTTTCGTGTGCAGAGCCCACGCCTTCCGAGTGGGCCCGGGTACCCCAAAATCGGATTGCCTAAAATTTTTCCAGGCCATCAAATACGAGCTAAGGAACCATAGTCACCGCCCCTCCATGGCCGTTCCTCGTTGTTTTGCGTTTTATGGCCAAAAAACTAGAATGCCGCCCGATTCTCATATATTCATGTGTTGTAGCCCATGTCTTTCGAGTGGGACCGGGATCCCCGGTCCCAGATCGCCTAAACTTTTTTTGAGTCATCAAATATGACCTAAGGAACCATAGTCACCACCCCATCGTGGTCGTTCCTCGTTGTTTTGTAATTTACGGCAAAAAAACTAGAATTTAGCCCGATTCCCATATTTTCGTGTGCTATAGCCCCTGCCTTCCGAGTGGGTCCGAGCCCCCGGACCCCGATCGCCTAAAATTATTGGGGCCATCAAATACGACCTAAGGAACCATAGTCACCGCCTTGCCATGGCCGTTCCTCATTCTTTTGCGTTTTACGGCCAAAAAACTAGAATTCCGCCCGATTCCCATATATTCTTGTGCTATAGCCCACGCATTCCGAGTGGGTCCTGGCCCCCGAACCTCGATTGCCTAAAATTATTCTGGGCCATCACATACGACCTAAGGAACCATAGTCACCGCCCCACCATGGCCGTTCCTCGTTGTTTTGCATTTTACAGCCCAAAAACTAGAATTCCGCCCGATTCCCATATATTCGAGTGTTGTATCCCACGCCTTCCGAGTCGGACCGGGACCCCCAGACCCCGATCACCTAAAATTATTACGGGCCATCAAATACTACCTACGGAACCATAGTCACCGCCCAGCCATGGCCGTTCCTCGTTGTTTTGCATTTTACGGCCAAAAAACTAGAATTTCGCCCGATTCTCATATTTTCGTGTGTTATACCCTGATCGCCTAAAATTATTCGGGGCCATCAAATACGACCTAAGGAACCATAGTCACCGCCCCGCCATGGCTGTTCCTCATATTTTCCTTTTTTACATCCAAAAAACTAGAATTTCGTGCGATTGCCATATTTTCGTGAGCTATAGCCCATGCCTTCCGAGTGGGTCCGGGCCACCGCACCCTGATCGCCTAAAATTATTCGGGGCCATAAAGTACGACCTAAGGAACCATAGTCACCGTCCCGCCATGGCTGTTCCTCGTTTTTTTCCTTTTTACGTCCAAAAAACTAGAATTTCGCCTAATTCTCATATTTTCGTGGGAATAGCCCACGCCTTCCAAGTGGGTCCGGGCCCCCGGACCCCGATCGCCTAAAATATTTACGGGCCATCAACTACGACCTAAGGAACCATAGTCACCACCTCGCCATGACCGTTCCTCATTTTTTTACTTTTTATGTCCAAAAAACTAGAATTTCGTGCGATTGCCATATTTTCGTGAGCTATAGCCCATGCCTTCCGATCGCCTAAAATTTTTCGGGCCATCAAATATGACCTAAGGAACCATAGTCACCGCCCCGCCATGACCGTTCCTCATTGTTTTGGTTTTTTATGTCGAAAGAAGTAGAATTCTGCCCGTTTCCCATATTTTCGAGTGCAGAGCCCACGCCTTCCGAATGGGCCAGGGTACCCCAAAACCGGATTGCCTAACATTTTTTCAAGCCATCAAATACGACCTAAGGAACCATAGTCACCGCCCCTCCATGGCCGTTCCTCGTTGTTTTGCGTTTTATGGCCAAAAAACTAGAATTCCGCCCGATTCTCATATATTCGTATGCTGTACCCCACGTCTTCCGAGTGGGACCGGGATCCCCGGACCCCGATCGCCTACACTTTTTTTGAGCCATCAAATACGACCTAAGGAACCATAGTCATCGCCCCGCCGTGGTCGTTTCTCGTTGTTTTGAAATTTACGGCAAAAAAACTAGAATTTCGCCCGATTCCCATATTTTCGTGTGCTATAGCCCCTGCCTTCCGAGTGGGTCCGAGCCCCCGGACCCCGATCGCCTAAAATTATTCAGGGCCATCAAATACGACCTAAGGAACCATAGTCACCGCCCCGCCATGGCCGTTCCTCGTTCTTTTGCGTTTTACGGCCAAAAAACTAGAATTCCGCCTGATTCCCATATATTCGTGTGGTATAGCCCACGCCTTCCGAGTGGGTCCGGGCCCCTGAACCTCGATCGCCTAAAATTATTCTGGGCCATCAAATACGACCTAAGGAACCATAGTCATCGCCCTACCATGGTCGTTCCTTGTTGTTTTGTATTTTACGGCCAAAAACTAGAATTTCGCCCGATTCCCATATTTTCGTGTGCAAAGCCCACGCCTTCTGAGTGGGTCCGTGCACCCCGGACCCCGATCGGCTAAAATTTATTTGGGCCATCAAATACATCCTAAGGAACCATAGTCACTGCCCCGCCATGACCGTTCCTCGTTGTTTTGCTTTTTACGACCAAAAAACTAGAATTCCTCCCGATTCCCATATTTTCGTGTGCTCTAGTCCACGCCTTCTGAGTGGGCCCGGGTCCCCCGAAACCGGATTGCCTAAAATTTTTCTAGGTCATCAAATACGACCTATGGAATCATAGTCACCGCCCCTCCATGGCCGTTCCTCATTGTTTTGCGTTTTACGGCGAAAAAACTAGAATTCTGCTCGATTCCCATATATTCGTGTGCTATATATAGCCCACGCCTTCCTAGTTGGTCCGAGCCCTACAGACCCCGATCGCCTAAAAATTTTCTAGGCTATCAAATGCGACCTAAGGAACCATAGTCACCGCCCTGCCATGACCGTTCCTCGTTGTTTTGCTTTTTACCACCAACAAACTAGAATTTTGCCCGATTCCCATATTTTCGTGTGCTATAGCCCATGCCTTCCGAGTGGGTCCGAGCCCCCGGACCCTGATTGCCTAACATTTTTCCAGGCTATCAAATTTGACCTAAGGAAACATAGTCACTGCCCCGCCATGGCCGTTCCTCGTCGTTTTGCGTTTTACGACCAAAAAACTAGAATTCCGCCCGATTCCCATATATTCGTGTGTTATCGCCAATGCCTTCCTAGTGGGTTCTGGCCCCCGGACCCCGATCGCCTAAAATATTTCCGGGCTATCAAATACGACCTAAGGAACCATAGTCACTGCCCCTCCATGACCGCTCCTCATTTTTTGCATTTTACGGTCAAAAAACTAGAATTGCGCCCAATTCCCATATATTCGCCACGCCTTCCGAGTGGGTCCGTGTCACCCGGACCCTGATTGCCTAAAATTAATCCGAGCAATCAAATACGACCTAAGGAACCATAGTCACCGCCCAGCCATGGCCGTTTCTCGTTGTTTTGCATTTACGGCAAAAAAACTAGAATTTCGCCCGATTCCCATATTTTCGTGTTCTATAGCCCATGCCTTCCGAGTGGGTCCGAGCCGTCGGACCCCGATTGCCTAACATTTTTCCAGGCTATCAAATACGACCTAAGGAACCATAGTCACCACCCCACCATGGCCGTTCCTCGTTCCTTTGCGTTTTACGGCCAAAAAACAAGAATTTCGCCCGATTCCCATATATTCGTGTGCTGTAGCCCACGCCTTCCTAGTGGGTTCCGGGCCCCCTGGATCCCGATCACCTAAAATATTTCCGGGCTATCAAATACGACCTAAGGAACCATAGTCACCGCCCCTCCATGACCGTTACTCGTTTTTTGCATTTTACGACCAAAAAACTAGAATACCGCCCGATTCTCATATATTCTGTGCTATATATAGCCCACGCCTTCCGAGTGGGTCCGGGCCACCAGGACCCAGATCGCCTAAAATTATTCCGGGCAATCAAATACGACCTAAGGAACTATAGTCACCGCCTAACCGTGGCCGTTCCTCGTTGTTTTGCATTTACGGCAAATAAACTAGAATTTCACCGGATTCCCATATTTTCTTGTGCTATAGCCCCTGTCTTCCGAGTGGGTCCAAGCCCTCGGAGCCCGATCGCCTAAAATTATTCGGGGCCATCAAATACGACCTAAGGAACCATAGTCACCGCCCCGCCATGGCTGTTCCTCGTTCTTTTGCATTTTACGGCCAAAAAACTAGAATTCCGCCCACTTCCCATATATTCGTGTGCTATAGCCCACGCCTTCCGAGTGGGTCCGGGCCCCCTGACCCCGATCACCTAAAATTATTCTGGGCTATCAAATACGACCTAAGGAACCATAGTCACTGCCCCACCATGGCCGTTCCTCGTTGTTTTGTGTTTGACGGCTAAAAAACTAGAATTCTGCCCGATTCTCATATTTTCGTGTGCTAAGCCCACGCCTACCGAGTGGGTCCGGGCGCCTCGGACCCTGATCGCCTAAAATTTATTTGGTCCATCAAATACGTCCTAAGGAACCATAGTCACCGCCCGATTCCCATATATTCTTGTGCTATAGCCCACGCCTTCCGAGTGGGTCCTGGCCCCCGAACCTCGATTGCCTAAAATTATTCTGGGCCATCACATACGACCTAAGGAACCATAGTCACCGCCCCACCATGGCCGTTCCTCGTTGTTTTGCATTTTACGGCCAAAAAACTAGAATTCTGCCCGATTCCCATATATTCGAGTGTTGTATCCCACGCCTTCCGAGTCGGACCGGGACCCCCAGACCCCGATCGCCTAAAATTATTCCGGGCCATCAAATACTACCTACGGAACCATAGTCACCGCCCAGCCGTGGCCGTTCCTCGTTGTTTTGCATTTTACGGCCAAAAAATTAGAATTTCGCCCGATTCCCATATTTTCGTGTGCTATACCCTGATCGCCTAAAATTATTCGGGGCCATCAAATATGACCTAAGGAACCATAGTCACCGCCCCGCCATGGTTGTTCCTCATATTTTTCCTTTTTACATCCAAAAAACTAGAATTTCGTGCGATTGCCATATTTTCGTGAGCTATAGCCCATGCCTTCCGAGTGGGTCCGGGCCACCGGACCCTGATCGCCTAAAATTATTCGGGGCCATAAAGTACGACCTAAGGAACCATAGTCACCGTCCCGCCATGGCTGTTCCTCGTTTTTTTCCTTTTTACGTCCAAAAAACTAGAATTTCGCCTAATTCTCATATTTTCATGGGAATAGCCCACGCCTTCCACTACGACCTAAGGAACCATAGTCACCACCTCGCCATGACCGTTCCTCATTTTTTTACTTTTTACGTCCAAAAAACTAGAATTTCGTGCGATTGCCATATTTTCGTGAGCTATAGCCCATGCCTTCCGATCACCTAAAATTTTTCGGGCCATCAAATACGACCTAAGGAACCATAGTCACCGCCCCGCCATGACCATTCCTCATTGTTTTGGTTTTTTATGTCCAAAGAAGTAGAATTCCGCCCGTTTCCCATATTTTCGAGTGCAGAGCCCACGCCTTCCGAATGGGCCAGGGTACCCCAAAACCGGATTGCCTAACATTTTTTCAAGCCATCAAATACGACCTAAGGAACCATAGTCACCGCCCCTCCATGGCCGTTCCTCGTTGTTTTGCGTTTTATGGCCAAAAAACTAGAATTCCGCCCGATTCTCATATATTCGTATGCTGTAGCCCACGTCTTCCGAGTGGGACCGGGATCCCCGGACCCCGATCGCCTACACTTTTTTTGAGCCATCAAATATGACCTAAGGAACCATAGTCATCGCCCCGCCGTGGTCGTTTCTCGTTGTTTTGAAATTTACGGCAAAAAAACTAGAATTTCGCCCGATTCCCATATTTTCATGTGCTATAGTCCCTGCCTTCCGAGTAGGTCCGAGCCCCAGGACCCCAATCGCCTAAAATTATTCAGGGCCATCAAATACGACCTAAGGAACCATAGTCACCACCCCGCCATGGCCGTTCCTCGTTCTTTTGCGTTTTACGGCCAAAAAACTAGAATTCCGCCTGATTCCCATATATTCGTGTGCTATAGCCCACGCCTTCCGAGTGGGTCCGGGCCCCTGAACCTCGATCGCCTAAAATTATTCTGGGCCATCAAATACGACCTAAGGAACCATAGTCATCGCCCTACCATGGTCGTTCCTCGTTGTTTTGTATTTTACGGCCAAAAACTAGAATTTCGCCCGATTCCCATATTTTCGTGTGCAAAGCCCACGCCTTCTGAGTGGGTCCGTGCACCCCGGACCCCGATCGCCTAAAATTTATTTGGGCCATCAAATACGTCCTAAGGAACCATAGTCACTGCCCCGCCATGACCGTTCCTCGTTGTTTTGCTTTTTACGACCAAAAAACTAGAATTCCTCCCGATTCCCATATTTTCGTGTGCTCTAGCCCACTCCTTCTGAGTGGGCCCGGGTCCCCCGAAACCGGATTGCCTAAAATTTTTCTAGGTCATCAAATACGACCTATGGAATCATAGTCACCGCCCCGCCATGGCCGTTCCTCGTTGTTTTGCGTTTTACGGCAAAAAAACTAGAATTCTGCTCGATTCCCATATATTCGTGTGCTATATATAGCCCACGCCTTCCTAGTTGGTCCGAGCCCTACAGACCCCGATCGCCTAAAAATTTTCTAGGCTATCAAATGCGACCTAAGGAACCATAGTCACCGCCCTGCCATGACCGTTCCTCGTTGTTTTGCTTTTTACCACCAACAAACTAGAATTTTGCCCGATTCCCATATTTTCGTGTGCTATAGCCCATGCCTTCCGAGTGGGTCCGAGCCCCCGGACCTTGATTGCCTAACATTTTTCCAGGATATCAAATTTGACCTAAGGAAACATAGTCACCGCCCCGCCATGGCCGTTCCTCGTGGTTTTGCGTTTTACGACCAAAAAACTAGAATTCCGCCCGATTCCCATATATTCGTGTGTTATCGCCCATGCCTTCCTAGTGGGTTCTGGCCCCCCGGACCCCGCTCGCCTAAAATATTTCCAGGCTATCAAATACGACCTAAGGAACCATAGTCACTGCCCCGCCATGACCGTTCCTCTTTTTTTGCGTTTTACGGCCAAAAAACTAGAATTCCGCCTGATTCCCATATATTCGTGTGGTATAGCCCACGCCTTCCGAGTGGGTCCGGGCCCCTGAACCTCGATCGCCTAAAATTATTCTGGGCCATCAAATACGACCTAAGGAACCATAGTCATCGCCCTACCATGGTCGTTCCTCGTTGTTTTGTATTTTACGGCCAAAAACTAGAATTTCGCCCGATTCCCATATTTTCGTGTGCAAAGCCCACGCCTTCTGAGTGGGTCCGTGCACCCCGGACCCCGATCGGCTAAAATTTATTTGGGCCATCAAATACATCCTAAGGAACCATAGTCACTGCCCCGCCATGACCGTTCCTCATTGTTTTGCTTTTTACGACCAAAAAACTAGAATTCCTCCCGATTCCCATATTTTCGTGTGCTCTAGTCCACGCCTTCTGAGTGGGCCCGGGTCCCCCGAAACCGGATTGCCTAAAATTTTTCTAGGTCATCAAATACGACCTATGGAATCATAGTCACCGCCCCTCCATGGCCATTCCTCGTTGTTTTGCGTTTTACGGCGAAAAAACTAGAATTCTGCTCGATTCCCATATATTCGTGTGCTATATATAGCCCATGCCTTCCTAGTTGGTCCGAGCCCTACAGACCCCGATCGCCTAAAAATTTTTTAGGCTATCAAATGCGACCTAAGGAACCATAGTCACCGCCCTGCCATGACCGTTCCTCGTTGTTTTGCTTTTTACCACCAACAAACTAGAATTTTGCCCGATTCCCATATTTTCGTGTGCTATAGCCCATGCCTTCCGAGTGGGTCCGAGCCCCCGGACCCTGATTGCCTAACATTTTTCCAGGCTATCAAATTTGACCTAAGGAAACATAGTCACTGCCCCGCCATGGCCGTTCCTCGTCGTTTTGCGTTTTACGACCAAAAAACTAGAATTCCGTCTGATTCCCATATATTCGTGTGTTATCGCCCATGCCTTCCTAGTGGGTTCTGGCCCCCGGACCCCGATCGCCTAAAATATTTCCGGGCTATCAAATACGACCTAAGGAACCATAGTCACTGCCCCTCCATGACCGTTCCTCGTTTTTTGCATTTTACGGTCAAAAAACTAGAATTGCGCCCAATTCCCATATATTCGCCACGCCTTCCGAGTGGGTCCGTGTCACCCGGACCCTGATTGCCTAAAATTAATTCGAGCAATCAAATACGACCTAAGGAACCATAGTCACCGCCCGGCCATGGCCATTCCTCGTTGTTTTGCATTTACGGCAAAAAAACTAGAATTTCGCCCGATTCCTATATTTTCGTGTTCTATAGCCCATGCCTTCCGAGTGGGTCCGAGCCGCCGGACCCCGATTGCCTAACATTTTTCCAGGCTATCAAATACGACCTAAGGAACCATAGTCACCACCCCACCATGGCCGTTCCTCGTTCCTTTGCGTTTTACGGCCAAAAAACAAGAATTTCGCCCGATTCCCATATATTCGTGTGCTGTAGCCCACGCCTTCCTAGTGGGTTCCGGGCCACCCGGATCCCGATCACCTAAAATATTTCCGGGCTATCAAATACGACCTAAGGAACCATAGTCACCGCCCCTCCATGACCGTTACTCATTTTTTGCATTTTACGACCAAAAAACTAGAATACCGCCCGATTCTCATATATTCGTGTGCTATATATAGCCCACGCCTTCCGAGTGGGTCCGGGCCACCAGGACCCAGATCGCCTAAAATTATTCCGGGCAATCAAATACGACCTAAGGAACCATAGTCACCGCCTAACCGTGGCCGTTCCTCGTTGTTTTGCATTTACGGCAAATAAACTAGAATTTCACCGGATTCCCATATTTTCTTGTGCTATAGCCCCTGTCTTCCGAGTGGGTCCAAGCCCTCGGACCCCGATCGCCTAAAATTATTCGGGGCCATCAAATACGACCTAAGGAACCATAGTCACCGCCCCACCATGGCTGTTCCTCGTTCTTTTGCATTTTACGGCCAAAAAACTAGAATTCCGCCCACTTCCCATATATTCGTGTGCTATAGCCCACGCCTTCCGAGTGGGTCCGGTCCCCCTGACCCCGATCACCTAAAATTATTCTGGGCTATCAAATACGACCTAAGGAACCATAGTCACTGCCCCACCATGGCCGTTCCTCGTTGTTTTGTGTTTGACGGCTAAAAAACTAGAATTCTACCCGATTCTCATATTTTCGTGTGCTAAGCCCACGCCTACCGAGTGGGTCCGGGCGCCTCGGACCCTGATCGCCTAAAATTTATTTGGTCCATCAAATACGTCCTAAGGAACCATAGTCACCGCCCGATTCCCATATATTCTTGTGCTATAGCCCACGCCTTCCGAGTGGGTCCTGGCCCCCGAACCTCGATTGCCTAAAATTATTCTGGGCCATCACATACGACCTAAGGAACCATAGTCACCGCCCCACCATGGCCGTTCCTCGTTGTTTTGCATTTTACGGCCAAAAAACTAGAATTCCGCCCGATTCCCATATATTCGAGTGTTGTATCCCACGCCTTCCGAGTCGGACCGGGACCCCCAGACCCCGATCGCCTAAAATTATTCCGGGCCATCAAATACTACCTGCGGAACCATAGTCACCGCCCAGCCGTGGCCGTTCCTCGTTGTTTTGCATTTTACGGCCAAAAAATTAGAATTTCGCCCGATTCCCATATTTTCGTGTGCTATACCCTGATCGCCTAAAATTATTCGGGGCCATCAAATATGACCTAAGGAACCATAGTCACCGCCCCGCCATGGTTGTTCCTCATATTTTCCCTTTTTACATCCAAAAAACTAGAATTTCGTGCGATTGCCATATTTTCGTGAGCTATAGCCCATGCCTTCCGAGTGGGTCCGGGCCACCGGACCCTGATCGCCTAAAATTATTCGGGGCCATAAAGTACGACCTAAGGAACCATAGTCACCGTCCCGCCATGGCTGTTCCTCGTTTTTTTCCTTTTTACGTCCAAAAAACTAGAATTTCGCCTAATTCTCATATTTTCGTGGGAATAGCCCACGCCTTCCAAGTGGGTCCGGGCCCCCGGACCCCGATCGCCTAAAATATTTACGGGCCATCAACTACGACCTAAGGAACCATAGTCACCACCTCGCCATGACCGTTCCCTCATTTTTTTACTTTTTACGTCCAAAAAACTAGAATTTCGTGCGATTGCCATATTTTCGTGAGCTATAGCCCATGCCTTCCGATCACCTAAAATTTTCCGGGCCATCAAATACGACCTAAGGAACCATAGTCACCGCCCCGCCATGACCGTTCCTCATTGTTTTGGTTTTTTATGTCGAAAGAAGTAGAATTCCGCCCGTTTCCCATATTTTCGAGTGCAGAGCCCACGCCTTCCGAATGGGCCAAGGTACCCCAAAACCGGATTGCCTAACATTTTTTCAAGCCATCAAATACGACCTAAGGAACCATAGTCACCGCCCCTCCATGGCCGTTCCTCGTTGTTTTGCGTTTTATGGCCAAAAAACTAGAATTCCGCCCGATTCTCATATATTCGTATGCTGTAGCCCACGTCTTCCGAGTGGGACCGGGATCCCCGGACCCCGATCGCCTACACTTTTTTTGAGCCATCAAATATGACCTAAGGAACCATAGTCATCGCCCCGCCGTGGTCGTTTCTCGTTGTTTTGAAATTTACGGCAAAAAAACTAGAATTTCGCCCGATTCCCATATTTTCGTGTGCTATAGTCCCTGCCTTCCGAGTAGGTCCGAGCCCCCGGACCCCAATCGCCTAAAATTATTCAGGGCCATCAAATACGACCTAAGGAACCATAGTCACCGCCCCGCCATGGCCGTTCCTCGTTCTTTTGCGTTTTACGGCCAAAAAACTAGAATTCCGCCTGATTCCCATATATTCGTGTGCTATAGCCCACGCCTTCCGAGTGGGTCCGGGCCCCTGAACCTCGATCGCCTAAAATTATTCTGGGCCATCAAATACGACCTAAGGAACCATAGTCATCGCCCTACCATGGTCGTTCCTCGTTATTTTGTATTTTACGGCCAAAAACTAGAATTTCGCCCGATTCCTATATTTTCGTGTGCAAAGCCCACGCCTTCTGAGTGGGTCCGTGCACCCCGGACCCCGATCGCCTAAAATTTATATGGGCCATCAAATACGTCCTAAGGAACCATAGTCACTGCCCCGCCATGACCGTTCCTCGTTGTTTTGCTTTTTACGACCAAAAAACTAGAATTCCTCCCGATTCCCATATTTTCGTGTGCTCTAGCCCACTCCTTCTGAGTGGGCCCGGGTCCCCCGAAACCGGATTGCCTAAAATTTTTCTAGGTCATCAAATACGACCTATGGAATCATAGTCACCGCCCCGCCATGGCCGTTCCTTGTTGTTTTGCGTTTTACGGCGAAAAAACTAGAATTCTGCTCGATTCCCATATATTCGTGTGCTATATATAGCCCACGCCTTCCTAGTTGGTCCGAGCCCTACAGACCCCGATCGCCTAAAAATTTTCTAGGCTATCAAATGCGACCTAAGGAACCATAGTCACCGCCCTGCCATGACCGTTCCTCGTTGTTTTGCTTTTTACCACCAACAAACTAGAATTTTGCCCGATTCCCATATTTTCGTGTGCTATAGCCCATGCCTTCCGAGTGGGTCCGAGCCCCCGGACCCTGATTGCCTAACATTTTTCCAGGATATCAAATTTGACCTAAGGAAACATAGTCACCGCCCCCCATGGCCGTTCCTCGTGGTTTTGCGTTTTACGACCAAAAAACTAGAATTCCGCCCGATTCCCATATATTCGTGTGTTATCGCCCATGCCTTCCTAGTGGGTTCTGGCCCCCCGGACCCCGCTCGCCTAAAATATTTCCAGGCTATCAAATACGACCTAAGGAACCATAGTCACTGCCCCTCCATGACCGTTCCTCGTTTTTTTCATTTTACGGTCAAAAAACTAGAATTGCGCCCAATTCCCATATATTCGCCCCGCCTTCCAAGTGGGTCCGTGTCACCCGGACCCTGATTGCCTAAAATTAATCCGAGCAATCAAATACGACCTAAGGAACCATAGTCACCACCCAGCCATGGCCGTTCCTCGTTGTTTTGCATTTACGGCAAAAAAACTAGAATTTCGCCCGATTCCCATATTTTCGTGTTCTATAGCCCATGCCTTCCGAGTGGGTCCGAGCCGCCGGACCCCGATTGCCTAACATTTTTCCAGGCTATCAAATACGACCTAAGGAACCATAGTTACCACCCCGCCATGGCCGTTCCTCGTTCCTTTGCGTTTTACGGCCAAAAAACAAGAATTTCGCCCGATTCCCATATATTCGTGTGCTGTAGCCCACGCCTTCCTAGTGGGTTCCGGGCCCCCCGGATCCCGATCACCTAAAATATTTTAGGGCTATCAAATACGACCTAGGGAACCATAGTCACCGCCCCTCCATGACCGTTACTCGTTATTTGCATTTTACGACCAAAAAACTAGAATACCGCCCGATTCTCATATATTCGTGTGCTATATATAGCCCACGCCTTCCGAGTGGGTCCGGGCCACCAGGACCCAGATCGCCTAAAATTATTCCGGGCAATCAAATACGACCTAAGGAACCATAGTCACCGCCTAACCGTGGCCGTTCCTCGTTGTTTTGCATTTACGGCAAATAAACTAGAATTTCACCGGATTCCCATATATTCATGTGCTAGAGCCCACGCCTTCCGAGTGGGTCCAGGCCACCCGGACCCCGATCAACTAAAATTTATTTGGGCCAACAAATACGTCCTAAGGAACCATAGTCACCGCCCTTCCATGACCGTTCCTCGTTGTTTTTCTTTTTACGACCAAAAAACTAGAATTTTGCCCGATTCCCATATTTTCGTATGCTATAGCCCATGCCTTCCGAGTTGGTCTGAGCCCCCGGACCCCGATTTCCTAATATTTTTCCAGGCTATCAAATACGACCTAAGGAACCACAGTCACCGCCCTGCCATGGCCGTTCCTCATTGTTTTGCATTTTACGGCCAAAAAACTATAATTTTGCCCGATTCCCATATATTCATGTGCTATAGCCCACGCCCTCCTAGTGGGTTCCGGGCCCCCCGGACCCCGATCGCCTAAAATATTTTCGGGCTATCAAATACGACCTAAGGAACCATAGTCACCGCCCCACCATGGCCGTTCCTCGTTGTTTTGCGTTGTACGGCCAAA
Organism: Nicotiana tomentosiformis; assembly: GCF_000390325.3. Classification (NCBI taxonomy): domain Eukaryota; kingdom Viridiplantae; phylum Streptophyta; class Magnoliopsida; order Solanales; family Solanaceae; genus Nicotiana; species Nicotiana tomentosiformis. The sequence goes on from NW_027174569.1 coordinate 914,167, forward strand.
AAACTAGAATTCCGCCTGATTCTCATATATTCGTGTGCTATAGCCCACGCCTTCCTAGTGGGTCCGGGCCCTCCGGACCCCGATCGCCTAAAAATTTTTCGGGCTATCAAATATGACATAAGGAACCATAGTCACTGCCCCACCATGGCCGTTCCTCGTTGTTTTGCGTTTTACGGCCAAAAAACTAGAATTCCGCCCGATTCTCATATATTCATGTGCTATAGCCCATGCCTTCCTAGTGGGTCCGGGCCCTCCGGACCCCGATTGCCTAAATTTTTTCAAACTATCAAATACGACCTAAGGAACCATAGTCACAGCCCTGCCATGACCGTTCCTTGTTGTTTTGCTTTTTATGACCAAAAAACTAGAATTTTGCCCGATTCCGATATTTTCGTGTGCTATAGCCCATGCCTTCCGAGTGGGTCCGAGCCCCCGGACCCCGATTGCCTAACATTTTTCCAGGCTATCAAATAAGACCTAAGGAACCACAGTCACCGCCCTGCCATGGTCGTTCCTCATTGTTTTGCATTTTACGGCCAAAAAACTAGAATTCCACTCGATTCCCATATATTCGTGTGCTATAGCCCACGCCTTCCTAGTGGGTTCCGGGCCCCCCGGACCCCGATCGTCTAAAATATTTCCGGGCTATCAAATACGACTTAAGGGACCATAGTCACTGCCCCACCATGGTCGTTCCTCGTTGTTTTGCGTTTTACGGCCAAAAAACTAGAATTCCGCCCGATTCTCATATTTTTGTGTGCTAAGCCCACGCCTTCCAAGTGGGTCCGGGCCCCCCGGACCCCGATTGCCTAAAATTTATTTGGGCCATCAAAAATGGTCCTAAAGAACCATAGTCACCGCCCTGCCATGACCGTTCCTCGTTTTTTTCCATTTTACGATAAAAAAACTAGAATTTCGCCCGATTCCCATATTTTCGTGTGCTCTAGCCCACTCCTTCCGATTGGGCCCGGGTCCCCCAAAACTGGATTGCCTAACATTTTTCTAGGCCATCAAATACGACCTAAGGAACCATAGTCACCGCTCTGCCATGGCCGTTCCTCGTTGTTTTGCATTTTACGGCCAAAAAAACTAGAATTCCGCCCGATTCCCATATATTCGTGTGCTATATATAGCCTACGCCTTCCTAGTGGGTCCAGTCCCCCCGGATTCCGATCGCCTAAAATTTGTCCGGGCTATCAAATACGACCTAAGGAACCATAGTCACCGCTCTTCCATGACCGTTCCTCGTTGTTTTGCCTTTTACGACCAAAAAACTAGAATTTTGCCCGATTCCCATATTTTCGTGTGCTATAGCCCATGCCTTCCGAGTGGGTCCGAGCCCCCCGACCCCAATTGCCTAACATTATTCCAGGTTATCAAATACTACCTAAGGAACTATAATCACCGCCCCGCCATGGCCGTTCCTCGTTGTTTTGCATTTTATGGCCAAAAACTAGAATTCCGCCCGATTCCCATATATTCGTGTGCTATAGCCTACGCCTTCCTAGTGGGTTCCGGGCCCCCCGAACCCCGATCACCTAAAATATTTTCGGGCTATCAAATACGACCTAAGGAACCATAGTCACCGCCCTCCATGACCGTTCCTCGTTTTTTGCATTTTACGGCCAAAAATCTAGAATTCCGCCCAATTCCCATATATTCGTGTGCTATAGCCCACGCCTTCCAAGTTGGTCCGGGCCACCCGGACCCCGATCACCTAAGGCGTGGGCTATAGCACATGAAAATATGGTAATTAGGTAGAATTCTACTTTTTTCGCCGTAAAATGCAAAACAACAAGGAGCAGTCATGACGGGGTAGTGACTATTGTTCCATAGGTCATATTTGATGGCCCGAAAAACATTTAGGCGATCCGGTTCCGGGGGGCACGAGCCCACTCAGAAGGCGTGGGCTATAGCACAAGAAAATGTACTGAATTCTAGTTTGTTGGCCGTAAAACGCAAAACACCGAGGAGCAGTCATGGCGGGGCGGTGACTATGGTTCCTTAGGTCGTATTTGATGGGTCGGAAAAAATTTAGGCAATCCGATTCTAGGGAGCCCGGGCCCACTCGGAAGGCGTGGGCTATAGCACACGAAAATATGGGAATCGGGCGGAATTCTATTTTTTGGCCATAAAATGCAAAACCACGAGGAGCAGTCATGACGGGGCGGGGACTACGGTTCCTTATGTCGTATTTGATGGATTGAAAAATTATTTTTAGGTGATCCGGGTCTGGGGCCCGAGCCCACTCGGAAGGCGTGGGCAATAGCACACGAAAATATGAGAATCGGGCAGAATTCTAGTTTTTTTGCCGTAAAATGTAAAAAATGGAGAAAGGTCATGGCGGGTGGTGACTATTTTTCCTTAGATTGTTTTTGATGGCCCGGAAAAATTTTAGGCGATCCGAGTCTTGGGGGCCCTGCCCACTGGAAAGGTCTGTGCTATAGAACACGAAAATATAGGAATCGGGCGGAATTCTAGTTTTCTTGCCGTAAAATGCAAATAAACGAGGAACGGTCATGATGGGGCGGTGACTATGGTTCCTTAGGTTGTATTTGATGGCCCGGAAATTTTTTAGGCGATCCGATTTTTGGGGGCCTGACCCACTCGGAAGGCGTGGGCTATTGCACACGAAAATATGGGAATCGGGTAGAATTCTAGTTTTTTTGCCGTCAAACGTAAAAAATGAGGAACGGTCATGGTAGGGTAACGACTATGGTTCCTTAGGTCATATTTAATGGCCCAAAAAACATTTTTAGCGATCCGGGTCTGGGAGGCCCGGGACCACTTGGAATGCGTTGGCTATAGCACACGAAAATATGGGAATTAGGCAGAATTCTACTTTTTTAGTCATAAAACGCAAAAACAACGAGGAGAAGTCATGACGGGGCGGTAACTGTGGTTCCTTATGTCGTATTTCATGGCCCGAAAAAGGTTTTAGGGGATCGGGGGGCCCGTGCCCACTCGGAAGGCATGGGCTATAGCACACAAAAATATGGGAATCAGGCGGAATTATATTTGGTTGGCCATAAAATGGCCATTGCGGGGAGGTGACGTTGGTTCCTTAAGTCGTATTTGATGGCCTGCAAAAATTTTAGGCGATCGGGGTCCGGTGGGCTCGGGACCACTCGGAAGGCGTGGAGCGGTCATGACGGGGAGGTGACTATTGTTCCTTAGGTCATATTTGATGGCCCGAAAAACTTTTAGGCGATCCGGTTCCAGGGGGCCCGGGCTCACTCAGAATGTGTGGGCTATAGCACACGAAAATATGGGAATCGGGCGGAATTCTAGTTTTTTGGTCGTAAAATGCAAAACAAACGAGGAACGGTCATGAAGAGGCGGTGACTATGGTTCCTTAGGTCGTATTTGATCGCCTAGAAAAATGTTTAAGCGATCCGCTTTTCTAGGGACCCGGGCCCACTCAGAAGGCGTAGGCTATAGCACACGAAAATATGGGAATCAAGCGCATGACGCAAACAACTAGAAGCCATCATGACAGGGTGGTGACTATGGTTCCTTAGGTCATATTTAATGGCCCAAAAAAATTTTAGGCGATCCGATGATGGGGGCTTGGGCCCACTCGGAAAGCGTGGGCTATAGCACACGAAAAATATGGGAATCGGGCGAAATTCTAGTTTTCTAGCCGTAAAACACAAATAAATGAGGAACGGTCATGGAGGGGCAATGACTATGGTTCCTTAGGTTGTATTTGATTTCTCAGAAAAATTTTAGGCAATCCGGTTCTGGGGGGCCCGACCCACTCGGAAGGTGTGGGCTATAGCACACTAAAATATGGGAATCGGGCGGAATTCTAGTTTTTTGGCCATAAAACGCAAATAAATGAGGAGCAGTCATGACGGGGCGATGACTATGGTTCCTTAGGTTGTATTTGATGGCCTGGAAAAAGATTAGACAATCCGGTTTTGGGGGGCCCGACCCACTCGGAAGGCGTGGGCTATAGCACACGAAAATATGATAATCAGGCGGAATTCTAGTTTTTTGGCCATAAAACACAAAGCAATGACGAGCAATCATGAAGGGGCGGTGAATATGGTTCCTTAGGTCATATTGGATGGCCCGAAAAAATTTTAAGCGATCCGGTTCTGGGGGGGCCGGGCCCACTCGGAAGGCGTGGGCTATATAGCACACGAAAATATGAGAATCGGGCGGAATTCTAGTTTTTTGGATGTAAAATGCAAAACAACAAGGAGCAGTCATGGCAGGGTGGTGACTATGGTTCCTTAGGCCTTATTTGATGGCCAGAATTTTTTTTAGATGATTCGGTTCAAGGGGCCCGGGCCCACTCGGTATGCGTGGGCTATAACACATGAAAATATGGGAATCGGGCACAATTCTAGTTTTTTGGCTGTAAAATGGAAAACAACGAGGAGAATGCATGACGGGGCATTGACTGTGGTTCCTTAGGTCGTATTTGAAGGATCGGAAAAATTTTAGGCGATACAGTTCCGGGGGGCCCGGGCCCACTCGGAAGGCGTGGGCTATAGCACATGAAAATATGGGAATAAGGCGGAATTCTTGTTTTTTGGCCGTAAAACGCAATAAAATGTGGAAAGGTCATGGCGGGGTGGTGACTATATTTCCTTAGGTCATTTTTTATGGCCCGGAAACATTTTAGGCGATCCGTGTCCGGGGGCCCTGCCCACTGGGATATAGCGCACGAAAATATGGGAATCATGCGGAATTCTAGCTTTTTGGCCATAGAACGCAATTAAACGAGGAACGATTATTGCGAGGCAATGAATATGGTTACTTAGGTTGTATTTGATGGCCCAAAAAAATTTTAGGCGACCCGGTTCTGGGTGCTCGACCCACTCGGAAGGCGTGGTCTATAGCACACGAAAATATGGGAATCGGGCAGAATTCTAGTTTTTTGGCCGTAAAACGCAAAGAAATGAAGAGCAGTCATGACGGGGCGGTGACTATGGTTCCTTAGGTCATATTTTATGGCCTGAAAATTTTTTAGGTGATCCGGTTCTGGGGGTCCGGGCCCACTCGGAAGGCGTGGGCTATGGCAGAAGAAAATTTGTGAATCGGGCGGAATTCTAGTTTTTTGGCCATAAAATACAAAAACATGAGGAGCAGTCATGACAGGGCAGTGACTATGGTTCCTTAGGTCGTATTTGTTGGCTCGAAAATTTTTTAAGCGATCCGCTTTTCTAGGGAGCCCGGGCTAACTCGGAAGGCGTGGGCTATAGCACATGAAACTATGGGAATCGGGAAGATTTCTAGTTTTTTGGCTGTAAGACGTAAAACAACAAGGAGCAGTTATGACAGGGTGATGACTATGGTTCCTTAGGTCGTATTTGATAGCCCAAAATTTTTTTAGGTGATCCGATGATGGGGGGCCCGGGCCCACTCCAAAGGTGTGGGCTATAGCACACGAAAATATGGGAATCTGGCGGAATTCTAGATTTTTGGCCGTAAGACGCAAGAAAACAAGGACCAGTCATGACTGGGCGGTGACTATGGTTCCTTAGGTCATATTTGATGGCTCGGAAAATTTTTAAGCAATCCGCTTTTCTAGGGGGCCGGGCCCACTCGGAAGACAGGAAAATATGGGAATCAGGCAGAATTCTAGTGTTTTGTCCGTAAAACTCAAATAAACGAGGAACGGTCAAGGAAGGGCGGTGACTATGGTTCCTTAGGTCGTATTTAATGGCCCGAAAAAATTTTAGGCGATCCGGTTCTGGGGGGCCCGACCCACTCGGAGGCGTGGGCTAAAGCACACGACAATATGGGAATCAGGTAGAATTCTAGTTTTTTGGCCAGTCATGATGGGGCAGTGACTATGGTTGCTTAGGTCATATTTAATGGCGCAAAAAATTTTTAGGCGATCCGATTCTGGGGAGCCCGGGCCGACTCGGAAGGCGTGGGCTATATCGCACACAAAAATATTGGAATCGGGCGGAATTCTAGTTTTTTTGCCTTAAAATGGAAAAGAACGAGGAACGGTCATGGCGGGGCAGCGACTATGATTCCTTAGGTCGTATTTGATGGCTCGGAAAAAGTTTAGGCGATTCAGTTTCGGGGGGCCCGAGCCCACTCGGAATGCGTGGGATACAGCACACGAAAATATGGAAATCGGGCGGAATTCTAGTTTTTGGACGTAAAATGCAAATAAATAAGGAACAGTCATTGCAGGGCGGTGACTATTTTTCCTTAGGTCATTTTTGATGGCCCGGAAACATTTTAGGTGATCCGTGTCTGGGGGCCCTGCCCACTGGGATGTAGCACACGAAAATATGGGAATCGGGCAGAATTCTAGTTTTTTGGCCATAAAATGCAAATAAACGAGGAACGGTCAAGGCAAGGTGATGAATATGGTTCCTTAGGTTGTATTTGATGGCCCGAAAAATTTTTAGGCGATCCGGTTCTTGGGGGCCCGACCCACTCGGAAGGCGTGGTCTATAGCACACGAAAATATGGGAATGGGGCAGAATTCTAGTTTTTTTGCAGTAAAACTCAAAGAAATGAGGAGTAGTCATGACGGGGTGGTGACTATGGTTCCTTAGGTCGTATTTGATGGCCCGAAAAAAAGTTAGGTGATCCGGTTCTGGGGGCACGAGCCCACTCGGAAGGCGTTGGCTATAGCACATGAAAATATGGGAATCGGGCGGAATTCTAGTTTTTTTGGCTGTAAAACACAAAAAACAAATAAGGAGCGATCATGGCGGGGGGTTGACTATGGTTCCTTAGGTCATTTTTGATGGCCCGAAAACATTTTAAGCGATCGGGCAAAAAATGTTGTGATGCCCACTGGGAGGTAGCACACGAAAATATGGGAATCGAGCGAAATTCTAGCTTTTTGGCCGTAAAACTCAAATAAACGCTGAATGGTTATGGCGAGGCGATGACTATGGTTCCTTAGGTGGTATTTGATTGCCCGAAAAATTTTTAGGCGACCCAGTTCTGGGGGGCTCCGAGCCTACCCGGAAGGCGTGGGCTATAGCACATGAAAATATGGGAATCGGCCGGAATTCTAGTTTTTTGGCCGTAAAACGCAAAACAATGAGGAACAGTCATGATGGGGCGGTGACTATGGTTCCTACTGTCATATTTGATGGCCCGGAAAATTTTTAAGCGATCCACTTTTCTAGGGGGCCCGGGCCCACTCGGAAGGCGTGGGCTATAGAACACGAAAATATGGGAATCAGGCGGAATTCTAGTTTTTTGTCCGTAAAACTCAAATAAACGAGGAACGGTCAAGAAAGGGCGGTGACTATGGTTCCTTAGGTCATATTTGATGGCCCGAGAAAATTTTAGGCGATCCGGTTCTGGGGGACCAGACCCACTCGGAGGCGTGGGCTATAGCACACGACAATATGGGAATCAGGTAGAATTCTAGTTTTTTGGCCGTAAAACGCAAAAACAAAAATGGAGTAGTCATGACGGGGCAGTGACTATGGTTGCTTAGTTCGTATTTAATGGCCCGAAAAAATTTTAGGCGATCCGATTCGGAGGAGCTCGGGCCCACTCGGAAGGCGTGGGCTATATCGCACACAAAAATATTGGAATCAGGCGGAATTCAAGTTTTTTTGCCTTAAAATGCAAAAAGACGAGGAACGGTCATGGCGGGGTAGTGACTATAATTCCTTAGGTCGTATTTGACGGCTCGGAAAAAGTTTAGGCGATTCGGTTTCGGGGGGCCCGAGCCCACTCGAAATGCGTGGGATATAGCACACGAAAATATGGGAATCGGGCGGAATTCTAGTTTTTTGGCCGTAAAACGCAAATAAACGAGGAACGGTCATTGCGGGGCAGTGACTATTGTTCCTTAGGTCATTTTTGATAGTCCGGAAACATTTTAGGTGATCCGTGTCCGGGGGCCCTGCCCACTGGGATGTAGCACACGAAAATATGATAATCGGGCAGAATTCTAGTTTTTTGGCAATAAAACGCAAATAAACGAGGAACGCTCGTGGCAAGGTGATGAATATGGTTCCTTAGGTCGTATTTGATGGCTCGGGAAAATTTTAGGCGATCCGGTTCTTGGGGGGCCAGACCCACTTGGAGGCGTGGGCTATAGCACACGACAATATCTAAATCAGGTAGAATTCTAGTTTTTTGGCCGTAAAACGCAAAAAGAAATGGAGTAGTCATGACGGGGCAGTGACTATGGTTGCTTAGGTCATATTTAATGGCCCGAGCGATCCGATTCTGGGGAGCCCGGGCCCACTCGGAAGGCGTGGGCTATATAGCACATAAAAATATTGGAATCAGGCGGAATTCTAGTTTTTTTGCCTTAAAATGCAAAAACACGAGGAACGGTCATGGTGAGGTAGTGACTATGATTCCTTAGGTCGTATTTGATTGCTCGGAAAAAGTTTAGGCGATTCGGTTTCGGGGGGCCCGAGCCCACTCGGAATGCGTGGGATATAGCACACGAAAATATGTGAATCAGGCAGAATTCTAGTTTTTTTGCCGTAAAACGCAAATAAACGAGGAACGGTCATTGCGGGGCGGTGACTATTGTTCCTTAGGTCATTTTTGATGGCCCGGCCAAGATTTCTAGTTTTTTAGCCGTAAGACGCAAAACAACAAGGAGCAGTCATGACAGGGTAATGACTATAGTTCCTTAGGTCGTATTTGATGGCCCGAAAAAATTTTAGGCGATCCGATGATGGGGGGCCCGGGCCCACTCGGAAGGCGTGGGTTATAGCACACGAAAATATGGGAATCAGGCGGAATTCTAGTTCTTTGGCTGTAAGACGCAAAAAAACAAGGAGCAGTCATGACAGGGTGGTGACTATGGTTCCTTAGGTCATATTTGATGGCCTAAAAAAAATTTAGGCGATCCGATGATGGGGGGCCCGGGCCCACTCAGAAGGCGTGGGCTATAGCACATGAAAATAAGGGAATCAGGCGGAATTCTAGTTGTTTGTCCGTAAAACTAAAATAAACGAGGAACGATCATAGAGGGGCAGTGACTATGGTTACTTAGGTTGTATTTTATGGCCCGGAAATTTTTAGGCGATCCGGTTCTGGGGGGCCCGACCCACTCGAAAAGTGTGGGCTAAAGCACAAGAAAATATGGGAATCGGGCAGAATTCTAGTGTTTTGGCCATAAAACGCAAAACAATGAGGAGCAGTCATGACGAGGTGGTGACTATGGTTCCTTAGGTCGTATTTGATGGCCCGAAAATTTTTTAAGCGATCCGCTTTTCTAGGGTCCCGGGCCCACTCGGAAGGCGTGGGCTATAGCACACGACAATATGGGAATCAGGTAGAATTGTAGTTTTTTGGCCGTAAAAAGCAAAAACAAACATGGTGTATTCATGATAGGGCAGTGACTATGGTTCCTTAGGTCATATTTAATGGCCCGAAAAAAGTTTGGCTATCCAATTCTGGGGAGTCCAGGCCCGCTCAGAAGGCGTGGGCTATATAGCATACAAAAATATGGGAAACGGGCGGAATTCTAGTTTTTTTGCCTTCAAATGCAAAAAACCAAGGAACGGTCATGGTGGGCCAGTGATTATGATTCCTTAGGTCGTATTTGATGGCTTGGAAAAAGTTTAGGTGATTTGGTTCCGGGGGGCCTGAGCCCACTCAGAAAGCGTGGGATATAGCACAAAACAATATGGGAATAGGGCAGAATTCTAGTTTTTTGGCCATAAAACGCAAATAAATGAAGAACGGTCATGGAAGGGCGGTGAATAAGGTTCCTTAGGTTGTATTTGATGCCCGGAAATATTTTAGGCGATCCGGTTCTTGGGGGCCCGACCCACTCGGAAGGCATAGGCTATAGCACACGAAAAATGCAAAAACATGAGGAGCATTCTAGGTTCTTGGGGGCAGAATTCTAGGTTTTTGGCCGTAAAATGCAAAAACATGAGGAGCATGCATGACGGGGCTTTGATTATGGTTCCTTAGGTCGTATTTGATGGCCCGGAAAATTTTTAGGTGATTTAGTACCGGGGGCCCAGGCCCACTCGGAATGCGTGGGCTAGCACACGAAAATATGGGAATCAGGCGAAATTCTAGTTTTTTGGCCGTAAAATGCTAAAAACAATGAGGTGCGGTCATGGGAGGGCGGTGATTATGCTTCCTTAAGTCGTATTTGATGGCCTGGAAAAATCTTAGGCGATCGGGGTCCGGGGAGCTCGGGAACACTCGGAAGGCGTGGGCTATAGCACATGAAAATAAGGGAATCAGGCGGAATTCAAGTTTTTTATCCATAAAACGCAAAACAATGAGGAACAGTCATGACGGGGCGGTGACTATAGTTCCTTAGGTCGTATTTTATTGCCCGGAAACTTTTTAAGAGATTCACTTTTCTAGGGGCCCGGGCCCATTCGAAAGGCGTGGGCTATAACACACGGAAATATGGGAATCAGGCAAAATTCTAGTTTTTTGGCCGTAAGACGCAAAACAACGAGGAGCAGTCATGACAGAGTGGTGACTATGGTTTCTTAGGTCATATTTGATGGCCCAAAATAACTTTAGGCGATCCGATGATGGGGGCCCCTGGCCCACTCGGAAGGCGTGGGCTATAGCACACGAAAATATGGGAATCAAGTAGAATTGTAGTTTTTTGGCCGTAAAACGCAAAAAACACATGGAGTATTCATGACGGGGCAGTGACTATGGATCCTTAGGTCGTATTTGATGGACCGAAATTTTTTTAGGCGATCCGATTCTGGGGAGTCCGGGCCCACTCGGAAGGCGTGGGCTATATAACACACAAAAATATGGGAATCGGGCGGAATTCTAGTTTTTTTGCCTTAAAATACAAAAAACCGAGGAACGGTCATGGCTGGGAAGTGACTATGATTCCTTAGGTCGTATTTGATGGCTCGGAAAAAGTTTAGGCGATTCGGTTTCGGGGGGCCAGAGCCCACTCGGAATGCGTGGGATATATCAAACGAAAATATGGGAATCAGACGGAATTCTAGTTTTTTGGCCGTAAAATGCAAAAAAACGAGGAGCATGCATGACGGGGCATTTATTATGGTTACTTAGGTCGTATTTGATGGCCCGAAATATTTTTAGGTGATTTATTACCGGGGGCCCGGGCCCACTCGGAATGCGTGGCCTAGTACATGAAAATATGGGAATCAGGCAGAATTCTAGTTTTTTGGCGGTAAAATGCAAAAACAAAATGAGGAGAGGTCATGGGAGAGCGGTGACTATGGTTCCTTAAGTTGTATTTGATGGCCTGATAAAACTTTAGGCGATCGGGGTCCGAGGGGCCCGAGCCCACTCGGAAGGCATGGGCTATAGCACATGAAATTATGGGAATCGGGCGGAATTCTAGTTTTTTTGCCTTAAAATACAAAAAACCGAGGAACGGTCATGGCGGGGAAGTGACTATGATTCCTTAGGTCGTATTTGATGGCTCGAAAAAAGTTTAGGCGATTCGGTTCCGGGGGTCCAGAGCCCACTCGGAATGCGTGGGATATATCAAACGAAAATATGGGAATCAGACGGAATTCTAGTTTTTTGGCCGTAAAATGCAAAAAAATGAGGAGCATGCATGACAGGGCATTTATTATGGTTACTTAGGTCGTATTTGATGGCCCGAAAAGTTTTTAGGCGATTTATTACCGGGGGCCCGGGCCCACTCGGAATGCATGGCCTAGTACATGAAAATATGGGAATCAGGCGGAATTCTAGTTTTTTGGCCGTAAAATGCAAAACAAACGAGGAGAGGTCATGGGAGGGCGGTGACTATGGTTCCTTAAGTTGTATTTGATGGCCTGAAAAAACTTTAGGCGATCGGGGTCCGAGGGGCCCGGGCCCACTCGGAAGGCATGGGCTATAGCACATGAAATTATGGGAATCAGGCGGAATTCTAGTTTTTTGGCTGTAAAATGCAAAAAAAGGAGGAAAGGTCATGGAGGGGCGGTGACTATTTTTCCTTAGGTCGTTTTTGATGGCCCGGAAACATTTTAGGCGATCCGTGTCAGGGGGCCCTGCCCACTGGGAAGTAGCATGCGAAACTATGGGAATCGAGCGGAATTCTAGATTTTTGGCCGTAACACGCAATTAAACGAGGAACGGTTATGGCGAGGCGATGACTATGGTTCCTTAGGTTGTATTTGATGGCCCAAAAAATTTTTAGGCGACCCGGTTCTGGGGGGCCCGACCCACTCGGAAGGCGTGGTCTATAGCACACGAAAATATGGGAATCGGGCAGAATTCTAGTTTTTTGGCCGTAAAACACACAGAAATGAGGAGCAGTCATGATGGGGCAGTGACTATGGTTCCTTAGGTCGTATTTGATGGCCCAAAAGTTTTTAGGTGATCCGGTTCTGGGGGGCCCGGGCCCACTCGGAAGGCGTGGGCTATAGCACAAGAAAATATGTGAATCGAGCGGAATTCTAGTTTTTTATCCATAACACGCATAACAATGAGGAACGGTCATGATGGGGCGGTGACTATGGTTCCTTAGGTCATATTTGATTGCCTGGAAAATTTTTAAGCGATCCGCTTTTCTAGGGGGCCCGGGCCCACTCGGAAACGTGCAGAATTCTAGTTTTTTGGCCGTAAGACGCAAAATAATGAGGAGCAGTCATGACAGATTGGTGACTATGGTTCCTTAGGTCGTATTTGATGGCCCAAATTTTTTTTAGGCGATCCGATGATGGGGGGCCGGGCCCACTCACACGAAAATATGGGAATCGGGCAGAATTCTAGTTTTTTGGACGTAAAACACAAATAAACGAGGAACGGTCATAGAGGGGCGGTGACTATGGTTCCTTAGGTCGTATTTGATAGCTCAAAAAAAAATTAGGAAATCCGGTTCTAGGGAGCTCGACCCACTCGGAAGGCGTGGGCTATAGCACACGAAAATATGAGAATCAGGCGGAATTCTAGTTTTTTGGCCGTAAAACGCAAAGAAATGAGGAGCAATCATGACGGGGCGGTGACTATGGTTCCTTAGGTCATATTTGATTGCTCATAAAAATTTTAGGCGATCTGGTTCTAGGGGGACCGGGCCCACTCGGAAGGCGTGGGCTATATAGCACACGAAAGTTTGGGAATCGGGCGGAATTCTAGTTTTTTGGACGTAAAATGCAAAACAACAAGGAGCAGTCATGACAGGGCATTGACTATGGTTCCTTAGGTCGTATTTTATGGCCCGAAAAAAATATAGATGACCCGGGTCTGGGGGGCCCGGGCCCACTCGGTATGCGTGGGCTATAGCACACGAAAATATGATAATTGGGCAGAATTCAAGTTTTTTGGCCGTAAAATGCAAAACAACGAGGAGCATACATGACGGGGCACTATGGTGCCTTAGGTCGTATATGATGGCCCGGAAAAATTTTAGGCGATTTAGTTCCAGGGGGCCCAGGCCCACTCGGAAGGCGTGGGTTATAACATATGAAAATATGGGAATCGGGCGGAATTCTAATTTTTTGGCCGTAAAACGCAAAAAACAAATGAGGAGCGGTCATGGAGGGGCGGTGACTATGGTTTCTTAAGTCGTATTTGATGGCCAGGAAAACTTTTAGGCGATCGGGGTCCGGGGGACGGGCCCATTCGGAAGGCGTGGGCTATAGCACATGAAAATATGGGAATCAGGCGGAATTCTAGTTTTTTGGCCGTAAAACACAATAAAACGAGGAAAGGTCATGGCGGGGCGGTGACTATTTTTCCTTAGGTCGGTTTTGATGGCCCAAAAATATATTAGGCGATCCGTGTCCGGGGGCCCTACCCACTGGGATGTAGCACACGAAAATATGAGAATCGGGCGAAATTCTAGTTGTTTCGCCATAAAACGCAAATAAACGAGGAACGATCATGGTGAGGCGATGTATATGGATCCTTAGGTTGTATTTGATGGCCCGAAAACTTTTTTGGCGATCCAGTTCTAGGGGGCCCGACCTACTCGGAAGGCATGGTCTATAGCACACGAATATATGGGAATCGAGCAGAATTCTAGTTTTTTGGCCGTAAAACGCAAAACAATGAGGAGCAGTCATGACGGGGCGGTGACTATGGTTCCTTAGGTCATATTTGATGGCCCAAAATATATTTAGGCGATCCGGTACTGGGGGTCCGGGCCCACTCAGAAGGCGTGGGCTATGGTACAAGAAAATATGTTAATCGGGCGGAATTCTAGTTTTTTTGGCCATAAAACACAAAAAAATGAAGAGGAGTCATGACGGGGTGGTGACTATGGTTCATTAGGTCATATTTGATTTCCCGAAAATTTTTTAGGAGATCCTATGATAGGGGGCCCGGGCCCACTCGAAAGGCGTGGGAGCACACGAAAATATGGGAACCGGGCGGAATTCTAGTTTTTTGGCCGTAATACGCATAAAAACAAGGAGCAGTCATGACAGGGTGGTGACTATGGTTCCTTAGGTCATATTTGATGGCCCGAAAAAATTTTAGGCGATCCGATTATGTGGCGTGGGCTATATAGCACACGAAAATATGGGAATCGAGCGGAATTCTAGTTGTTTTACCTTAAAATGCAAAAATATGAGGAACGGTAATGGAGGGGCAGTGACTATAATTCCTTAGGTCGTATTTGATGGCTCGGAAAATTTTTAGGTGATTCGGTTCCGGGGGGCCCGAGCCCACTCAGAATGCGTGGGATATAGCACATGAAAATATGGGAATCGGGCAAAATTCTAGTTTTTTGTCGTAAAATGCAAATAAACGAGGAACAGTCATGGCGGGGCAGTGACTATGGTTCCTTAGGTTGTATTTGATGGCCTGGAAAATTTTTAGGCGATCCGGTTCAGGGGCCCCGACCCACTCGAAAGGCATGGGCTATAGCACCCTAAAATATGGGAATCGGGCACAATTCCAGTTTTTTGGCCGTTAAATGCAAAACAACGAGGAGCATGCATGTCGGGGCGTTGATTATGGTTCCTTAGGTCATATTTGATGGCCCGAAAAAAGTTTAGGCGATCCTATGATTGGGGGCCCGGGCCCACTCGGAAGGCATGGGTTATAGCACAGGAAAATATGGGAATCGGGCGAAATTCTAGTTTTTTTGCCGTAAGACGCAAAAAAACAAGGAGCAGTCATGACAGGGTGGTGACTATGGTTCATTAGGTCGTATTTGATAGCCTGAAAAATTTTTAGGCGATACGATGATGGGTGGCCCGGGCTCACTCGGAAGGCGTGGGCTATAGCACAAGAAAATATGTGAATCGGGCGAAATTCTAGTTTTTTATCCATAAAACGCAACACAATGAGGAACAGTCATGACGGGGCGGTGACTATGGTTCCTTAGGTCGTATTTGATTGCCTGGAAAATTTTTAAGCGATCCGCTTTTCTAGGGGGCCTGGGCCCACTCGGAAACGGGCAGAATTCTAGTTTTTTGGCCGTAAGATGCAAAACAATGAGGAGCAGTCATGACAGAGTGGCGATCCGATGATGGGGGGCCGGGCCCACTCAGAAGGCGTGGGCTATAGCACACGAAAATATGGGAATCGGGCAGAATTCTAGTTTTTTGGACGAAAAACACAAATAAACGAGGAACGGTCATAGAGGGGCGGTGACTAAGTTCCTTAGGTCGTATTTGATGGCTCGAAAAAAATTAGGAAATCCGGTTCTGGGGAGCCCGACCCACTCGGAAGGCGTGGGCTATTGCACACGAAAATATGAGAATTAGGCGGAATTCTAGTTTTTTCGCCGTAAAACACAAAGAAATGAGGAGCAATCATGACGGGGCGGTGACTATGGTTCCTTAGGTCGTATTTGATGGCTCATAAAAATTTTAGGCGATCCGGTTCTGGGGGGACCGGGCCCACTCGGAAGGCGTGGGCTATATAGCACACGAAAGTTTTGGAATCGGGCGAAATTCTAATTTTTTGGACGTAAAATGCAAAACAACAAGGAGCAGTCATGACAGGTCATTGACTATGGTTCCTTAGGTCGTATTTTATGGCCCGAAAAAAATATAGATGACCCGGGTCTGGGGGGCCCGAGCCCACTCGGTATGCGTGGGCTATAGCACACGAAAATATGATAATTGGGCAGAATTCAAGTTTTTTGGCCGTAAAATGCAAAAAAACGAGGAGCATGCATGACGGGGCGTTGACTATGGTGCCTTAGGTCGTATTTGATGGCCTGGAAAAATTTTAGGCAATTCAGTTCTGGGGGGCCCAGGCCCACTCGAAAGGTGTGGGCTATAGCACATGAAAATATGGGAATCGGGCGGAATTCTAGTTTTTTGGCCGTAAAATGCAAAAAACAAATGAGGAGCGGTCATGGAGGGGCGGTGACTATGGTTCCTTAAGTCATATTTGATGGCCTGGAAAACCTTTAGGCGATCGGGGTCCGGGGGGCCGGGCCCATTCGGAAGGCGTGGGCTATAGCACATGAAAATATGGGAATCAGACGGAATTCTAGTTTTTTGGCCGTAAAACACAATAAAACGAGGAAAGGTCATGGCGGGGCGGTGACTATTTTTTCCTTAGGTCGGTTTTGATGGCCCGAAAATATATTAGGCGATCCGTGTCCGAGGGCCCTACCCAATGGGATGTAGCACACGATAATATGGGAATCGGGCGAAATTCTAGTTTTTTGGCCATAAAACGCAAATAAACGAGGAACGGTCGTGGCGAGGTGATGAATATGGATCCTTAGGTTGTATTTGATGGCCCGAAAAATTATTTAGGCGATCCGGTTCTGGGGGGCACGACCTACTCGGAAGGCGTGGTCTATAGCACACGAAAATATGGGAATCGGGCAGAATTCTAGTTTTTTGGCCGTAAAACGCAAAGAAATGAGGAGCAGTCATGACGGGGCGGTGACTATGGTTCTTAGGTCATATTTTATGGCCTGAAATATTTTTAGGATATCCGGTACTGGGGGTCCGGGCCCACTCGGAAGGCGTGGGCTATGGTACAAGAAAATATGTCAATCGGGCGGAATTCTATTTTTTTGGCCATAAAATGCAAAACAATGAAGAGGAGTCATGATGGGGTGGTGACTATGGTTGCTTAGGTCATATTTTATTTCCTAAAATGTTTTTAGGAGATCCTATGATAAGGGGCCCGGTCCCACTCGGAAGGCGTGGGAGAACACGAAAATATGGGAACCGGGCGGAATTCAAGTTTTTTGGCCGTAAGACGGAAAAAAACAAGAAGCAGTCATGACAGGGTGGTGACTATGGTTCCTTAGGTCGTATTTGATGTCCTGAAAAATTTTTAGGCGATCCGATGATGGGGGGCCCGGGCCCACTCGGAAGGCGTGGGCTATAGCACACGAAAATATGGGAATCGGGCAGAATTCTAGTTTTTTGCCGGGTAAATCTCAATTAAACGAGGAACGGTCATGGAGGGGTGGTGACTATGGTTCCTTAGGTCATATTTGATGGCCCGGAAAAATTTTAGGCGATCCGCTTCTGGAGGGCCCGACCCACTCGAAAGGCGTGGGCTATAGCACACAAAAATGTGGGAATCGGGTAGAATTCTAGTTTTTTGGCCATTAAACGAAAAACAATGAGGAGCAGTCATGACGGGGCGGTGAATATGGTTCCTTTGTTTGTATTTGATGGCCTAAAAATATTTTAGGCGATCCGCTTTTCTAGGGGGGTCGGGCCCACTCGGAAGGCGTGGGCTATAGCACACGACAATATGGGAATCAGGTAGAATTCTAGTTTTTTGGCCGTAAAATGCAAAACAAACATGGAGTAGTAATGACGGGGCATTGACTATGGTTCCTTAGGTCGTATTTGATGGCCCGAAAAAATTTTAGGCGATCCGATTCTGTGGCGTGGGCTATATAGCACACGAAAATATGGGAATCGGGCGAAATTCTAGTTTGTTTTACCTTAAAATGCAAAAAAATGAGGAACGGTCATGGAGGTGCAGGGACTATGATTCCTTAGGTCGTATTTGAGGGCTCGGAAAAGGTTTAGGAGATTCGGTTCCGGGGGGCCCGAGCCCACTCGGAATGCGTGGGATATAGCACACGAAAATATGGGAATCGGGCGAAATTCTAGTTTTTTGACGTAAAACACAAATAAATGAGGAACAGTCATAGAGGGGCGGTGAATATGGTTCCTTTGGTTGTATTTGATGGGCCGGAAAATTTTTAGGCGATCCGGTTCAGGGGGGCCCGACCCACTCGAAAGGCATGGGCTATAGCACCCGAAAATATGGGAATCGGGGACAATTCCAGTTTTTTGGCCGTTAAATGCAAAACAACGAGGAGCATGCATGACGGGGCATTGATTATGGTTCCTTAGGTCGTATTTGATGGCCCGGAAAAATTTTAGGCGATCCTATGATGGGGGCCCGGGCCCACTCGGAAGGCGTGGGCTATAGCACACGGAAATATGGGAATCGGGCGGAATTCTAGTTTTTTGGCCGTAAGACGCAAAAAAACAAGGAGCAGTCATGACAGGGTGGTGACTATGGTTCATTAGGTCGTATTTGATAGCCTGAAAAATTTTTAGGCAATCCGATGATGGGAGGCCCGGGCCCACTCGGAAGGCGTGGGCTATAGCACAATAAAATATGGGAATCGGGCGGAATTCTAGTTTTTTGGCCGTAAGACACAAAAAAATAAGGAGCAGTCATGACAGGGTGGTGACTATGGTTCATTAGGTCATATTTGATAGCCTGAAAAATTTTTTGGCGATCCGATGATGGGAGGCCTGGGCCCACTCGGAAGGCGTGGGCTATAGCACAAGAAAATATGTGAATCGGGCGGAATTCTAGTTTTTTATCCATAAAATGCAAAACAATGAGGAACAGTCATGATGGGGCGGTGACTATGGTTCCTTAGGTCATATTTGATTGCGCGGAAAATTTTTAAGCGATCCGCTTTTCTAGGGGGCCCGGGCCTACTCGGAAACGGGCAGAATTCTAGTTTTTTGGCCGTAAGACGAAAAACAATGAGGAGCAGTCATGACAGAGTGGTGAATATGGTTCCTTAGGTCATATTTGATGGCCCAAAATTTTTTTAGGTGATCCGATGATGGGGGGCCGGGCCCACTCAGAAGGCGTGGGCTATAGCACACGAAAATATGGGAATCGGGCAGAATTCTAGTTTTTTGGACGTAAAACACAAATAAACGAGGAACAGTCATGGCAGAGCGGTGACTATGGTTCCTTAGGTTATATTTGATAGCCCAGAAAATTTTTAGGCAATCCGGTTCAGGGGGGGCCGACCCACTCGAAAGGCATGGGCTATAGCACCCGAAAATATGGGAATCGGGCACAATTCCAGTTTTTTAGCCCTTAAATGCAAAACAACGAGGAGCATGCACGACGGGCCATTGATTATGGTTCATTAGGTTGTATTTGATGGCCCAGAAATATTTTAGGCGATCCTATGATGGGGGGCCCGGGCCCACTAGGCAGGCATGGGCTATAGCACACTAAAATATGAGAATCGGGCGGAATTCTAGTTTTTTGGCCGTAAGACGCAAAAAAACAAGAAGCAGTCATGACAGGGTGGTGACTATGGTTCATTAGGTCGTATTTGATAGCCTGAAAATTTTTTAGGCGATCCGATGATGGGAGGCCCGGGCCCACTCGAAAGGCGTGGGCTATAACACAAGAAAATATGTGAATCGGGCGGAATTCTAGTTTTTAATCCATAAAACGCAAAATAATGAGGAACAATTATGACGGGGCGATGAATATGGTTCCTTAGGTTGTATTTGATTGCCTGGAAAATTTTTAAGCGATCCGCTTTTCTAGGGGGCCCGGGCCCACTCAGAAACGGGCAGAATTCTAGTTTTTTGGCCGTAAGACGCAAAATAATGAGGAGCAGTCATGACAGATTGGTGGCTATGGTTCCTTAGGTCGTATTTGATGGCCTAAAAAGTTTTTAGGCGATCCGATGATGGGGGGCCGGGCCCACTCAGAAGGCGTGGGCTATAGCACACGAAAATATGGGAATCGGGCAGAATTCTAGTTTTTTGGACGTAAAACACAAATAAATGAGGAACGGTCATAGAGGGGCGGTGACTATGGTTCCTTAGGTCGTATTTGATGGCTTGAAAAAAAAATTAGGAAATCCGGTTCTGGGGAGCTCGACCCACTCGGAAGGCGTGGGCTATAGCACACGAAAATATGAGAATCAGGCGGAATTCTAGTTTTTTGGCCGTAAAGCGGAAAGAAATGAGGAGCAATCATGACGGGGCGGTGACTATGGTTCCTTAGGTCATATTTGATGGCTCATAAAAATTTTAGGCGATCCGGTTCTGGGGGGACCGGGCCCACTCGTAAGGCGTGGGCTAAATAGCACACGAAAGTTTGGGAGTCGGGCGAAATTCTAGTTTTTTGGACGTAAAATGCAAAACAACAAGGAGCAGTCATGACAGGGCATTGACTATGGTTCCTTAGGTCGTATTTTATGGCCCGAAAAAAATATAGATGACCCGGGTCTAGGGGGCCCGGGCCCACTCGGTATGCGTGGGCTATAGCACACGAAAATATGATAATTGGGCAGAATTCAAGTTTTTTGGCCGTAAAATGCAAAACAACGAGGAGCAAACATGATGGGGCGTTGACTATGGTGCCTTAGGTCGTATTTGATGGCCCGGAAAAATTTTAGGCGATTCAGTTCCGGGGGGCCCAGGCCCACTCGGAAGGCGTGGGCTATAGCATATGAAAATATGGGAATCGGGCGGAATTTTAGTTTTTTGGCCCTAAAACGCAAAAAAAAAAATGAGGAGCGGTCATGGAGAGGCGGTGACTATGGTTCCTTAAGTCGTATTTGATAGCCTGGAAAAATTTTTGGCGATCGGGGTCCGGGGGGCCGGACCCATTCGGAAGGCGTGGGCTATAGCACATGAAAATATGAGAATCAAGTGGAATTCTAGTTTTTTGGCCGTAAAACACAATAAAACGAGGAAAGGTCATGGTGGGGCGGTGACCATTTTTCCTTAGATCATTTTTTATGGCCCAAAAATATATTAGGCGATCCGTGTCCGGGGGCCCTACCCACTGGGATGTAGCACACGAAAATATGGGAATCGGGCGGAATTCTAGTTTTTTGGCCATAAAACGCAAATAAACGAGGAACGGTCGTGGCGAGGCGATGAATATGGATCCTTAGAATGTATTTGATGGCCCGAAAAATTTTTAGGCAATCCGGTTCTGGGGGGCTCGACCTACCCGGAAGGCGTGGTCTATAGCACACGAAAATATGGGAATCGGGCAGAATTCTAGTTTTTTGGCCGTAAAAAGCAAAGAAATGAGGAGCAGTCATGACGGGGCGGTGACTATGGTTCCTTAGGTCATATTTGATGACCCGAAATATTTTTAGGTGATCCGGTACTGGGGTCCGGGCCCATTTGGAAGGCGTGGGCTATGGTACAAGAAAATATATGAATCGGGCGGAATTCTAATTTTTTTGGCCATAAAGCGCAAAAAAATGAAGAGGAGTCATGAAGGGGTGGTGACTATGGTTCCTTAGGTCATATTTGATTGCCTGAAAAAGTTTTAGGCGATTCGATGATGGGGGGCCCGGGCCCACTCGGAAGGCGTGGGCTATAGCACACGAAAATATGGGAATCGGGGAGAATTCTAGTTTTTTGCCGGGTAAAACTCAATTAAACGAGGAACGGTCATGGAGGGGCGGTGACTATGGTTCCTTAGGTTGTATTTGATGGCCCGAAAAAGTTTTAGGCGATCCGCTTCTGGAGGGCCCGACCCACTCGGAAGGCGTGGGCTATAGCACACAAAAATATGGGAATCGGGAAGAATTCTAGTTTTTTGGCCATAAAACGAAAAACAATGAGGAGCAGACATGACGGGGTGGTGACTATGGTTCCTTTGTTCGTATTTGATGGCCCGAAAATATTTTAGGTGATTCGCTTTTCTAGGGGGGTCGGGCTCACTCGGAAGACGTGGGCTATAGCACACGACAATATGGGAATGAGGTAGAATTCTAGTTTTTCGGCCGTAAAATGCAAAAAAAAAAACATGGAGTAGTAATGACGGGGCAGTGACTATCGTTCCTTAGGTCGTATTTGATGGCCCGAAAAAATTTTAGGCGATCCGATTCTGTGGCGTGGGCTATATAGCACACGAAAATATGGAAATCGGGCGGAATTCTAGTTTTTTTACCTTAAAATGCAAAAAACATGAGGAACGGTCATGGAGGGGAAGTGACTATGATTCCTTAGGTCGTATTTGATGGCTCGGAAAAATTTTAGGCGATTCGGTTCCGGGGGGCCCAAGCTCACTCGGAATGCGTGGCATATAGTACACGAAAATATGGGAATCGGGCGAAATTCTAATTTTTTGCCGTAAAATGCAAATACACGAGGAACGGTCATGGTGGGGGTGGTGACTATGGTTCCTGATGTTTGGCATATTTCGATATGTGTTGATGTTACTTTACCCATGTTTTAACCGCTTCTTGATGTTATTTGATCTTTAAAATGCCCAACATGGTTTAATTATTGGTTTTATGACTAATTGAGTTGTGTGTGGTGAATTAGGGTGTTTGGAGTGCAAAAATATGAAGAAAAGGTGCTCTAGGTAGAGGAAGAGAGATTGGATGCGTCGCATCCAATCTAGAAAAAGATCAGTTCGCGCACCCTTAGCAGTGAAGTCAGCCCATAGCATCCACCATAGCATCCGCACCTGGGCAAAGCTGAGATGGAGGGACAAGGTGGATGCGTCGCATCCACCTTCGCAGGCAAAATTGAAATGGAGGACGAGGTGGATGCGTCGCATCCACCTTAGCATCAATCCCTGAAGCCGATTTGGACTAGGAATAGGAGAGCTTTGGCCCACGACTTTTGTACGCAATATATAAGCCAAAAACGCCTCCTTTAGGTTATCTAACATATTGGGGAGAGGGAAAAAGCCACAAAAAAGCTGTGGAGGCCGGAATTCATCAAGTTTCATCTTTCTCCCACCAAACTTAGTAATTTTTATGTTTCTTTATATGATTTGTTGTTTGGCTACCATGTCTATATGGAGCTAAACTTCACGTTCTAGGGTTGTGGTTCTTTCATGACTATTGTTATTCGGATATTGATTTTGACTTCTTGATTTATCATATTAGTTTATTTATTCAATCTTGCGCTTAATTATTTAATTGCTTGATCACCAATTGAATACTATCTACGAATCTAGAATTGAACTCGAAAGTGGGAATTCTATATTGCATATAGGATTGAGTAGGGCAAGTTCTTGAACTCGGGCATCGGGGGACGGATTCGTGGTTAGGATAGACATATACCTAATTGCCTTGCGTGGTTGATTTACAGGAATTATACATGCGTTCTTGTTGATTCTAACTCCATAGACATATAGGCGTTAGGTTAGCTTGAATAGGCGAGTAAGAACTCGACAGATTCTTATGAGCATTAACCCTGTCAACCAATAAGCTAGATAAATTAGTCGGTCAATTCAATTGAAGAATACAATAGGATTGTTAGATAGCCCATAACCCTAGATCGTTTTCATTACATTGATATCATTAAAATCTGCTCTTTCTCTGTTCAAAGTTTATTATTTATATTTTTCTTATTTAATTAGTTTAGAATAAAATATTTTTAGATTTAATTCTTGTTTAGATAATTGGGATAGTCTAATTTAGTTAATAGTTAATCATAAGTCCTCGTGGGTTCGACATCCGACTTTTAGTCACTTTATTACTTTACGACCGCGTATACTTGCGTGAGTGTGTTTGGTCGCAACAAGTTTTTGGCGCCGTTGCCGGGGACTTAGAAATTTGCTATTTTTCTAGATTAGACATTTTTTTTATCTATTCATTTTTTATTATTATTATTTTATTTTAGTTAGTATTTTTTATTTATTTTAGCATGGCATCTTGGAATAAAAATTGTTTGAATGATGGTTATTCTTATTTTGATGATCCTTGTCCATATTGTGGAGGACCCCACTGGTGGAAAAATTGTCAGAATGTTCCCAGGAGCGAGTTGTGCGCACAATCTCAATCCTTTGAGTGGAATATTTGTAATATGTGTGGTGGTCAAGATGGCCATTGGGATGGTTGTCCTAATTTTGTTCATCCTTCTCTGAGCCCTTATTATGATCTTTCTAATGATATTTCTGAGTTTGATAGGGGCAATGAAGTGCAGGATATGGAGCCTGATGCATATATTAGGGATATTCTGAGGCATGTAGCAGAGCAACAGGATGAACTCAAAAAAGATATGAAAAGAATGAGGGCAGCAATCACAAGAATGAAGGCCAATATGGAAGAATTGAATGAAGAGAGCGAGTACCAGCAAGAGAAAATTTTTGAAAAAGAGGAGATTTTGAGCCAAACTTGGCTGGCAGAACAGGCTGAAAAGTTAGAAATATATGAAGCTCAACATGAGGAACTTACTGATGGGATGAGACACTTTATAGAGGGAAGATCTAAACTGGGACAAGGGATCTATAAATTTGTCACTACTATTCACGACTTGCAAGATAAATTAAATGCAAAGGTTGTTGCGTCTATCGCCCAACAAAATAGTAATGAGTTGTCAGAAGCTGAAAAGGAGCTTATACGCCAAATTGAGGAGCTAAAAGTGGAGAGCCAATCATTCGAGCATATTTCTGTTGATGATGCCCATGTTGAGAAAAGTACACTAGAGCCATGCGAGGTAGCAGATAATGTTATATTTGAAGACTCTAATGTGTGCACATATGAGGATATAAATAGTAATACAATTCTAAAGTTGGGGCGTGTTGGTCCTCATTCTAAACATTTTTCGACATTGTATTTGGATGATGACATGGAAATCGAGTCATCTAAGCCTTTGGAGGAGTCAATGGAAGAGGAACATGATGCCTATATTCTTGAATTTGTCATGCCAAAAAGCAAAAAATACATTCCTCATCTAAAGGCCGAGAAGTGTAGAGTGAAAAATTTATTACTTGGCCTGGTTATCTTTGTAGCCCCACCACTGGAGCATAGCCGCAAACTGGATACCATGTTAGGGGCTCAATTCATAAGTTCGAGGTGGAGGCAAAAAGTGGTTCACGTCGTGCCGCTACGTTAAATCAGGCGCTTGTTGGGAGGCAACCCAGCGTTACTGCTTTCTTTTATTTTTGTTCACTTTTTATTTTATTTTATTTTTATTATTTTGTAGTATTTATTTTTGTTTTGTAGGATTATGAGCATAGGAAGCAAAGCCATTAGAAGAGTGCAAAAGCGAGCTAGATGGTGAGGACTAAGTGTGGGGTGCCCACACAAAGGACGATGCCTGGGGAAGTCTGAGTACCTCGTGAGCCGCTATTGCTTCGGCCTTTGGCCTACCAGGGAGTCTCGTTTACCCTCTTATTATTTATAGTGTGCATTGAGGACATTGAAAAATTTTAAGTGTGGGGTGAGGAGATCGTTTGGATGAGTTTCTGTGCTATTTTAGCTTAGTTGTAGTACTCATTCTTAAGTGTAGTAGCTTTTGTGGAAAAAAAAAAGAAAAAAAGAAATTAAAAAAAAACAAACGAAAAAAGTAGAAAAATTGGACTTTTCCCGACGATTGATCTCCTAGACAGTTTTCTTGAGGGATTAAAGTCTAAACAAAAATCCAAAATATATCTTTTAGCTTTCTTTAGGTAGTAATAATCCCCTGTGGTTTTTCTTTGTGCCTCGGTTCTTTTCCATGGGATGTAGTTTGAACCGGGTAGTTTTTTTCTTTCCGAGTAGATTAGGAATTTAGGGAATAAAAGGAGCAAGAATGATGAACCTAGGCGCCCTTGACTTGTTTGATAGTAACATATTTATACTTTCGCATGTGTAGTATCTTCTGTATGATTTGAATTTATTGATGATGCCTTGTTAAATTGGATAGCATGTTTTGTGGCGCCTATGTCTCGTTTACATGACTTATGTTCACCTTGTGTTTAATACTTAATATCTCGTGGCTCCGTGAATACTTGCATTACTTGAGAGTCGGAATGTGATCGTCCTTAGTGAGTCATGTGCCATGTGTGGTGAGGTTTTTTGTGTTGTCCATGTATTGTACTTGTGTCTAGAACTTGCCCGGTATGTGAGTTGAAGCGAAATTTTAGGTGATGCTCGGTTTGAAAAATGATTTTAGGATTTCTTTGATCTTTTTGAGCTTATTGCTTATCACAAATAAAATCTATCCCTAGTTAACCCTTTTGAGCCTGTAGACCTTTTATTTGGTACCCACATTACAAGCCTATACCCTTTTTATTCTTAATTGACATTGTTTTGATCCTTTTAGCTCTTAAAGCACTTTAATTGTTAGATGAGCGCTAAAAGAAGTAAGAAGGGACTAAGTGTGGGGTGACTTTTGAGTGGAACCAATGAAAGAAAGAAGGGTGCACTTATTTTGTAAAATAATACACCACTAGCGGAAATTGAAAGAAAAAAAAAACAAAAAAGAGAAAAATCTGGAAAAAAAAGAAGAAAGAAAAATATAGAGGAATAAATTGTTGTCTTGTTCTTGCTAGTGCGTATGAATTAAAGTAGTGCTTAAAGAAAAAGGGACTGTTTTGGGGGTGATATTGTTTGTGAAATTGAAGTGGGGTTGAAAAAAAAATGCTTAAAGTAATTTTGTGATGTATTAAAGTGCTTAGGAGGGTGAGTCACTATTCCTTAAATATATCCTACCCGTCCCTTAGCCCACATTACAACCATGAAAAAGACCTAATTGATTTTAGATCGAGCGAGCTTACATTAGTAGAGATTTACATTAAGGGCAAGCCTATGGTACCAATTGCATGCATGTGACTTCTCTGTGAGAGTGAGCGATTTTCTTTGATATATGTGAGTCATTAAAATATTTGATCATGAGATTCGAATGTGTGGATTCAACTCACTCTCTTGTTCTTGTTGTGAGGGCACATGGTTTCACGAGGGATAGGTAACGTTATTAGACTTCTCTATGATGTTGGGTGTTCAAGCCATGAGTGCATAGTGACATCGAGTCGGTTTTTGAGGTTAGGGTTGTTGTGAGCATGTTGTCTTTGTTCGAATATGTTTAAAGAAGGGCATAAGTAAAGGGAAGTGTGTGTGATGCATAGTCTAGAGCCTAATTGTTGCAAATAACCACGGTCATAGGTATAGTATGCTTTGAATGATAAGAGCTTAATTTTGTTTTGTCTACTATAGGATGGTTTGTTCGAGGACGAACAAAGGTTTAAGTGTGGGGTAGTGATGTTTGGCATATTTCGATATGTGTTGATGTTACTTTACCCATGTTTTAACCGCTTCTTGATGTTATTTGATCTTTAAAATGCCCAACATGGTTTAATTATTGGTTTTATGACTAATTGAGTTGTGTGTGGTGAATTAGGGTGTTTGGAGTGCAAAAATATGAAGAAAAGGTGCTCTAGGTAGAGGAAGAGAGATTGGATGCGTCGCATCCAATCTAGAAAAAGATCAGTTCGCGCACCCTTAGCAGTGAAGTCAGCCCATAACATCCGCCATAGCATCCGCACCTGGGCAAAGCTGAGATGGAGGACAAGGTGGATGCGTCGCATCCACCTTCGCAGGCAAAATTGAAATGGAGGACGAGGTGGATGCGTCGCATCCACCTTAGCATCAATCCCTGAAGCCGATTTGGACTAGGAATAGGAGAGCTTTGGCCCACGACTTTTGTACGCAATATATAAGCCAAAAACGCCTCCTTTAGGTTATCTAACATATTGGGAAGGGGGAAAAAGCCACGAAAAAGCTGTGGAGGCCGGAATTCATCAAGTTTCATCTTTCTCCCACCAAACTTAGTAATTTTTATGTTTCTTTATATGATTTGTTGTTTGGCTACCATGTCTATATGGAGCTAAACTTCACGTTCTAGGGTTGTGGTTCTTTCATGACTATTGTTATTCGGATATTGATTTTGACTTCTTGATTTATCATATTAGTTTATTTATTCAATCTTGCGCTTAATTATTTAATTGCTTGATCACCAATTGAATACTATCTACGAATCTAGAATTGAACTCGAAAGTGGGAATTCTATATTGCATATAGGATTGAGTAGGGCAAGTTCTTGAACTCGGGCATCGGGGGACGGATTCGTGGTTAGGATAGACATATACCTAATTGCCTTGCGTGGTTGATTTACAGGAATTATACATGCGTTCTTGTTGATTCTAACTCCATAGACATATAGGCGTTAGGTTAGCTTGAATAGGCGAGTAAGAACTCGACAGATTCTTATGAGCATTAACCCTATCAACCAATAAGCTAGATAAATTAGTCGGTCAATTCAATTGAAGAATACAATAGGATTGTTAGATAGCCCATAACCCTAGATCGTTTTCATTACATTGATATCATTAAAATCTGCTCTTTCTCTGTTCAAAGTTTATTATTTATATTTTTCTTATTTAATTAGTTTAGAATAAAATATTTTTAGATTTAATTCTTGTTTAGATAATTGGGATAGTCTAATTTAGTTAATAGTTAATCATAAGTCCCCGTGGGTTCGACATCCGACTTATAGTCACTTTATTACTTTACGACCGCGTATACTTGCGTGAGTGTGTTTGGTCGCAACAGTTCCTTAGGTTGTATTTGATGTCCCAAAAAAGTTTTAGGCGATCCGGTTCTGGGGGGCCCGACCCACTCGGAAGGCATGGGCTATACCACACGAAAATATGGGAATCGGGCACAATTCCAGATTTTTGGCCGTTAAATGCAAAACAACGAGGAGCATGCATGACGGGGCATTGATTATGGTTCCTTAGGTCGTATTTGATGGCCCAAAATATTTTTAGGTGATCCTATGATGGGGGCCCAGGCCCACTCGGAAGGCTTGGGCTATAGCACACGAAAATATGGGATTCGGGCGAAATTCTAATTTTTTGGCCGTAAGATGCAAAACAACAAGGAGCAGTCATGACAGGGTGGTGACTATGGTTCCTTAGGTCATATTTGATGGCCTGAAAATTTTTTAGGCGATCCGATGATGGGAGGCCCGGACCCACTCGGAAGGCGTGGGCTATAGCACACGAAAATATGGGAATCGGGCGGAATTCTAGTTTTTTGCCGGGTAAAACTCAAATAAACAAGGAACGGTCTTGGAGAGGCGGTGACTATGGTTCCTTAGGTCGTATTTGACGGAACGGAAAAATTTTAGTCGATGCGGTTCTGGAGGGCCCGACCCACTCGGAAGGCGTGGGCTATAGCACACGAAAATATGGGAATCGGGTAGAATTCTAGTTTTTTGGCTATAAAACGCAAAACAATGAGGAGCTTTCATGACGGGGTGGTGACTATGGTTCCTTTGGTTGTATTTGATGGCCCAAAAATATTTTAGGCGATCCGCTTTTTTAGGGGGCCGGGCCCACTCGGAAGGCGTGGGCTATAGCACACAGCAATGTAGGAATCAGGTAGAATTCGAGTTTTTGGCCGTAAAACACAAAACAAACATGGAGTAGTAATGAAGAGGCAGTGACTATGGTTCCTTAGGTCGTATTTGATGGCCCGAAAATTTTTTAGGCGATCCGATTCTGTGGCGTGGACTATATAGCACACACAAATATGGGAATCGGGCAGAATTCTAGTTTCTTTGCCTTAAAATGCAAAAAAATGAGGAACAGTCATGGAGGGGCAGTGACTATGATTCCTTAGGTCGTATTTTATGGCTCGGAAAAGGTTTAGGCAAATCGGTTCCGGGGGGCCCGAGCCCACTCGGAATGCGTGGGATATAGCTCACGAAAATATGGGAATATGGCGGAATTCTAGTTTTTTTGTCGTAAAATGCAAATAAACGAGGAACGGTCATGGCCGGGTAGTGACTATGGTTCCTTTGGTTGTATTTGATGGCCCAAAAATTTTTTAGGCGATCCGATTCTGGGGGGCCCGACCCACTCGGAAGGTATGGGCTATAGCACACGAAAATATAGGAATCGGGCAGAATTCTAGTTTTTTGGCCATAAAACGCAAAACAATGAGGAGCAGTCATGGCGGGGCGGTGACAATGGTTCCTTTGGTCGTATTTGATGGCCCGAAAGATTTTTAGGCGATCCGCTTTTTTAGGATAGCCGGGCCCACTCGGAAGGCGTGGGCTATAGCACACGACAATATGGGAATCAGGTAGAATTCTAGTTTTTTGGCCGTAAAAGGCAAAAAAAAAACATGGAGTAGTAATGACGGGGCAGTGACTATGGTTCCTTAGGTCGTATATGATGGCCCGAAAAAAATTTAGGCGATCCGATTCTGTGGCGTGGGCTATATAGCACACGAAAATATGGGAATCGGGCGGAATTCTAGTTTCTTTGCCTTCAAATGCAAAAAAACGTGGAACGGTCATGGAGGGGCAATGACTATGATTCCTTAGGTCGCATTTGAGTGCTTGGAAAAAGTTTAGGCGATTCGGTTCTGGGGGCCCCGAGCCCACTCGGAATGCGTGGGATATAGCACACGAAAATATGTGAATCGGGCGGAATTCTAGTTTTTTTGCCGTAAAATGCAAATAAACGAGGAACAGTCATGGAAAAGCGGTGACTATGGTTCCTTAGGTTGTATTTGAAGGCCCAAAAAAATTTTAGGCGATCCGGTTCTGGAGGGCCCGACCCACTCGGAAGGCATGGGCTATAGCACACGAAAATATGGGAATCGGGCACAATTCTAGTTTTTTGGCCGTTAAATGCAAAAAAACGAGGAGCATGCATGACGGGGGCGTTGATTATGGTTCCTAAAGTCGCATTAGATGGCCCAGAAAATTTTTAGGTGATTCAGTTCAGGGGGCCCGGGCCCACTCGAAATGTGTGGGCTAGCACACGAAAATATGAGAATCAGGCGGAATTCTAGTTTTTTGGCCGTAAAACGCTAAAACAAACGAGGAGCGGTCATGTGAGGGCAGTGACTATGGTTCCTTAAATCGTATTTGATGGCCTGGAAAAATATTTGGCGATTGGGGTCCGGGGGGCCCGGGCCCACTCGAAAGGCGTGGGCTATAGCACATGAAAATATAGGAATCGGGCGAAATTCTAGTTTTTTGGTCGTAAAATGCAAAAGAAATGAGGAAAGGTCATGGTGGGGCGGTGTCTATTTTTCCATAAGTCGTTTTTGATGGCCCGGAAACATTTTAGGCGACCCGTATCTAGGGGCACTGCCCACTGGGAAGTAGCACATGAAAATATGGGAATCGGGCAGAATTCTAGCTTTTTGGCTCTAAAACGCAAATAAATGAGGAACGGTTATGGCGAGGCGACCCGGTTCTATGCGACCCAACCCACTCAGAAGGCGTGGGCTATAGCATAAGAAAATATCTGAATCGGGTAGAATTCTAGTTTTTTATCCATAAAACGCAAAACAATGAGGAGCAGTCATGATGGGGCGGTGACTATGGTTCCTTAGGTCGTATTTGATTGCCCAAAAAAATTTGAAACAATCCGCTTTTCTAGGGGCTCGGGCCCACTCGGAAGGCATGGGCTATAGCATACGAAAATATGGGAATCGGGCGGAATTCTAGTTTTTTGGCCGTAAGACGCAAAACAATGAGGAGCAGTCATGACAGAGTGCTGACTATGGTTCCTTAGGTCATATTTGATTGCCCAAAAAATTTTAGGCGATCCGATGATAGGGGGCCCGGGCCCACTCGGAAGGCGTGGGCTATAGCACACGAAAATATGGGAATAGGGCGGAATTCTAGTTTTTTGGCTGTAAAACACAAATAAACAAGGAGCGGTCATGGAGGGGCAGTGACTATGGTTCCTTAGGTCGTATTTGATGGCCCAGAAAACCTTTTGGCTATCCGGTTCTGGGGGGACCGACACACTCGGAAGGCGTGGGCTATAGCATAAGAAAATATAGGAAACGGGCGGAATTCTAGTTTTTTGACCATAAAACGCAAAACAATGAGGAGCAGTCATGATGGGGCAGTGACTATGGTTCCTTAGATCGTATTTGATGGCCCAAAAAATTTTTAGGCAAATCGGTTCCAGGGGGCCTGGGCCCACTCGGAATGCGTGGGCTATAGCACACGAAAATATGGGAATCGGACAGAATTATAATTTTTTGGCCGTAAAATGCAAAACAACGAGGAACGGATATGAAGGGGTGGTGACTATAGTTCCTTAAGTCATATTTGATGGCCCAGAAAAATTTTAGACGATCGGGGTTCGGGGGGCCTGGGCCCACTTGGAACGCGTGGGCTATAACACATAAAAATATGGGAATCAAGCGGAATTCTATATTTTTGGCCGTAAAATGCAAATAAACGAGGAAAGGTCATGGCGGGGCGGTGACTAGTTTTCCTTAGGTCATTTTTGTTGGCCCGGAAAAATTTTAGGCGATCCGTGTCCGGGGGGCTCTGTCCACTGGGAAGGCGTGGGCTATAGCACACGAAAATATGGGAATCGGGCAGAATTCTAGTTTTTTGGTTGTAAAACGCAAAGAAATGAGGAGTAGTCTTAATGGGGTGGTGACTATGGTTCCTTAGGTCGTAATTTATGGCCTGGAAAATTTTTAGGCGATCCAGTTCTGGGGGCCCGGGCACACTCGGAAGGCGTGGGCTATAACACACGAAAATATGGGAATCGGGCATAATTCTAGTTATTTGGACGTAAAATGCAAAACAAATGAGGAGCAGTCATTACGGGGCGTTGACTATGGTTCCTTAGGTCGTATTTGATGGCCCGAAAACTTTTTAAGCGATTCGGTTCCGGGGCCCGGGCCCACTCAGAATGCGTGGGCTAGCACACAAAAATATGGGAATTAGGCGGAATTCTAGTTTTTTGGCTGTAAACGCAAAAAAAATGAGGAGCGGGTTCCTTAAGTCGTATTTGATGGCCTTGAAAATTATTAGGTGATCGGGGTCAGGGGGGCCCTGGCCCACTCGGAAGGCGTGGGCTATAGCACATGAAAATATGGGAATCGGGCGGAATTCTAGTTTTTAGACCGTAAAACGCAAAAAAATGAGGAAAGGTCATGGCTGGGCGGTGACTATTTTTCCTTAGGTCATTTTTGATGGCCAGGAAACATTTTAGGCGATCCGTGTCCGGGGGCCCTGCCCACTGGGAAGTAGCACACGAAAATATGAGAATCGGGCGGAATTCTAATTGTTTGGCCGTAAAACGCAAATAAAAGAGTAACGATCATGGCGGGGCGATGACTATGGTTCCTTAGGTTGTATTTGATGGCCCAAAGAATTTTTAGGCGATCCGGTTCTGGGGGGCCGGACCCACTCGGAAGGCGTGGTCTATAGCACACAAAAATATGGGACTCGGGAGGAATTCTATTTTTTGGCCGTAAAACGCAAAGAAATGAGGAGCAGTCATGACGGGGCAATGACTGTGGTTCCTTAGGTCGTATTTGATGGCCCAAAAAAATTTTAGGTGATCCGGTTCTGGGGGGCACGTGCCCACTCGAAAGGTGTGGGCTATAGCACAAGAAAATATGGGAATCGGACGAAATTCTAATTTTTGGCCATAAAACGCAAAAACAAGAGGAGCAGTCATGACAGGGCGGCGACTATGGTTCCTTAGGTCGTATTTGATGGCCCAAAAATTTTTTAGCCATCCACTTTTATAGGGGGCCCGGGTCCACTTGGAAGGTGTGGGCTATAGCACACGAAAATATGGGAATCGGGAGGAATTCTAGATTTTTGTCCGTAAAACTCAAATAAATGAGGAACGGTCATGGAGGGGCGGTGACTTTTGTTCCTTAGGTTGTATTTAATGTCCCGGAAAAATTTTAGGCGATCCGGTTCTGGGGGGCCCGACCTACTCGGAAGGCGTGGGCTATAACACACGAAAATATGGGAATCAGGCAGAATTCTAGTTTTTTGGCCATAAAACGCAAAACAATGAGGAGGAGTCATGATAGGGCAGTGACTATGGTTCCTTATATCGTATTTGATGGCCCAGAAAATTTTTATGCGATCCACTTTTCTAGGGGACCGGGCCCACTCGGAAGGCGTTGGCTATAGCACACGACAATATGGGAATCAGGCAGAATTCTAGTTTTTTGGCCGTAAAATGCAAAACACACATGGAGTAGTCATGACGGGGCGGTGACTATGGTTCCTTAGGTCATATTTGATGGCCCGAAAAAATGTTAGGTGATCTGGTTCTGGGGGCATGGGCCCACTCGAAAGGTGTGGGCTATAGCACAAGAAAATATTGGAATCGGGCAGAATTCTAATTTTTTGGCCGTAAAATGCAAAAAAACGAGGAAAGGTCATGGCGGGGTGCTGACTATTTTTCCTTAAGTCGTTTTTGATGGCCGAAAATATTTTAGGCGATCTGTATCTGGGGGCCCTGCCCACTGGAAAGTAGCACATGAAAATATGGGAATCGGGCGTAATTCTAGCTTTTTGGCTGTAAAACGCAAATAAACGAGGAACGTTTATGGCGAGGCGGTGACTATTTTTCCTTAAGTCATTTTTGATGGCCCGAAAACATTTTAGGCGATCCGTATCTGGGGGCCCTGCCCACTAGGAAGTAGCACATGAAAATATGGGAATCGGGCAGAATTCTAACTTTTTGGCTGTAAAAGCAAATAAATGAGGAACGTTTATGGTGAGGCGACCCGGTTCTGGGGGGCCCGACCCACTCGAAAGGCGTGGGCTATAGCACAAGAAAATATCTGAATCGGGCAGAATTCTAGTTTTTATCCATAAAACGCAAAACAATGAGGAGCAGTCATGACGGGGCGGTGACTATGGTTCCATAGGTCGTATTTAATTGCCCAAAAAATTTTGAAGCGATCCGCTTTTCTAGGGACCCAGGCCCACTCGGAAGGCATGGGCTATAGCACACGAAAATATGGGAATCAGGCGGAATTCTAGTTTTTTGGCCGTAAGACGCAAAACAATGAGGAGCAGTCATGACAGAGTGGTGACTATGGTTCCTTAGGTCGTATTTGATTGCCCAACAAAATTTTAGGCGATCCAATGATAGGGGGGCCTGGCCCACTCGGAAGGCGTGGGCTATAGCACACGAAAATATGGGAATAGGGCAGAATTCTAGTTTTTTGGCTGTAAAACACAAATAAACAAGGAGCGGTCATGGAGGGGCAGTGACTATGGTTCCTTAGGTTGTATTTGATGGCCCAAAAAACCTTTAGGCGATCCGGTTCTGGGGGGACCGACCCACTCGGAAGGCGTGGGCTATAGCACAAGAAAATATGGGAAACGGGCGGAATTCTAGTTTTTTGGCCATAAAACGCAAAACAATGAGGAGCACTCATGACGGAGTGGTGACTATGGTTCCTTAGGTTGTATTTGATGGCCTAAAAAAATTTTAGGCGATCCGGTTCCAGGGGGCCTGGGCCCACTCGGAATGCGTGAGCTATAGCACACGAAAATATGGGAATCGTGCAGAATTATAGTTTTTTGGCCGTAAAATGCAAAACAACGAGGAACGGATATGGAGGGGTGATGACTATGGCTCCTTAAGTCATATTTGATGGCCTGGAAAAATTTTAGGCGATCGGGGTTCGGGGGGCCTGGGCCCACTCGGAAGGCGTGGGCTATTACACATAAAAATATGGGAATCAAGCGGAATTCTATATTTTTGGCCGTAAAATGAAAATAAATGAGGAAAGGTCAAGGCGGGGCGGTGACTAATTTTCCTTAGGTCATTTTCATTGGCTCTAAAAAATTTTAGGCGATCCGTTTCTGGGGGGCTCTGCCCACTGGGAAGGCGTGGGTTATAGCACACGAAAATATGGGAATCGGGTAGAATTCTAGTTTTTTGTCTGTAAAACGCAAATAAATGAGGAACGGTCATGGAGGGGCGGTGACTTTGGTTCCTTAGGTTGTATTTAATGGCCCGGAAAAATTTTAGGCAATCCCGTTCTAGGGGGCCCGACCTACTCGGAAGGCGTGGGCTATAACACACGAAAATATGGGAATCGGGCGAAATTCTAGTTTTTTGGCCATAAAACGCAAATAAATGTGGAGCGGTCATGACGGGGTAATGACTATGGTTCCGTAGGTAGTATTTGATGGCTCTAAAAAATTTTAAGCGATTCGCTTTTCTAGGGGGGCCGAGCCCACTCGGAAGGCGTTGGCTATAGTACACGACAATATGGGAATCAGGCAGAATTCTAGTTTTTTGGCCGTAAAAAGCAAAACACACATGGAGTAGTCATGACGGGGTAGTGACTATGGTTCCTTAGGTCGTATTTGATGGCCCAAAAAAATTTTAGGTGATCCGGTTCTGGGGGGCATGGGCCCACTCGAAAGGTGTGGGCTATAGCACAAGAAAATATGGGAATCGGGCGGAATTCTAAATTTTTGGCCATAAAATGCACAAACAAGAGGAGCAGTCATGACAGGGCGGCGACTATGGTTCCTTAGGTCGTATTTGATGGCCCGAAATTTTTTTTAACAATCCGCTTTTATAGGGGTCCCGGGTCCACTCGGAAGGTGTGGGCTATAGCACACGAAAATATGGGAATCGGGCGGAATTCTAGTTTTTTGTCCGTAAAACTCAAATAAATGAGGAACGGTCATGGAGGGGCGGTGACTTTGGTTCCTTAGGTTGTATTTAATGTCCCGAAAAAATTTTAGGCAATCCGGTTCTGGGGGGCCCGACCTACTCGGAAGGCGTGGGCTATAACACACGAAAATATGGGAATCGGGAAGAATTCTAGTTTTTTGGCCATAAAACGCAAAACAATGAGGAGGAGTCATGACAGTGCGGTGACTATGGTTCCTTATATCGTATTTGATGGCCCAGAAAATTTTTATGCGATCCGCTTTTCTAGGGGACCGGGCCCACTCGGAAGGCGTTGGCTATAGCACACGACAATATGGGAATCAGGCAGAATTCTAGTTTTTTAGCCGTAAAACGCAAAACACACATGGAGTAGTCATGACGGGGCGGTGACTATGGTTCCTTAGGTCGTATTTGATGGCCCGAAAAAATGTTAGGTGATCCGGTTCTAGGGGGCACGGGCCCACTCGAAAGGTGTGGGCTATAGCTCAAGAAAATATGGGAATCAGGCGGAATTCTAATTTTTTGGCCGTAAAATGCAAAACAAACGAGGAAAGGTCATGGCGGGGTGGTGACTATTTTTCCTTAAGTCGTTTTTGATGGCCCGAATATATTTTAGGCGATCCGTATCTGGGGGCCCTGCCCATTGGGAAGTAGCACATGAAAATATGGGAATCGGGCGGAATTCTAGCTTTTTGGCTGTAAAATGCAAATAAACGAGGAACATTTATGGCGAGGCGACCAGGTTCTGGGGGGCCCAACCCACTCGGAAGGCGTGGGCTATAGCACAAGAAAATATCTGAATCGGGCAGAATTCTAGTTTTTATCCATAAAACGCAAAACAATGAGGAGCAGTCATGACGGGGCGGTGACTATGGTTCCTTAGGTCGTATTTAATTGCCCAAAAATTTTTGAAGCGATTCGCTTTTCTACGGGGCCCGGGCCCACTCGGAAGGCATGGGCTATAGCACAAGAAAATATGGAAATCAGGCGGAATTCTAATCTTTGGCCATAAAACGCAAAAACAAGAGGAGCAGTCATGACAGGGCGGCGACTATGGTTCCTTAGGTCGTTTTTGATGGCCCGAAATTTTTTTTAGCCATCCGCTTTTATAGGGGTTCCGGGTCCACTCGGAAGGTGTGGGCTATAGCACACGAAAATATGGGAATAGGGCGGAATTCTAGTTTTTTGTCCGTAAAACTCAAATAAATGAGGAACGGTCATGGAGGGGCGATGACTTTGGTTCCTTAGGTTGTATTTAATGTCCCGAAAAATTTTTAGGCAATCCGGTTTTGGGGGGCCCGACCTACTCGGAAGGCGTGGGCTATAACACATGAAAATATGGGAATCGGGCAGAATTCTAGTTTTTTGGCCATAAAACGCAAAACAATGAGTTGGAGTCATGACTGTGCGGTGACTATGGTTCCTTATATCGTATTTGATGGCCCATAAAATTTTTATGTGATCCGCTTTTCTAGGGGACCGGGCCCACTCGG
The DNA here is from genome assembly GCF_000390325.3 of Nicotiana tomentosiformis. NCBI lineage: Eukaryota > Viridiplantae > Streptophyta > Magnoliopsida > Solanales > Solanaceae > Nicotiana > Nicotiana tomentosiformis. The sequence goes on from NW_027174569.1 coordinate 951,954, forward strand.
AAGGCGTTGGCTATAACACACGACAATATGGGAATCAGGCAGAATTTTAGTTTTTTGGCCGTAAAACGCAAAACACACATGGAGTAGTCATGACGGGGCGGTGACTATGGTTCCTTAGGTCGTATTTGATGGCCCGAAAAAATGTTAGGTGATCCGGTTCTAGGGGGCACGGGCCCACTCGAAAGGTGTGGGCTATAGCAAAAGAAAATATGGGAATCAGGCGGAATTCTAGTTTTTTGGCCGTAAAATGCAAAACAAACGAGGAAAGGTCATGGCGGGGTGGTGACTATTTTTCCTTAAGTCGTTTTTGATGGCCCGAAAATATTTTAGGCGATCCGTATATGGGGGCCCTGCCCACTGGGAAGTAGCACATGAAAATATGGGAATCGGGCGGAATTCTAGCTTTTTGGCTGTAAAACGCAAATAAACGAGGCACGTTTATGGCGAGGCGACCCGGTTCTGGGGGGCCCAACCCACTCGGAAGGCATGGGCTATAGCACAAGAAAATATGAAAATCGGGCGGAATTCTAATTTTTGGCCATAAAACGCAAAAACAAGAGGAGCAGTCATGACAGGGCGGCGACTATGGTTCCTTAGGTCGTATTTGATGGCCCGAAATTCTTTTTAGCCATCCGCTTTTATAGGGGTTCCGGGTCCACTCGGAAGGTGTGGGCTATAGCACACGAAAATATGGGAATCGGGCGGAATTCTAGTTTTTTGCCGTAAAACTCAAATAAATGAGGAACGGTCATGGAGGGGCGGTGACTTTGGTTCCTTAGGTTGTATTTAATGTCCCGAAAAAATTTTAGGCAATCCGGTTCTGGGGGGCCCGACCTACTCGGAAGGCGTGGGCTATAACACACGAAAATATGGGAATCGGGAAGAATTCTAGTTTTTTGGCCATAAAACGCAAAATAATGAGCAGGAGTCATGACAGTGCGGTGACTATGGTTCCTTATATTGTATTTGATGGCCCATAAAATTTTTATGTGATCCGCTTTTCTAGGGGACGGGGCCCACTCGGAAGGCGTTGGCTATAGCACACGACAATATGGGAATCAGGCAGAATTCTAGTTTTTTGGCCGTAGAACGCAAAACACACATGGAGTAGTCATGACGGGGCGGTGACTATGGTTCCTTAGGTCGTATTTGATGGCCCGAAAAAATGTTAGGTGATCCGGTTCTAGGGGGCACGGGCCAACTCAAAAGGTGTGGGCTATAGCAAAAGAAAATATGGGAATCAGGCGGAATTCTAGTTTTTTGGCCGTAAAACGCAAAACAAACGAGGAAAGGTCATGGCGGGGTGGTGACTATTTTTCCTTAAGTCATTTTTGATGGCCCGAAAATATTTTAGGCGATCCGTATATGGGGGCCCTGCCCACAGGGAAGTAGCACATGAAAATATGGGAATCGGGCGGAATTCAAGATTTTTGGCTGTAAAACGCAAATAAACGAGGAACGTTTATGGCGAGGCGACCCGGTTCTGGGGGGGCCGACCCACTCGGAAGGCGTGGGCTATAGCACAAGAAAATATCTGAATCGGGCAGAATTCTAGTTTTTATCCATAAAACGCAAAATAATGAGGAGAAGTCATGACGGGGCGGTGACTATGGTTCCTTAGGTCGTATTTAATTGCCCAAAAATTTTTGAAGCGATCCGCTTTTCTATGGGGCCCGGGCCCACTCGGAAGGCATGGGCTATAGCACAAGAAAATATGGAAATCGGGCGGAATTCTAATATTTTGCCATAAAACGCAAAAATAAGAGGAGCAGTCATGACAGGGCGGCGACTATGGTTCCTTAGGTCGTATTTGATGGCCCGAAATTTGTTTTAGCCATCCGCTTTTATAGGGGTCCCGGGTCCACTCGAAAGGTGTGGGCTATAGCACACGAAAATATGGAAATCGGGCAGAATTCTAGTTTTTTGTCTGTAAAACTCAAATAAATGAGGAACGGTCATGGAGGGGAGGTGACTTTGGTTCCTTAGGTTGTATTTAATGTCCCGAAAAAATTTTAGGCAATCCGGTTCTGGGGGGCCCGACCTACTCGGAAGGCGTGGGCTATATCACACGAAAATATGGGAATCGGGCAGAATTCTAATTTTTTGGCCATAAAACGCAAAACAATGAGGAGGAGTCATGACGGTGCGGTGACTATGGTTCCTTATATCGTATTTGATGGCCCAAAAAATTTTTATGCGATCCGCTTTTCTAGGGGACCGGGTCCACTCGGAAGGCGTTGGCTATAGCACACGACAATATGGGAATCAGGCAGAATTCTAGTTTTTTGGCCATAAAACGCAAAACACACATGGAGTAGTCATGACGGGGCGGTGACTATGGTTCCTTAAGTCGTATTTGATGGCCCAAAAAAATGTTAGGTGATCCGGTTCTAGGGGGCACGGGTCCACTCGAAAGGTGTGGGCTATAACACAAGAAAATATGGGAATCGGGCAGAATTCTAGTTTTTTGGCCATAAAATGCAAAACAAACGAGGAAAGGTCGTGGCGGGGTGGTGACTATTTTTCCTTAAGTCATTTTTGATGGCCCAAAAATATTTTAGGCGATCCGTATCTGGGGGCCCTGCCCACTGGGAAGTAGCACATGAAAATATGGGAATCAGGCAGAATTCCAACTTTTTGGCTGTAAAACGCAAATAAACGAGGAACGTTTATGGCGAGGCGACCCGGTTCTGGGGGGCCTGACCCACTCGGAAGGCGTGGGCTATAGCACAAGAAAATATCTGAATCGGGCAGAATTCTTGTTTTTATCCATAAAACGCAAAACAATGAGGAGCAGTCATGACGGGGCGGTGACTATGGTTCCTTAGGTTGTATTTAATAGCCCAAAATTTTTTGAAGCAATCCGCTTTTCTAGGGGGCCTGGGCCCACTAGGAAGGCATGGGCTATAGCACAAGAAAATATGGAAATCGGGCGGAATTCTAATTTTTGGCCGTAAAACGCAAAAACAAGAGGAGCAGTCATGACAGGGCGGCAACTATGGTTCCTTAGGTCGTATTTGATGGTCCGAATATTTTTTAGCCATCCGCTTTTATAGGGGTCCCGGGCCCACTCGGAAGGTGTGGGCTATGCACACGAAAATATGGGAATCGGGCGGAATTCTAGTTTTTTGTCCGTAAAACTCAAATAAATGAGCAACGGTCATGGAGGGGTGGTGAATTTGGTTCCTTAGGTTATATTTAATGTCCCAAAAATTTTTAGGCAATCCGGTTCTGGGGGTCCCGACCTACTCGGAAGGAGTGGGCTATAACACACGAAAATATGGGAATCGGGCAGAATTCTAGTTTTTTGGCCATAAAACGCAAAACAATGAGGAGGAGTCATGATGGGGCGGTGACTATGGTTCCTTATATCGTATTTGATGGCCCAGAAAATTTTTATGTGATCCGCTTTTCTAGGGGACCGGGCCCACTCGGAAGGCGTTGGCTATAGCACACGACAATATGGGAATCAGGCAGAATTCTAGTTTTTTGGCCGTAAAACGCAAAACACACATGGAGTAGTCATGACGGGGCGGTGACTATGGTTCCTTAGGTCGTATTTGATGGCCCGAAAAAATGTTAGGTGATCCGGTTCTAGGGGGCACGGGCCCACTCGAAAGGTGTGGGCTATAGCACAAGAAAATATGAGAATCGGGTGGAATTCTAGTATTTTGGCGGTAAAATGCAAAACAAACGAGGAAAGGTCATGGCGGGGCGGTGACTATTTTTCTTAAGTCGTTTTTGATTGCCCGAAAACATTTTAGGCGATCCGTATCTGGGGCCCTGCCCACTGGGAAGTAGCACATGAAAATATGGGAATCGGGCAAAATTCTAGCTTTTTGGCTGTAAAAGCAAATAAATGAGGAACGTTTATGGTGAGGTGACCGGTTAAGGGGGCCCGACCCACTCGGAAGGCGTGGGCTATAGCACAAGAAAATATCTGAATCGGGCAGAATTCTAGTTTTTATCCATAAAATGCAAAACAATGAGGAGCAGTCATGACGGGGCGGTGACTATGGTTCCTTAGGTCGTATTTAATTGCCCAAAAAATTTTGAAGCAATCCGCTTTTCTAGGGGGCCCGGGCCCGCTCGGAAGGCATGGGCTATATCACACGAAAATATGGGAATCGGGCGGAATTCTAGTTTTTTGGGCGTAAGACGCAAAACAATGAGGAGCAGTCATGACAGAGTGGTGACTACGGTTCCTTAGGTCGTATTTGATTGCCCAACAAAACTTTAGGCGATCCGATGATAGGGGGCCCGGGCCCACTCGGAAGGCGTGGGCTATAGCACACGAAAATATGAGAATAGGGCAGAATTCTAGTTTTTTGGCTGTAAAACACAAATAAACAAGGAGCGGTCATGGAGGGGCAGTGACTATGGTTCCTTAGGTCGTATTTGATGGCCCAAAAAATCTTAAGGCGATCCGGTTCTGGGGGGACCGACCCACTCGGAAGGCGTGGGCTATAGCACAAGAAAATATGGGAAACGGGCTGAATTCTAGTTTTTTGGCCATAAAACGCAAAACAATGAGGAGCACTCATGACGGGGCGGTGACTATGGTTCCTTAGGTCGTATTTGAAGGCCTAAAAAATTTTTAGGCGATCCGGTTCCAGGGGGCCTGGGCCCACTCGTAATGCGTGAGCTATAGCACACGAAAATATGGGAATCGGGCAGAATTATAGTTTTTTGTCCGTAAAATGCAAAATAACGAGGAACGGATATGGAGGGGTGATGACTATGGTTCCTTAAGTCATATTTGATGGCCTGGAAAAAATTTAGGAGATCGGGGTTCGGTGGCCTGGGCCCACTCGGAAGGCGTGGGCTATTATAACACATAAAAATATGGGAATCAAGCGGAATTCTATATTTTTGGCCGTAAAATGCAAATAAACGAGGAAAGGTCATGGCGGGGCGGTGACTAGTTTTCCTTAGGTCGTTTTCATTGGCTCGAAAAATTTTTAGGCGATCCGTTTCTGGAGGGCTCTGCCCAGTGGGAAGGCGTGGGCTATAGCACACGAAAATATGGAAATCAGGTAGAATTCTAGTTTTTTGTCCGTAAAACGCAAATAAATGAGGAACGGTCATGGAGGGGCGGTGACTTTGGTTCCTTAGGTTGTATTTAATGGCCCGGAAAAATTTTAGGCGATCCCGTTCTAGGGGGCCCGACCTACTCGGAAGGCGTGGGCTATAACATACGAAAATATGGGAATCGGGCGAAATTCTAGTTTTTTGGCCATAAAACGCAAATAAATGAGGAGCGGTCATGATGGGGTAATGACTATGGTTCCGTAAGTAGTATTTGATGGCTCAGAAAAATATTAAGCGATCCGCTTTTCTGGGGGGGCCGAGCCCACTCGGAAGGCATTGGCTATAGTACACGACAATATGGGAATCAGGCAGAATTCTAGTTTTTTGACCGTAAAACGCAAAACACACATGGAGTAGTCATGACGGGGCAGTGACTATGGTTCCTTAGGTCGTATTTAATGGCCCGAAAAATTTTTAGGTGATCCGGTTCTGGGGGGGCATGGGCCCACTCGAAAGGTGTGGGCTATAGCACAAGAAAATATGGGAATCGGGCGGAATTCTAATTTTTTAGCCATAAAATGCACAAACAAGAGGAGCAGTCATGACAGGGCAGTGAATATGGTTCCTTAGGTCGTATTTGATGGCCCAAAATTTTTTTTAGCAATACGCTTTTATAGGGTGCCCGAACCCACTCGGAAGGTGTGGGCTATAGCACACGAAAATATGGGAATCGGGCAGAATTCTAGTTTTTTGTCCGTAAAACTCAAATAAATGAGGAACGGTCATGGAGGGGCAGTGACTATGGTTCCTTAGGTCGTATTTGATGGCCCGTAAAAATTTTAGGCGATCCGGTTCTGGGGGGCCCGACCTACTCGGAAGGCGTGGGCTATAGCACACGAAAATATGGGAATCGGGCAAAATTCTAGTTTTTTGGCCATAAAACGCAAAACAATGAGGAGCAGTCATGACGGGGCGGTGACTATGGTTCCTTAGGTCGTATTTGATTGCCCGAAAATTTTTTATATGATCCGCTTTTCTAGGGGACCGGGCCCACTCGGAAGGTGTGGGCTATAGCACACGACAATATAGGAATCAGGCAGAATTCTAGTTTTTTGGCCGTAAAACGCAAAACAAACATGGAGTAGTCATGACGGGGCGGTGACTATGGTTCCTTAGGTCGTATTTGATGGCCCAAAAAATTTTTAGGCGATCCGATTTTGGGGGGCCCGGGCCCACTCGGAAGGCGTTTGCTATATAGCACACGAAAATATGGGAATCAGGCGGAATTCTAGTTTTTTGGCCTTAAAACGCAAAAAAATGAGGAACGGTCATGGCAGGGAAGTGACTATGGTTCCTTAGGTCATATTTGATGGCGCAAAAAAATTTTAGGCGATCCGATGATGGGGGGCCCGGGCCCACTCGGAAGGCGTGGGCTATAGCACACGAATATATGGGAATCGGGCGGAATTCTAATTTTTTGTTTTTTGTAAAACTCAAATAAATGAGGAACGGTCAAGGAGGGACGGTGACTATGGTTCCTTAGGTCATATTTTATGTCCCGGAAAATTTTAGGCGATCCGGTTCTGGGGGGCCCGACCCACTCGGATGGCGTGGGCTATAGCACACGAAAATATGGGAATCGGGCAGAATTCTAGTTTTTTGGCCATAAAACGCAAAACAATGAGGAGCAGTCATGTCGGGGCGGTGACTATGGTTACTTAGGTCATATTTGATGGCCCGAAAAGGTTTTAGGCGATCTGCATTTTTAGGGGGCCCGGGCCCACTCGGAAGGCGTGGGCTATAGCACACGACAATATGGGAATCAGGTAGAATTCTAGTTTTTTGGCCGTAAAACGCAATACAAACATGGAGTAGCCATGACGGGGCGGTGACTATGGTTCCTTAGGTCGTATTTGATGGCACGAAAAAATTTTAGGCGATTCGATTCTGGGGGGCCAGGGCCCACTCGGAAGGCGTGGGCTATTGCACACGAAAATATGGGAATCGGGTAGAATTCTAGTTTTTGGCTATAAAATGCAAATAAACGAGGAACGGTCATGGCAAGGCGGTGACTATGGTTCCTTAGGTTGTAATTGATGGCCCGGAAAAATTTAAGGCAATCCGGTTCTGGGGGGCCCGACCCACGCGGAAGGCATGGGCTATAGCACGCGAAAATATGGGAATCAGGCGAAATTCTAATTTTTTGGCCATAAAACGCAAATAAATGAGGAGCGGTCATGACGGGGTAATGACTATGGTTACGTAGGTAGTATTTGATGGCTCGGAAAAATTTTAAGCGATCCGCTTTTCTGGGGGAGGGGGCGAGCCCACTAGGAAGGCGTGGGCTATAGCGCACGACCATATGGGAAACATGCAGAATTCTAGTTTTTTGGTCGTAAAACGCAAAAAACACAACGAGTAGTCATGATGGGGCAGTTACTATGGTTCCTTAGGTCATATTTGATGGCTTGGAAAACAATTTGGCAATACGATTCTAGGGGGACCGGGCCCACTCGGAAGGCGTGGACAATATATCACACGAAAATATGGGAATCAGGCGGATTTCTAGTTATTTGGCCGTAAAACACAGAAAACAAGGAACGGTCATGGTGGGGCAGTGACTATGATTCCTTGAGTCATATTTGATGGCCCAAAAAAAGTTTAGACGATCGGGGTTTGGGGGGCCCGGGCCCACTCGGAAGGCGTGGTCTCTAACACATAAAAATATGGGAATCAGGCGGAATTCTAGTTGTTTTACCGTAAAACGCAAAAAAATTAGGAAAGGTCATGGCGGGGCGGTGACTATTTTTCCTTAGGTCATTTTTGATGTCCCAGAAAAATGTAAGGCGATTCGGGTCCGCGGGGCCCTGCCCACTGGGAAGGCATGGGCTATAGCACACGAAAATATGGGAATCTGGTGGAATTCTAGTGTTTTGGCAATAAAACTCAAATAAATGAGGAACGGTCATGGCGAGGCGATGTCTATGGTTCCTTAGGTTGTATTTGATGGGCCGAAAAAATTTTAGGCGATCTGCTTCCGGGGTCCCGACCGAATCGGAAGGCGTGTGTTATATATATCACACGAAAATATGGGAATCGGGCAGAATTCTAGTTTTTTGGACATAAAATGCAAAATAACGAGGAGCAGTCATGATGGGGCGGTGACCATAGTTCCTTAGGTCATATTCAATGGCCCGAAAAAATTTTAGGCGATTCGGTTCCATGGGGCCCGGGCCCACTCAGAATGCGTGGCCTATGGCACACGGAAATATGGGAATCAGGCGGAATTCTAGTTTTTTGGCCGTAAAATGCAAAAACAACGAGGAACGGTCAGGGCGGGGTGGAGATTATGGTTCTTCAAGTCGTATTTGATGGCCTGGAAAAATTTTAGGCGATCGGGGTCCGGGGGGCCCAGGCCCACTCGGAAGGCGTGGGTTATAGCAAATGAAAATATGGGAATAGGGCGGAATTCAAGTGTTTTGGCCGTAAAACGCAAAAGAATGAGGAAAGGTTAGGGAGGGGCGGTGACTATTTTTCCTTAGGTCATTTTTTATGGCCCGGAAACATTATATTCGATCCGGGTTCGGGGGGCCCTGCTCACTGGGAAGGCGTGGGCTATAGCACATGAAAATATGGGAATCAGGCAGAATTCTAGTTTTTTGGCTGTTAAACGCAAATAAACGAGGAACACTCATGGCGGGGCGGTGACTATAGTTCCTTAGGTTGTATTTGATGGCCTGAAAAAATTTTAGGCGATTCGGTTCTCGGGGGCCCGACCCACTCGGAATGCGTGGGCTATAGCACATGAAAATATGGGAATCGGGCGGAATTCTAGCTTTTTGGCCGTAAAACGCAAATAAACGAGGACCTGTGATGGAGGGGTAGTGACTATGGTTCCTTAGGTTGTATTTGATGGCCCGAAAAAATTTTAGGCGGTCCGGTTCTCTGGGGGCTCGACCCACTCAGAAGGAGTGGGCTATAGCACACGAAAATATGGGAATCGAGCGGAATTCTATTTTTTTTGGCCATAAAACGCAAAAAAACAATGAGGAGCAGTCATGACGGGGCAATGACTATGGTTCCTTAGGTCGTATTTGTTGGCCCGGAAATATTTTAGGCGATCTAGTTCAGGTGGGCCCGGGCCCACTCGGAAGGCGTGGGCCATAGCACACAAAAATATGGGAATCGGGCAGAATTCTGGTTTTTTGGCCGTAGAACGCAAAACAAAGAGGAGTAGTCATGGCGCGACGATGATTATGGTTCCGTAGGTCGTATTGGATGGCCCGGAAAAATTTTAGGCAATCCGATTCGGGAGGCCCGGGCGCACTCGGAAGGCGTGGGCTATATAGCACATGAAAATATGGGAATCGAGCAAAATTCTAGTTGTTTGGCCGTAAAATGCAAAAAAATGAGGAACGGTCATGGGAGGGCGGTGACTATGGTTCCTTAGGTCGTATTTGATGGCTCGAAAATTATTTTTTAGGCAATCCGGGTCTGGGGGCCCGGGCCCACTCGGAAGGCATGGGCTATAGAAGTCTTTTCCGTGATAGTGGAGAGTTGGTGAAATATAGTACTTTATTTTGAGAGTTTGGTTCACTTTAATATATTTTGAGTTGTAGAGCTCAGTTTTGTGCTATTGGATCGGGGTAATTGTTTTTAACTTAGAGTTGCCCATTATTCATGATTCCATCATTGTTTTTATTATTTAATTAGTGATTTGTGTTGGAGAAATTTGGGGTTTTTTTAAAAGCTTTCCAAAATTATAAATTGAGGATTTGAAGGTCGATTTGAGGTCGGAAATGGAAATTTTTATTATGGTTGTACTCGTATCGGAATGGGTGCTCAATATTTGTATGTTTGGTCAGGTTCCGAGGTGCAGGCCCGGGTTGACTTTTTGAGTTGACTTTTTAATTTTCATTAAAGATTGAATCTTTATTATCCTGTCATGCCCCAAACTCGAGAAGCGCGACCGACGCTCAACCAAGATAACCCTACCGAGCAAGCCTGTACAATACCTTCTACCCAAACTTACTCATGTATGATAGTAAAATCCAATTCATTATTTAATCAGTGGGGAGGATCAAGTAAACAACAACACCAATTCATTATCAGCAGTTACATCATTTATAAGCTTCTAAAATACATACTTTTTCATAGTTTTATGTGGAACATGTGATACAATTACAACATTACTAGTTTGACTTTCCCCACCCCAACATACCACCCACGCTATGTCTACAGAGCCTCTATTAGATACAAAAGAGTATAATGATAGTGCCGGCAACAAGGCTCCAACTATACCTCAAAACATGGTGATAAAATGAACAAAAGATAGATGACCCCGAGTGAAGTGGGGCCCACCAAATCATCTGGGAAAAGAGTGTAGTGCTACCGCAGATCAGTGCCACCTGTTGTGGAACCACCTGCATCTATTAAAGATGCAGCACCCCTAGAAAAAGGGACGTTAGTACTGTCGAATAGTACAAGTATATATGACTAAACACTCTCTCAAAGAAACGAGCAGTAATGCAAGTAAGGACAGTCATAATATCAGTTAAAGCCTCAAACAATTGCCAAATATCAAATTAGAGATAGTATAAGTTTTTAAATAAATTTCCAAATTTTAAGTTGGGAAATCTTTGGTACCGGTATATCACTATTCACAATTTCGATTACGATTTCCAACATAGTCACCATCAGGTGTGCGGCATGGAGTCCGATCACGACTTAATTGGCTAGGCCGTTTCATGCGAGACATCAACCAAAATCACAATTTCAATTATAATTTCTAACACAGTCACCGCCATGTGTGCGGCATGGCGTCCGATCACGACCCGATCTGCTAGGACGTCTCATGTGAGATATCACCCTTTTATATCAATCATCGCGTTTCATATTTCTTGCACATCTCTTCATTTCATTGGCACGAATGGTCACAATCTTATTATTTCTCTTGGCACATTAGCTGTATCACGTGCCAAAAATAATACAGTAATACAATTGTATTATTTCTCTTCAGAAATGGTCCATAGAGTCTAAATAACGAAATGGGGTCGGCTTATAAAAACACAAAAATGAAGCTCCGAAATGAGATTTGTGGTCGCATATGCGACCGCATAATACTTCTGCAGTCCACGATATGCGCCGCAAAATGGCCCTCCGTAACTGGGCTAGTCTGCCCCACTCTACGACCGATATGCGGTCCCCAGACCTGTTCTGCGGTTGCATAATGCGCCCTAGAACCTCCCTCCGCAAAATGTCCAGCAAAATAGTTTTGCGGTCGCATAATGGGCCGCGAAATGACATCCAAAAATGGCCCAAATGACTGCCTCACTCTGCGGCCATTCTGTGGCCCGCATAGTTATTTTGCGGCCACATTATGCGCCGCAGGATGCCCTATTTTGCCAAACACTTTCCTTCAATTTCCCAACGATGAGGTCCACCGTGAGATGCGTTGAACCACAGCGAATTACAGAACCTTCATTTCTTCAACGGTTGGAGCCGTATCCAATGGTCGGAGCAAAAACTAGAATTTCCAGCAACTTCAACAAAGCTCAAATCGATCCAAACCCCGTCTGAAATCACCCAAGGCCCTCGGGACCTTTACTAATATACCAATACGTCTTAAACTACAATACGAACTTAGTCGAGGCCTCAAACCACGTCAAAAAATGTCGAAATTATAAATCGCGCCTCAAATCGAATTATGAGTTTATGAATTTTCCAAAGTCTATAATTTACGCTGAAACATATCAAATCAATCTGGAATGACTTCAAAGTTTGCACATGAGTAATATATGACATAATGGACCTGTTTCAATTTCTTGAATCAAAATCTGACCCCGTTATCAACAAAATCAACCTTCGGCCAACTTATAACTATTTTAAAACTTTAACTTTTCCAATTTTCACCATAATGAGCCGAATTGTCCTACGGACATCCAAATCCAAATCCGTACATATGCCTCAGTCTGAAATCACCATACAAAACCATTGAAATCATAAAAAATCCATTCCGGAGTCGTTTGCACAAACGTCAAACTGTGGTCAACTTATTTCTTTTAAGCTTCTTAAATGAGAATTGTTCTTCCAATTTAATCTCGAATAATTCGAGGACCAAAATGGACCGCACACGCAAGTCATAATACATATTACAAAGTTGTTCAGGACCCTAAAACTTTGAATATGACGTTAATTCTCTAAATGGCAAGTTGGGTCGTTACATTTATCTCACTCATTGTTGAATTATTCTTATTTTACGTCATTCATTGTGGAGCTTATTCTTCTGTTTCATTGTGTTATTGTAATTCTTGTGTTAACTTACCTGCCGTACTTCCGTGTTATTGTTGTTGTCGTTGTACACAGTGTTGTTGAGTCGTGGGCTATATGTGGTTGTGGTATTGGGATTGTTGGTAAGGAAATGTTATCGCATATGGGCACATGTGGTGCGAGTTGTTATATTATGCTGTTATATTTTTGGCATATGTGGGATTGTTTAGAGGATTGTCATGGTGTTTGCAGGTGAGTTGTTCGTGCTATTGTTATTATTGTTATTTGCACATGCGGCGTGACAAGGCGGGCTATATATGTTTGGTTTGCGCATGTGGCGAGACAAGGTGGAATTATTATTATGCGCATGTAGCGTGATAAGGCGGGCATTTACTTTATTGTTGCGCACGCATCTAGACAAGGGGGCTATGTCGGGGATGATTTGTGATTGCCGGGGGCCATTGTCATTGCTAATATTTGTGTGGTGGTGTGACTATCTTGTGTGAGTCATGCATATCAAGGTCTTTAGTTGTGTTGTTTCCAATGTGTTATTCGATCTCTCTAATCTTACTTGTTGACTCGAGCTGTGATAGTACACTTGCACAACCATACACCGTAATCTGTCACCTATATCAATCAAGAAGTATAATTTTTGATGTTCATTGATCATGTACATGTATTCTTGTATATCTGTTTTTTGTGTGATGACTGGATTGTTGGCATGTTAGTTGTTCGTGGGGATATGAGATATTGTTACTGTTAGCACATGAGTTATCCACGCGGGTGTGAGGTTCTTATTATTGGTATTGACACATGAGTTTCCCGTGCAACGCGTGAGTTGTTTGTACAGTTGTGATTAATAAAGTGGGCACGAGATGCCATGTGACTATGAATCATGATTTGGGACTCGTGATTTGTGATTATGAGGCATGGTACCTCGGTGTAATACTTGTATAATCCTTTTGAAATAATGGTTGATTATTTGGTTGTCACTATTTTCCTTAATTGGTTTCACTAGTACTTTAATTGTGTTCTGATTACCTTGCAGTGTTATCACATGTTTACTCCTTGTTTCTTACTATTGCTCCAACTTTCCATTTGATAGCGTTATATACTTATTCTTTCCCTGTTTAGCCTTACATTGATATTCGTTCCTCTGTTAGCTTTATATTATTACTTGCACAGGTTATTTCCTCTAGTAGGTGTCTCGATTGTTCTTCATCACTACTCCACCGAGGTTAGTCATAATATTTACTGTGTACCGTTATGGTGTACTCATGCTACGTTTCTATACATTTTTATTCGGATCCAGTACATCTGCCCGTGTCGGACGCTAGTGACTGACCATTTATTTTCGGAGACTTAAAGGTCCACCTGCTCGATTCTCGCAGGCCTCGGAGTCTTCACTTCTTTTAGTTGTATTATTGTTTATCCTATGTTCAAACTAGTATTGTATTTAGACATTATTAGTGCACACTCTATAGAGCTTATGACTCACTTCCACCAGGTTTTTGGAATTTTTGACAGTTGTACTGTTTAGGTTTTATTATGATATCTTATTAGTTTAATTTGATATCTAATATGTAAATTCGGTTAACTCTCATTGTATATTAGGCTTAACTAGTCTTAGAGTCCAGGTGCCATCACGACATCCTAAGGTGGGAATTTGGAGTCGCGAGTTGGTGTCAGAGCTCTAGGTTCATAGGTGCTATGAGTCATACAATATCTTAGTAGAGACTTGCAGATCAGTACGGAGATGTATGTACTTATCTCAGAGAGGCTACGAAACTATTAGGATCCTTCACTTCTTTCAATACCATCGTACGAGTGTTTTGATTTCAGAGTTTGAGCCTTTGTCATTATATTCTCACACAAATGGTGAGGACACAAGCTGCAGTTAGCGATGATGCTGCCAACAGAGCAGGTGTTGCTAGAGGATGAGGTACAGGTAGAGGTAAATACCGAGGAGGAGCACGTGCTACAAATAGAGAACCTACCAGAGCAGCAGCTGAGGAGCCATTAGTAGCTCCAGCTGGGCGCCAGGAACCAGAGGTGCCTGTTGCTACGCCTGGACTTCAGGAGACTTTAGCGCAGTTCCTTAGCATGTTTGGTATATTGGCTCAAGCGGGATTGATTATGGTTGCATCAACTACTTCACAGACCAGGGGAGGAGCTCAGATGATGACAACATGATAGGGGTCCAAGAGTGAATAAAGAAAAACAAGAAAAGCGTGCAGAAGCTAGAAGAAAATAAAGAACCGAAAAAGACAGATAGATTAAATTCAAGAAAGAGTTTCTTGAATTCAACAAGTCTATTCTTGAAGTTGAATCCTAGCAACAACAATTTGCTATCGAAGAACTAATCGCGATTGGTAGAGAATTAAAAACAAGAGATAGATTTTGAAACCAGATCCTTTAGAATAACAAGAACAAAAATAAGCCAAAACTTATCACCTTTCTTTAATACCTAGAAGTGATCTAAGATTTCAAAAAGGGTTTAATATTACAACCTTTAGTTGATTCTTGAAGGTTGAAAAGTAAATCCAAGAGTTGGCTGTTTATGACCTTCTTCAAAGGATGTCTCTTAGGATCCAATACTCCTATTCTTGGACATAACTTTGGGCCATAAAATAATTGTAACACCTAGATAGTCCATATCCTTTATCCTTGAGCTCTTTCTCCCAATTAACAACTTCTTTATTTGCACTTGAAGTCTAATGACCTTGTTTTGCAACTCTTTAGCTTGACATCTTTTTAAAGGCCCTCTTTGAGATTCCTAAGCTTTATCCTTGTCCTTGATAGAGTTGAGCTTCCTAGGATTCTATAATTCCCCTCTTCTTGACGAAATTTCATCCTCAAATTTCGACCTTGCTAGAAAAAGAAAACACGCACTAGTAAATGGCATCCACTAATCTGAAACAATAGTGAGAATAAAATAAGATAGTGACCATGTGTCCATTTAACCCAATTAATCCTAATAGGTATAAATACTACCTTGTAAAGATTATGGACATCATCATACCAATAAAATTTATGCCTAACTAGATTAATACAATAAAAACCTCTCTTAGATGCACTATGCATTGGAACTTGCAATTCCATCTTGTCGGTAAGGTAGTCCATAGGCATACATGACAAAGAAATTATAAAAGATCGACCACACATCCATTTAATATAAGTATCTCTACTACATGTATCATTGAAGACACTTTTATGATATATCCAACTATCTACAATTACAAATCACATGGATTCCTCTACCTGAAAGAGTATTTGATCGCAAATGTCACAACAATCATTCATATCATGTTTACTAGTAGCAAACACTTAAACAACCTTACAATGAACATTACTTAAAGAATGACTCCCCATCTCACAACAAAAATCACATTCTAGCAATTGAATACATGAAAACTCATTAGCCACTTCAATAATAGAAGAAGAAATGTTTAACTCATTCACAAGTTTCTTCTCATAAAATTCATGCCTCTTTCTGCCAAGTTGGAATACATAATCATCTATGTCATACACAATTTCAAAAGGAAGCAAATTACTCTTGTACTTTAACTTAGATATTACAAATAATGACTTGATGTGCATCAAAATATCATCATCCACAAAAATTATAAAGTCACAAACATAAGAAATAAGAGTATAATTCATTACCTCCAAAAATACCTTGGGTGTTCTAGAAAGGCCAAGAATGCAAATAAACCAATTATACATACCGTACTTGGACTTATTTACCAATGGAACATCACCACCTTGTATGTTTTTATGAAATGGCTCCAACTTAGCAATGCTTTTAGGCAACTCCATGTCATAAACATGTATATAAGAATCAAAATAGTCAAAAGGTTCAATAACAAAGAATTTAACCAAGCTTTTATCTTCCACCATTCAACAAGAATAGATATCGCCAAAATCATGTTGGAATCCAATTGGATCTTTTGCCACAGTCTTTTGCACCTCACCACCCCTTTCAAAATGTATTTCAACACGTGGCTGCAAAAAGTTACAAGAACTAAAACAAGAAAGAGTTAATTGGTTAGGAAGTAAAGAAATTTGTTTCTTGCTTACACTCTCTTTGGCTTTTATTACAAGACTAACGTTTTCCTCACCCTTAGCCTCTTTTCTCTCACTAAAGAGTTTTTCTCTTTCTTCACTCAATCCCTCTTGTTTTTCTCTCTCTACCTTATATACATTTTTTTCTCATTGCCTTATCTCTTTTCTTTTTTCTCTAGATCACTCTTTACCTCACTTGACATCCCACTCTTTTCACTCAAGTCAACCTCTCCTTTTTCCTCTCTTGGAATGTCAACATGCACTCCCTTACTCCTCTCATTCTTTTCTCTCTCATGTTTTTCCACATTTTCTTTAACAATCTTTTCATCTTCACAAATTTGTGAGGGAGTCAAAGGCCCAAGAATGCATTTCTTCCCATTAACCTCAAAAGAGTATCTATTTTTTCCATACTATATGAAGCACTTTTATAGACATACCATGGACTTCCCAACAAGATATAAAAACTATTCCTGGGAATAACATCACACGAAATCACATCCTCATACCTTCCAATAGAGAATGGAAATAACACTATTTTATCCACCTTTACTCCTTTCAACATGTAGGGTTCAATAAGCTCAACACAAGGCAAGTTCAATTTCGGAACCATATAAGTTTTAATTAAGTTATAGCCAAATGCTTTGTCAATTCTAAGGGCATGAATCACAAACATCACTTTAGCTCTTGTTTGAAAAATAACTTTACCATTGTCTTCCTTCCATTCGGTATACTGTAGGTTTGACTTTTTAAGTTGTTGAGTCACAGCTCTCCTCCTTCCACTGTAACTACCTGTTTGAGACATCATGACATAGGTTAGAAGAAATATGTCTCAAATTTGGCTTTTACTTCTAATGTTCACTTATCTTGTCTTTTACCACTCAAAGCAACTCTTGGTCGTTAATCTTTAGATTTATTAATAAACCTTACTAGTCACAACCTTAGTCATAAGAATGTGGAGTTAGAAAAAGAAACGAAAAGTGAAGGACAAAACCTAGGAAGAATAGGAACTGGTTAGTAGAAGAAAAAATGAATGAATTTAAGAAACCCAAAACCCACAAGAATAAGGAAAGAAGTTACCTTAATCTTCAAGAACTAGGATCCACTCTTCTTGTTTCCTTTCTTGACTTGGAAACCAAATAATACTTGAATTCTGAAAATACAAATGAGCAATAACACTTTTGTTTAGGGCTGATTTTCATTTTTTTTATACAAGAACCTTCCAAGATTATCAAGATTGAAATCTTGATTAGCTTATGCTCTGATACAACTTAAAAACAACACGATATGGGTCGAGGAGTTACTAAATAAAAACAAGAAACCGTGCCGAAACTAAAAAAAATAAAGAAACGAAAAAAACGGAAATTAAAAATAGATTGAATTCAAGATGAGTTTCTTGAATTCAAGAAGTTTATTCTTGAAGTTGAATCCAAGAAACAACAATTAGCTAACGAAGAATTAATCGCCTTTGGTAGAGGATTAAAAACAGGAGAGTGATTGTGAAACAAGACCCTTTATAATAACAAGAATTACAATAAGCCTAAACTTATCACATTTCTTGAATACCTAGAAGTGATCTAAGATTTCGAAAAGGGTTTAATCTTATCACCTTAAATTGATTCTTTATGGTTGAAGAATAAATCCAAGAGCAGCCACACACAAGAGTACAAGAACAATCTCACAATTTTCGTTGATATTTTCTATCATGATCTTCCTAAAAACAAAGAATAAACCCCTTTATATAGAGAGGGAGTCACTTAATTCAACCAAAAGAATAAAGAAAGAAAGTCCTAGCTACTCTGGATAAAATGTCCAACTACCTTAGGATATGATGTTGAAAGTCAAAAACCAATCTTGGAAATCTCAAAAATATTTGAAAATGAAATAAAGTCCTAACTACTCTGGAAAAAATGTCCAACTACCCTAGGATATGATCTTGAAAGTCCAAAACAAATCTTGAAAATCTTGAAAATCTTGAAGGGAATTTGCAAGCAACTTGGCACCAACATGTACTCAACTTCTAGCACGATTATTGTACCCTTGTTTGACATAAAGTAAGTCCTTTCTATGTTATAAAAACGTGGCTTCATGTAAGACTTATTGGGCTGCAAGTTTGGACATATTTTAAGTGCCAAAATGGACCAAAAGTGGGACTGATTAGCACCTTCTTCAAAGGATGTCTCTTGGGATCCAATACACCTCTTCTTGGACATAAATTTGGGCCATAAAACAATTTTAACACCTATCCAATTCATATCCTTTGTCCTTGAGATCTTTCTCCCAATTAACAACTTCTTTATTTGCACTTGGAGTCTAATGACCTTATTTTGCAACTCTTTAGCTTGGCATCTTGTTAAAGGCCCTATTTGAGATTCCTAAGATTTATCCTTGTCCTTGAATAGAGTTGAGCTTCCTAGGATGCTATCATCATACCCGCGCCGCCCGCACATGAGAGTACCGAGTTCGTGCTGATCAGGTTCCGAGAGTTATGCCAGCACAACTTGTTAATTAGGTTTAGCATGAGCTTAGGCTAGAGGCATCTGAGGAGGAGCAACTAAGACTTGAGAGGTTCAAGAAGTATCAACCTATTACTTATGATCGTACACTTACTGAGGATGCACATGGTTTTCTAGACAAGTGTCATCAAATTCTGCACACCATGGGTGTTGTGGAGATGAGCGGAGTCGCCTTTACTACATTTTAGCTGTTAGGAGTAGCATATAGGTGGTGGCAGGCTTACGAGGAGGGTAGTCCAGCTGATGCAGCCCCACTCACTTGGGCTCAGAGAGGTTTGTCAGAGAGTTTGTTCCCCGGACCCTTCGAGATGTATGGCGCACAGTGTTTTAGCAGCTGCGTTTGGGGACTATGTGTTACGCCTCGCATTATTACATCGATGTTGCACTCCACGGTAATTTATTACGATGATGTTACACTCTGCAGTAATTGATTACGACGATGTTACGCTCCGCAGTAATTTATTACGACGATGTTACTCTCTACCGTATTTTATTACGACGATGTTACACCATGTAGTATTGTACGTCGAAGTTGCGATTTTGAGATAAAATACGGTCCGAGCTAAAATACTCGGTATTTATGGACTAGTACCATACAAGGTACCACATGGCCATGATAGTAAGGTGTACAAGGTATGTTAAAAGTGAGTAGTATTTCAAGTAAGTTGAGATAATTCTTAATTATTGGGTAATAGGATATTACCTAATTAATTAAGGAGTTATATGGATAATTGGGTAATTAATAATTTTTAGTGGGAGATTAATTAAAATCTTTGGATAATTAAAGATTTTGGGTGGCTTAACCCCACAAAAACGTGGCAGCATCCCCTAT
Organism: Nicotiana tomentosiformis; assembly: GCF_000390325.3. Classification (NCBI taxonomy): domain Eukaryota; kingdom Viridiplantae; phylum Streptophyta; class Magnoliopsida; order Solanales; family Solanaceae; genus Nicotiana; species Nicotiana tomentosiformis. The sequence goes on from NW_027174569.1 coordinate 971,664, forward strand.
TACTCTTAAAGTGACTATTAAGTCTTACATAGGTGGAAAATTTAGAGGATTAAGTGGTTTACTCATCTACTAAGTGGGCCACACCCACTAAAGGCTTAAACATGAGATTCCATATTACTATGAGTTTCAAAAAACGTGAGATGCTATCTGATTATGAGTCTCTAAAGACTTAAATATGAGTTTCTAAAGGCTTAACGTGAGTTTCTTCAAATGTATTCATGTATGCATTACAAATTCAAGGGAATCTCTATACCAAAACAATTCCATACCAAAATTAGATAACATTGGTTGTTGATGATGTAAAGCGTAAATTGCAAATTCTAGAGAATCGGTTCAGGTATGTTAGGTCTATCCCTTCTTTCTTTTTGGCATGATCTATACGACACGAACGAAATGAACAAATGCACAACTTTCATAAATGACTTTATTCATAGAAGTATTAGAGATGCCTGTATTCTTGAATTCCTATATGTCTTATTATTCTATCGTCTGTTCATGGGTCTCAGAAAAATACGTAAGTTGAAAAAGTTTACTTCATAATATTAATCAGAGACATAATGGTCTTTTGACATTCCGAGAGATTTTATTGACGTATTTCTCATGCATTGCATTCATTTATACAAGTACATTGACCCATGATCAGACAGCATTATATACACGTATATATGTTGTTGGGACCAAACACACTCACGCAAGTATACGTGGTCGTCAAGTAATAAAGTAGTGAATAAAGTATCGTTCCCACAAAGACTTATGATTAACTTTTGACTAATTCAAACTCGAATAGCTTATCGATTCAAAATATTTCTGACAAAATATATAATTTTCTAAATTACTACCTAAAGGCTATCAAGTAATGAATTGCTAAGAATCAAACACAACACTTAAATAGTTTTGAATAAAAATCAATAGGATATAATATTCCAGGGTCACGGGTTATCTAACAATCATGTTGCATTTTTAGTTTAAAGTAACTAATTAATTTATCTGTATTGTTGATTCACAGGGTTGATATTACTCGTAAGCATCTGTCGAGTCCTTACTCACCTATGTCTATGGAATTAAGTTTAACAAGAACGCATTTACAATTTCTATATTGCAACCGAGTAAGGCAATTAGGTATATGTCTATCCTAATTGCGAATCCGTTCCCCGATGCCCGGGTTTAAGAACGTACTCTATTTAATTCTATATGCAATCTAGAGTTTCCACTTTCGAGTTCAACTCTAGATTCGTAGATAGTATTTCACTGTTAGCTACTCAGCAAAATAATTTAAAATAGAATTAAATAAACAACCCAATATGATAAAATCAACTTCGTCAATTTAAACTTCAAACATCAACATTCATGTATACCCATGAACCTAGAACAATAGGGTTCTTAGCCACTCATGTTCATACAATCATCAAAAATTGTATTTTCAAATATAAAATCAATGAATACAAGGAAAGGGATGGAAGAATTGATCAAATCCTTGCTTTTTAGTGTTTTGTGCCTCTCCTCTTCCTTTAAATCCGTTCCTCTCTTCAAAAATAGGTTTAGGTTGGCTTTTATATGAGTTGGGGGCGTCTAGGGGTCGAAATAACCGAGTCCTAGTCAAAAAGGAGAATTCCCGTTGTGAGCGTCCAGGCCAGCGTGGGGCGCTGGACCTGGCGCTCAAACTTCTTTGCTTCAGTAAAGTGCGCCACAGCGAGCGCTCCACGCTGGCTGTGGCGCTCAACTTCCATTTCTGCAATTTTGTTCCAGTTTCGCTCCAATTCGCGCCCTTTCGTCCCAAATTGCATCCGAATGATTCCTACACATAGAAATACCAAAATTTAGCACAAACAATCATATTAAACATCTCAAATCGTCGAGACGTGAAAAAAATGTGAGGCGA